>NC_000079.6:115017546-115330671 GCF_000001635.26 Mus musculus
ACTTTTATTCTCACATTTTTAGTTAATTAACCAGGGGTCTAAAATGTGAAGACTCCCACTCCCATTGTTCTTGTAACAGTGCGGGGCATCCTCCTTTCTCCTGCCTTTGACCTCCTGAGCCTTGAGAATCTTTCCCTCCGGCTTGTGACTGACTCCTCTCCTCAAGGGCCTATTTCTGATTCTAACATCTCCAAGAGCAATAGCTCACCAGTCTCAACCCCACGGGTCCTCCCGGCCGGCCATCAGCATCTGCTCATCTGTCCATTCCGTCCAAGTTATCAGTGACTTGTCCGCATCAAGACCTCGCAACTGCCAATTTCTTCAGTAACCCAGTATTTTAAGGTTAGATTCCATACTACAATGACTGTAATCGTTTGCTTGCAAAAAAAAATCTAACTCATTTAACTTCTTTTCCCTTCACTAACCCACCTGACTAACTTCCAACTCTAGCTAAATCCACGATCTTCTCTGTGTGTGATTCTGCAGTGTCAAATGTATCTACACAAAAGTCACCAGGCTTGTATATTGGTCTCCCTCTAAAGTTGTGTCTATGACTCTCAAATGGGGCCTCACATTTGAGCCCCACCCAACAGCCATGCAACTTGCTTCTAATGGATGTAATTTCTTCTCACTTATGGATTTCAATCAGATTTTTTTGTCAAGAGCTGCTAACTCTCCCAGGGGAAAGTATTTATTGCAACTGTGCTTAAAAAAAGAAGTCACAGGAAAGGGACAGAAATCATGCCAACTATTCAAGGCCGCTGCATGCTAGGTAAGTGTTAGTGCTTCACTTTGGCAGCACGGCTTAAATGTCTCCAAAAACCTGCTGTGGATGTTGGATTGCCTGAATAAATTATCTTCACGCTAAAAAACTAAAAAATTTTTAAAATCTTGGTGTGGTGGTTTGAGTGAGAATGTGTCCCACAGGCTATGATGCTGCAGCACTTAATCCCCGGTGGGAGACACTGGTCGGGAGACGTAGGAGTTGTGACCTTTCTGGAAGTAATGTGTCATGGGAAGTGGGCTTAGAGAGCTAAGGACTCACAGCCTTTCTAGTTCATTCTCTGTGTTTCACACTTGTGGTTCAACTTCTGCTCTAGTAGTCACATCTGCTGCTTGCTGTCACGTTTGGGCTCTTATTCCCCTGGAATCTTAAATACACTCTTTCTTTTATAAGTTGCCTTGGTTGTGGTGTTTCATCACAGCAATAGAAAAAGTAGTACATGCAGTAAGTCAGAGATAAGCTTTTTATGTTTTTCTATCTATTTGTCTATCATCTGTCTATCTACCATGTATTTTTCTGTCTCTTTGTGTTTCTATCCTCTATCTATCTACCTACCTACCTACCTACCTAATCTGTCTGTTGACAACCTTCTTGTTTCTCTCTCCTGTGTGTATGTATTATGTCTGTATGCATGTATGTATCATCTCTCTGTATGTTTATGTATCTCTATGTATCATAGATATATAATAAATCAGTGACTATTTATACATTTATACATATATATGCATATATATGTATACACACATATATATAAAATCTGCTTATCATCTATTGTTAATCTCATAACACTTGTCCTAATTTTGAACATTTGTAAATGTTAAGATACACGTGAAATCAAGAGTAGTCAGTTCCTTCACCTTGTCTAGGTGCCTGACTTCTAACTACCCTACCGGAGGCAGTTTTCAGCTGACTGTCTTTTGGATTGTAAGCTGTTTTGTTTAAAACATGGTTCATTTACACAATGGAATACTACTCGGCTATTAAGAACAAGGACCTTGTGAGTTTTGCAGGTAAATGAATGGAACTAAAAAATATTCAAGTGTGGTAACTCAGACCCAAAAGGACATGCGGTGGTATTTACTCACTAATAATTTTTTAGCCAAAAAAAGTACAGAATACAGAATCCACAGAACTCAAGAAGGTTAACAAGCCAAAGGGCCCAGTTGAGGATGCCTCAGTCCCACTTGGGAGGACAGAAGAAAACAAACATAGGGGCGGAGGTCAGAGAGAAGAGCCTGGGTGGGAAGGGCAATAGGAAGGGGAAGAGGGGAATATGATCAGGCATTGGTTGGGTGGAGGGGACAAGACTGAAGCCCTAAGGGTCAGCAGAAAGAAAGCAACCAGGAAACCTCGGGAGATAAAGAGATAGGAGAGAGGGGGGCTTTAGAATGTACCAGAGAGCTGGGAGAGGAGAGACTCAAATCGAGGGACTGTAGATGAAATGCCCTACAGCAGGGAGAGGGAACTTGTAGAGTACACTCCAGTAGAAATACAGGGCACCAAGAGGAGGGATGGTGTTGCCACCCCACAGTTAAAACTCTGACCCAGAACTGTTCCTGTCTGAAAGAACTGCAGGGACAAAAATGGAGAAGAGCCAGAGGGAAAGGTGGTCCAGTGACAGGACCAAATTGGGGTACAGCTCAAGGGGAGACCCCTAGGCCTGACAATATTACTGATGCTATGGTGTGCTTACAAACAGGAGCCTAGCATGACTGCCCTCTGAAAGGCCCATCAAGCAGCTGAAAGAGTCAGATGCAGATACTTAACACCCAACCAATGGACTGAAGCTGGTGACCCCAGTGGTTGAATTAGGAAAAGCTGGAAGAAGCTAAGGAGGAGGGCAACCCTATAGGAAGGCCAGCAGTCTCAACTAACCTGCCTCCCATTACCTCCTCCCACCCCCCCCCAGAGATCTCCCAGACACTGAGCCACCAACCAGGCAGCATACACCAGCTGCTATGAGGCCCCCAACACATATACAGCAGAGGACTGCTGGGGCTTGACTCAGTGAGTGAAGATGCACCTAACCATTGAGATACTTGAGGCTCCAGGGAGTGGGGAGGCTGGTGGGGAGGGGGTGAGGGTGGGCACATCATCTTGGAGACTTGGGTGGGATATGGGATATGTAACAGTCAGAGGGCAGACTGGGAGGGGGCTAAAGACTGGACTGTAAAAAAAATGATTCAAGAATAAAAAAGAAAACAAAATTAAAGAACCAGAACTTCCAGGAACTTTTCTCTCCCCCAACCCATCACCCTCCTTCAGGCAGCATCTATGAGCAGAGGGCAGCAGACCAGTGCCTAAACTTAAGCTCCGCATCCCTTTCAGATGAGGCCGAGGCCTGGACCTCACTACTCTGCTTTGTTCCCCCAGATCCTTCCTCGTTTTCTACCGGAAGTGCTTCCCTAACAATCAATACAAGGAGAATCCTTCCATAACCTGCTCTTGGGAACTGGGCCTCAGGCCTTGGCTGTGCTTCTCCGTTCCTACCTAAGCCCAGGTCAGACATCAGGGCCTTGGACCTCAGCCAGAGCAGTGGTTGTCCTCAGAGTGTGCACCCTCAGGTCCTTCCAGAGAAGAATGGGACAATAACTGAAACACTGCAACCACCGTTTCAGTTCCCCATTCAAAATCCCCAATGGCTCGCCATGCTGAAAAATGGTTGGACATAGTATTTTCACCAAGATAAAATGTATTATTATTGAAATGACAGGTTCCTTTTTTTTAAAAAAAAAAAAAGGCAATGTGTGGCACATGCCTTTAATCCCAGCGCTCAGAAAGCAGAGGCAGGCAGATCACCATCTGTTTGCTCTCTATCTATAGGTTTGAGGCCAGCCTTGTCTGCAGAGGGAGTTTCAGGACAGTCAGGGCTACAGAGAGAAACCCTATCTCAAAACACCAAAACATATATATATAAAATAAAAATTTTCTCTCCCATACATCAGTAGTGTGGCTTTCTTTATAAATTCCATCTTCAGTCATCCTTAGAGTGAATACCACCTCTCTCTCTCTCTCTCCTTTGTTTCTTTATTCCCTCCATAAGACTGAACTCTCCTTGCAAATCGTCTTCACCTAGCTATCAGCATAGTCTGTCATGTGACCACTGACCTTCCTCCTTCTGAGGAACTCAGAGGCGAACTTGTCTACACTTCATTCTTCTCAATGGTGCTTCGTGCATCTCTTATCTTTACAAGCGTATTGAAGTTCCCAGGGGCCGGCAGGGTAGAGGGTACAGATGATGTCATAGCCTCTCCAGGTCCTTTATCCCTTTCTGCTCTTCGCTTTGCTCACAGTTGCCCCCCATACATTCCTAACAGATGACTTAACCGTGGGCAGAAGCAAGTGGAAAACTGAGATAGCAGAGAAACGATGACAAGCAGAGCAAGAGGGATTCCCAGAGTGTGGGAAATGAGAAACCAGGAGAAACTCAGATCCTTTGTGGGCGGTGACCTTCCGTGTTGACTGACGGCCAATGCTAGATGCCTATTTCCTTAGAAACTAGACAGGACAAAGCCCTCTGTGGGTCTTCGCTGGGAAGGGGACATTTGTTAACTTTTATCACAAGACTCAAGGAATCATACACAGATGTAATATTGTGTTGAGTGCTGGTGAGTCCCAATTCAATACAGATGATTTCAGATCAAAACTAACTTCTAATTTGGGGCAGATGAAACAAGTCCACATTAGCATGGTGTATATGAGAATGTAAACAAAGTAAGTCAATATGAAAATTAAAGATATAAAACGAGCTAAGCAACCATGACAGGTCCTGGGGGTCGAGGGACCAAAGAAGCTGCATATTCGTCACTTCACGATGCAAACTTCCTGGAGGGGCATCTGGCCAGGTGAAAACTACAAAGCAGATCAGAAAATGCTATGGAAAGGAATAAACTAGCTGAGATCCCGGAGCGTAAGTCTCAGGGGGATGATGAGAGGTATCTAAGCTATGTGGGCAACTGAAGATAGGAAAACCAACCAATGGCTATACTTAGCCTGAAACCGTCCAGCTGCACTAGGATAGACAGAAGCTCAAGAGGAGAATTTGCATACGGAACTGTAATGAATAGTTCACATGGGAATATTCTAGATATTTTTGCTAAGTTGGGAGGGGGAGTAAGTAAGGATGATTCACAGCTGAAAGAAATAAGTGAGATCATTGTGACACTCTTTAAAGGCAAGAGCACAGGGCATCAGCAAGAGCAGATGACTGTAGTAACCATGTGCTCTAGTACTACCAAAGGCTGATAAGCAGTCACAGGGCACAGAGATCATTGGAAGAGTCATGGGTAACACTGTGGAGATGTGCCTGACCCTCTTGGTTAAGTACAACTAAAGACCTGGTGACAACCTTGACAACAGTGTAATCTCCACATTCAAGAGGTGGGGGAAGCAAAGATTAGGAGTTCAAGGTCACTCTCCTCTGTGCAGTGAGTTCAAGGCCACACTGTCCTACATTAACTCCTGACTCCCAAACGGAACGGGTGCACAAAAACAAGCAAGCAAACAAACAAACAAACAAACAAAAAAAACCTTGAAAACTAACAAGCAAGTAAAAAATAATTTTTTGGTTAAAAATTATGTAAAACACAGAGTAAAAAGTGAAATCTGTTTCTTTACAGCAGGACCCCACCATCTCTACTTGTCTTTTTTATGCTTAATTACAAAATGCTTAAATTGTAAAACGGAGAAAAGCTCATTTGAACAGGCTACAAGAAATTGAGAGAATGAGATGGGGAGCTAAAGGGAGAGAGGGACAGAGAGAGAGTTTTCTCTTCATTCTGTCTTCAGTTGCACTTCAGATTCACAAGCAGGTTATTTTGAAACTATTCTCTTTGCCTTTGATATGAAAATGTGTGTGGTTAGTCACAGATTGGAAGAACACATCATGACATGATTTCTATAAGACATAGTCTGGAAAACACTGCTGGGTAACAATATATATATATTTTTTCACTTTTCATGTCTTTGTATGTAGTTATACAAACCTGTTTCCCCCTTGTATTACAAAGTTGCTAGTTGGTTTTGCTTGTTTGTATCAGAGCAGGAACATAATTTTTGTGTGTTTTCTTTAGTGCTTATGACACCTAATGCAATATTTGGCCAGCTAGTACTTCTCAAATACCTACTGACTCAGAATAAATGCATGGTCCACATGGTTTCATTCCTTTGGAGCTAGAGGAAAAGGCACTGCTAAAGCAATAGAAAGAAGAGTCATTCTGTTTGCTCTGTCATGAAATAAAGGCTCATATGAGAGTCTGTGTTTCCAAACTAACAAGAGAATTGAGGAAATTGAAGGTGGTTATTAATTATGTCCAGTCAATTAAATTTAACAGGATTTTCTTTTTAAAAAATCATAAGTATATGTGTGTTCATATGAGTGCTGTACCTGTGGAGGACATTGAGATCAGGTCCCCTGGAGCTGGACCAACAGGTGGTTGTGAACCACTGTGGATCCTGGGAGTCAAAGCTGGGTCCCTGGAACAGCAACTCTCACTACTGAGTCGTCTCTCTAGCCTGAAGTCGAAGGAGCTAAAGGAACCATCCATTCACTCAGAAGACTATCATTCCCTTCTCTTGCTGAGCCATTTGCAGTACCAGTGCCTAAATTTTAACGCTTAGTGTGAACTATGTTTGCAGGCTGCCATTCAGCAATTAATATCAAATCAGTAGCGTCTTCAGGAAATGAGTGATAGATAAAAACCATGAACATTTCCATGCTTCCGAGTGCTACATAACTGTTTAATATTACAAGAATTCCAAGTTTGTTGTCTAACCAATACATTTTTTTTTATCAAGTGATACCACCAATGCCCTGCCCTGAAACCCGCTTCTTACATGATTGCATTGGGCTAGAGACGGGATGATAATACAGGCTGCAGTTGGAGCTGCCTGTCACCACAGACCTTTCTGGGACTGTTCGCCCAGGCTTAAGTGTTTGTCAAACTGGACAGGGACACAAATGAGACCCATTCAAAGACAGATAGGCTTATTTCCTATTGAAACAAGTCCTTAGAAACACTAGGTTACTGATGAAGATGGAGATCCCATCAAAGGGGCATCTTTTACTCGCTTGTTGCTCGATGAAAGGGGCTTCAATGAAATCAATGCAGGCAGGAAACTGCAGACCAGTTTGGTCAAGGGGCAAAGTCTATGGGGCAAATCACAACTGGGACAAAGTGGGGCCAGATACATGAATACTTGCTAGGCAAGACTGAAACACTGTAAGCTCACCAGGGTATCACATACAAGTGTTTTCCAGCTCAGTGTCTAGTCTTACTTCAGAAATCAGAGTGAAAGAAAGAAGCTACTAGAGTAATGTTTTGATTTTTGGTTTGGCTTGATTTTGGTTTGTTTGTTTTTACTATGGGAGAAACTGCCAGGATCCTAGTTTTTTCAAAAACATGAATGACTTGCTTTTATATATATAAAGCCCTGAACAGCTCCCCAGAGAAAAAAGAACAAAACCACAATCTGTCACCGGAGAATTCTCAGACGGCCAGGAGACACAGACCCATAAAACATATTGAAATGCTATAGATAAATGGGAACAATGGGAGAGGATATGCGGACGCCATAGAATCCGGAAAGGAGGATGGTGTGGGTGAGAGCATCCCAGGAAATCACACAGAAGAGACATTTGAAGACATCTAAGAAATCAACCTAGCATGCAGGGCTAGGGTGGGGAAGTGTGTTCCAGACAGAGTGAGTGTCAAGAGTCTGGCACACCATTCATAGAGCAGGGCGGGGGCAAGTGGACCCTGAAGAATGAATGAGGTGGGCATCTCTGGGGAGGCAAGACTCATTGGGAATGACTGACTATGCCGTCAGTTGCCTTGAAGTACTGCGGAGAGCTTGTATATTATTTAAAGGGGGAAAAAAAGAGTAGACTTTTATGTAAGGAAATTGTCTGAATTTTACTTTGAAGTAATCGAGTGCGTGTTGGAAGGAGATGGGGAAGAATAGAAACCAGGAGACAGCCAGGGTAGATGCCTCTCTTGCTGTATACCGCAGGCACAAACTCCACCGATCGACAAAGCAATGGCTATTGGACTCACTTGGGCTCCATTTGGGACATAAAACCGATGAATCAGGTGCCACATTTAAGGCTTCTAGGAAAATGGCCATAAAAATGTGCAGTAAAAAAAAGATAAATAATATTCCTAAAATTTAATTAATCTCTCTCTCTTTCATTTTTTCCTACTTCAGTGCCACGCTGTGCTCCTGATGGGAGCAATCTAGACATTGTTCCATTAGTATATTTCACTTTTATATCAAGCCTCACAATTTACTGGCTTTATTTAGGGTAATGCACTTGGATTTGACATATTTACAGCCTTCCCATTTATTATTCAAAACAATGCTATGCTTAGGTATTGAGGATCAATAAGACCTCCATAACGTTTATACTGTCATATCTTTTATGGCAAGCTCCAAGTATTTCAGGTTTGTTTTTATGGGTGGTTTTTCGAAAAGGCAATTTTATGGCCTTTACTCTGCCTTAGGTAAATGATCGGCTGGCAAAAATCCCTTGACTATGTTTGCAGGATCTTAATGGGGCCACACAGAAGCAAGGAGGAAATTGTAACTAGTTAAAGTGATGTTTCCATCATTCTGATGCATGCCCCTAATGTATACAAATTGTTACATTTTCCACACAAGCATTTTTTTCTGCTTTCTTCCATCCCTCCTTTCTTTCCTTTGACTTTATTGGAATAAGTTGATTTTGGGGGGCTATTTCATGTCGTCTTGATACTCTTTCCTAAAGGTTGAATCTGTAACTGCAGATTTTAAAAAAAGGCATCACTAATCTTTTTACTGAACCAAATGCAATTGCAGTCCCAATAACAAGCAAAGCCTCATCATGCAACCTTCCTTTCTATGGCTCACCACCCCTTTAAAGCTTACTTGGGGCGAAGTACTTCTGTTTCCCTGGATGAACAGAGATGTCTTGGGACTTTTCTAATTCTTCATTTAAAATGTCTGGTTTATTTTTGAAAGGTTCTGTATTTTAAGTTAGATTTTGCAGGAAGTCACTGTGTCTGCGGGCTTGAGTAGGAGCAGCCTTTAACTCGACTCTATCCCAGTCAAATAACATGAAGACAAAACACCGACGTCAACCCACACGCCGCCCTCTCTTCTGCCTTTACTCGTGGAAGTAAGGAGCCTGCAGTCAAGTACGGGGCATGGAGTGCTTTTACTTAAACAAGGGCTTCGCACTTGGTTTACTTAGGTTGTTTACATCATTTCTGATAAACAGACACAGGGTTGAGAAGACAAATTCCTACTTGACTGCTATTATTCTTGGACACGAGCTGGGTTCTCATACGCTTTTGTGGGTCCCTTGGAGAATTCCCTTTATACAGATGTCTCGCTACATCTTCACACGGAGGTAACTGTATTCCATGACCTCCGTTTCTAGTGATTATAGATGCCTTGGGCTTTTCTCAGCAGATACACTTACTCAATTCCAGAGGCTTCTTAGAAACTCCCTAACATAAGCCCATGCTGGATTTTGGTGAGTAACCAACATTGATCCATGGGTAACACACACATTCTCCACTCTAACAAATTCACAGAAGAAAGGCAGATCCCAGGCAGACACCTCTGCTTTGACTTGACTGGCAGTAGAGCAAACACAACTATTGTCTCTGTAGATACTTTAGGGATTAATTCATTATGTGTTCCAATTCTATAAAGACATCAAAATCACCATAGGACTTTGTGGAACATGTGTTAAGATCACTGTAGGGCTTAGGTTAATCTGTACAGAGAAATCTTCACAGATTCCATAAACTCCATTCTTTCCATATTATTTTATTTTATGTATGTGCATTGCATGTGGCTTATGTACATATTTGTGCAGTTGTGTGCACAGGAGATGGAGGGTGCCCCACACACATATGGAGGATAGTTACTGACATCAAATGCCTTCCTAGATTGCTCTCCATCTTGTCTTTTGAGACAGGCTCTCTCATTCAATGTAAAACATATCAAAATTGGCTAGGCTGGCTAATGAATAAACTCTAGGGAATGTGCCTGTCTTCATCCCTCCAACCCAATGCTTGAGATTACAGACATGTGCCACAATACACAGTGCTTATACAGGTGATGTGGATCTGAATTTGAATAGTCAGGTCTGAGCAACAAGTACTTTACTCATGAGGAAATCTCCACAGTCCCCTCATTCCATTCTTAATGCAGTTATACCTTTGATAAATGTAAGTCTAAGAATTCTTAGTTGTTTGCTCTTACGACACAGATTTCCAACTTCTGTAAAATCTATCACATAACCTATTTCATTTTTGTTCTTCTCATGAATGGAGGTATAAAGGATAAGGAAACAAAGGAGAAATTGCAGAAAGTTAATTCTGCAAGGCACTAAGAATTGAATGCTCTAATCAAAACAAAAGCAACCCACAAACCAGATTTCTTTAAATTACATTTGTAATCAGTCAGAAAAATAAACGGTTGTCAAAACAAAGTTCTGTGTTCTAAAAGATTTGCTTGAGACCATGCGAGATATGATCATGCTTTTCAGCTCCTATCTTTGAAGAGGAAATATTTTCAAGTCTTATGTGAACTATTTTCTGAATCCATTGAAGGGAAGTCAAATTTTTAAGAGTTTAAACATGTCATACTTAATGTGTTATCAAATGCTTAGCAAATGTAATTGTCTGAATGTGACCTTCTAAACCCCTTTACTTTAGAAAGGTATTAATGGACCTAGCCATTGATATATCTTAAATCAGCATGGAAGACAGTATAGACATCCAAGACTAA
The DNA here is from genome assembly GCF_000001635.26 of Mus musculus. Classification (NCBI taxonomy): domain Eukaryota; kingdom Metazoa; phylum Chordata; class Mammalia; order Rodentia; family Muridae; genus Mus; species Mus musculus. The sequence goes on from NC_000079.6 coordinate 115,028,111, forward strand.
ATATGCTTAGGAGACCATTAAAAAATGTTGCTTGCAAAAGGATCCCATTGAATACCCACCACCAGAGAAAAATACAGAAAAAATTGTGATGTATACATTTATTCACAACCATTCACTGAGGTTCATCATTTCAGCTAATTGTGGACTGGTTAAGGGAAGATGAGCCACCGTTTGCTCTGGGGTCAATTATGGACATGTGGACATCAATATAAGCACAGAGCATTTGGTGTTCCCAAACTTGAATATACTTAAGAATCATACAAGGTTCAGGCTCAGTGTTCCCATAACAGATTCAGAAAGTTTAATTTGGAAAGTCTTGGATATAGTCCACACACCTCAGGCATTCTGAAGCAGGAATTCCACAAGGTGTGTGTGTGAAGGAATGCTGCATGGGGGAAGGAAGTCCAGTGAAGGAGAGTCATATCTCATTTCCCACTATGAACCACGTCCTCACCCTGAGCTGCCACAGAGCACACATTCACCAACGATTCTGAATAAATACCGAAGTGAGTGTGGTTAACCTGCACCACGCATGGTACAAGTGAACTGTGATGTGCAAATTTAGAAATACAGTCAATTTCTCTATGGTATTTTTGTAGGCTACATTGCTTCTTTGAGACAATGTCTCTCTGCGTAACACAGATTAGACTGGAACTTGATGTGTGTTACCCAGGTTTGCCTCAAGTCACAGTGAGTTTTCTGTCTCAGCCTCTTGGGTACTGGGCTTATAGGCACACACTACCACTCCTTTCTCAGTTTGTCTCTTTAAGAAATAGGTTGGCTTGGGTAAAGCTAGAAGATACTACAAGTGACACTGGATACAATGCTGTAGAAGGAAATATCTGTGGAACGGAACTAAGTGGGTGGGACTCCACTCTTGGCTGCACAGAGAGTTCATTTCCCATTAACTTGTAGTATCTGGTCCACTCTGCTAAATAGGGTCATTGTTCCATCCAAGAAAGACTCACAGCTCCGTGAAGCCCACCCTGGCAAGCTGGGTTTCCTCTGATGTACAAGCAGACTAGTTCCTCTGGGAATGCTAAGACAAATTAGTATAGTTCTAACAGGGAAACCATAAGAAAACTGTAACCGTTTGCATTGAATGTGTAAGCATATATTTTATATATAAACTTATATATAACATATAGTATATATTCATAGTATAGTATTTATATATACTATAGCATATACCACATAGTTATGTACTATATTGCTGTATCTATAATATATGTATATATATACTAGAGTATATATGTACTATACATGCTATCTAGTATATACACTATATATATATAGCATATACACATACATATATAATATTAATAATAAATAATTAGTAATATAATACAGTAAAATATGATTAAAATTTGTTCTAGTAAAAAAAATATATATATGTATATATGTATATATATCTTCTCCTAGTTGCAAGACTTGAAAAGATTAATTACATGCTAAAAGTTGCATTTAGAAAAATGTGCATTTTATGGTAGATAAAAACCTGTTTTCTTTTACTGATTTCAAGCCATTCCAGTGCGATATTTACAACCTCACCTCTCTAGTAGGTCTGGATATGGAGTTTTCAGCTTGTTTTATCTAAAATGTGAGCATTTTGTCTTTTTAAAAAATAAGATCACTTTGATTTTTTTAACGTAGTCAACTGTGTAGCTCTGGCTGTCCTGGAACTGGCAATGAAGACCAAGTTGGCCTTGAACTCACAGAGATAAACCTGCCTCTACCTCCCAAGTGCTGAGACTAAAGAAGGGCATATGCCAGCACACCCCGCTAAAAATCATTTTGTTCCAGTCAAGTCAAAAGTAGAAACAGCACACATCTAGTTTAAGGGAGCTACTCAAACACTTGCCCAGTCAAAAACTACACATTATACATTCTTTAGGCAGTAGGAATGAAAGCACAGGGTCACATACCTGTGTCTGTTTGGGGCCAATGTCCATCCTCTTAAGAAGGTCGTTTAAAAAGGCAGTGACACTTTCCCAGGGGTAGATGCTGTTGGAGCCATCTAGGACGATGACTATGTCAAGCTGTGTGCTACATTCTGTGACAGAGGAAAGTGGTGTGCGGGTTAGACATCTCCCTTCTTAGGAGCAGCTGAAGTATTCTCCCCGGCTGGAAGAAACCCATCCTAAAAGAGGCGCTCACCGCACCTATTGTTTTTGAATTATTTTTAGAAAAATTTTAGTGAAAAAATATTGTATTTTTGTTATACTCAGTTTGGAATTTGTATCATAGAATGTGCCCCCCCCCACACACACACACACTTTTCCTTTCTTCCTTCCATCCTCCTCTGAGAAGCCCTGACTATCTTGGAACTTGCTTTGTGGAATAGGCTGGCTTCGAACTTAGTGATTGACCTGTCTCTGCCTCCCAAGTGCTGGGATTAAAGGTGTGCACCACCACTGCCTGACCTTCTACTTTAATTTCACACACACACAGAGGAATTTCCTCATCATACTGTTTTTATTCTGTACATCTCAAAGGAAGTTATTCTCTTCAGAGAGATTCACTGTTTTCATACAACCAGCATGATAGTATTAGCTGTGAAATTTAAGCATAATCCTTAAGGCTATTTATACTAATATCAATTCCAAAAGTAGGAGCAAAATTTGGTTATATACTAGCAAGTCAAGCGTTTGCCTAAGTGGGGAATGATGGTAGATGAAATCCGGGAAGCCTTTGGTGTACTCTTGGGTAGACATGTAGCTCATTCATTGCTTATGGTTTCAAACATGCACGAATATTGCATAAAATGTGTACCTTGTACAGGGGCGAACGAGTTCACAACTTGAAATGTAGGGCTGACATCAGAACATATGCCAGTCGTATAATGCAAATGTCCACATCTATAGGCATACAAGGGCCCACATGCCTTTGAAAAATAAAAATGCAAGCTTTTAAAACTGAACATTATACAACAGGGTTCAAGACATAAATGACTCCATTCCCATTTTTATGACACTTATCACTCTTCTTTCTCACCAGAAATCCTCCCTTCGGATTGGTGACTAAAGTTGATCCAAATGTCATGTTTTCCTTTATTTCTGTGACATTAGGAATCGATGTGTTAACTACAAAAATAGAACAACAAGATTTCATGAGTGTGAAAATATGTTTTATAATATGAAATTAAGTGTCTCCTCATTAAAACATTCTATTTGCTTGGCTCATCGCATAGCACATTCTTGTTCTGGTTCAACTAAATAGACTTCCCGGTACTGGGAAATATAATGAACAAGTTAAGGCTGAAGAGCTGGCTCATGTCCCGGAGACTTTGTCTGTATCACTGTTTCAAATAGTTTGGCTGGATGTTGAAAGAATGCAGAACTAGCAGGGCAACGAGAATGTGGGATTGGTTTTCACACGTTTTTGTTAATTAAAACAAATGCAATATTCAGTTGCATAAGAGTATAGCTAGCGATAATTGATGTTCTTTGTTACAAACAACCAAGGCAAAATGTAACTTCTGGAAGGTGAACCGGCTCTGCATAGAGCAGGGAAGTCAAACAAAAATGTTTTTATCGTGACTTTGAAATTCATAGGGATGTCAGGAGAGCTGCAAAGAAAGCTGTGTCAGGATTAGAGAAGTGTCCAGGCAGGTTGGATGAAGAGACTACAGGAAAGGAGAACTTTAGACAGTCCAAATAGGAACCATGGGCCATCGCATTCCGACCTGACCAAACTGGCGAAGAACACTGCTTAATCATTCACGTTCAAAAAGAAAGACTTGACAAGGAAAGGGAAGGCGCCTAGATTCTGCTCAGAGTGCAAGAAGCATAAATAGTTGAAAGGGGCACAGTTTGAGTTCAAGAAAGACTCTTAGTACTGTTCGTGTCTGCGTACGCCCTCACCTACAGACTTACAGTCAACAAGGAAACAGATTCCTGGATGGTCCATCTCACTTTCTGAGAACTGGGTTCTGATCAAGGATTTGGTCAGCCTTGCTTTGAAACCACTTTTTTTCTATTTTTTTTCCTATTGAAAATAGATATTTTTTCAAATATGTTCTGTTTGTGGTTTGCCTTGCCCAGCCCCTCACAGCTGCTCCCTGCCTCTCTTTTCTTCCGGGCAAATCCACACCTTGTCTTTCTCTCATTAGAAAGCAAGCATCCAAAGAATGATAATAAAATAAAGAACGATGATAAAATAAATTAGTAAGATAAGATAAAACACAAACAATCAAATCAAGCCAAAGAAAAGACACAAGAAAAGTACATAGGTTCAGAAACACACACATTCACACACAGAGAAATGCATAAAAAACAAAACCAGAAAAACATAACATATGCACAAAGGGATTGTGATATTAAAAAAAAAAAAAAAGCCCTGACAAAGCATTATGAGTCAAAGGATCTTGAGCTGAGCTACTGTGTACATTGGTATCAAAAGATCTAGATTTGAGACTTTAAATGAGGGTTGCCCAGAATCAGCATTGCTATGACAATTAGAGGATATTGAAAATGTTTCCTAGCAACCTGAAGAGATCAACTTCAGTAGTCAGTTAGGAGCCCCAGTGGAGGGATGGGGACACCAAGCCACCTATAAGACTTGTCTACAAGAAGTGCAAGGGCAAACCCAGCAATGACTGGCTTAGCTTGGGATCCATCCCATGGGTGGGCACCAATCCCTGACACTATTACTGATGCCATATTGTATTGTTTGGGTTAATTCAGCTCCTGAAATCACAATGGAGCCCAAACATCCTCACTGAGGGTCCCTGCCCCCAGTTGGCTCTGACTAGGAAATAAAGTTGCCAGCGGCTGCTGGCTGGGCAGAGAGACAGAGGTGGGACTTTTAGGATTCCCGGACCCCCCCCCCCCCCAAAATGCAGGAGACAGGGAAAAGAAGATTCCGCCATGACAGGGGTGTAGAAAACAGAGGACACTGGTAGGTGCAGAGGAAAGAAGCCCCATGGGGCTGTGCAGCAGGGTCCAGGGCAGCAAAGATAAAACATAGATTTAGTAAGTATTAACTCAGGAATATTGGTGGGGAGTGTGTTAGCCACGTGGAGGTTCAGGAGTGGTCCTGCCATTGAGCTAGTTGAGTCATATTAAAAATAAGCTGGTGTGTGTGTGTGTGTGTGTGTGTGTGTGTGTGTGTGTGTGTGTGTTTCATTTGTGAATCTAAAACACTTGCGTGGGTGTAGAAGAGGTATGAACACCTGCTGGGAGCAGAGGATTAATCATTTACCACAACAATGTTGTGCTTGCTGACAGTAGCCTATCATGGCTGTCCTCTGAGAGGCTCTACCAGCAGCTGAGGCAGATGCAGATACTAAAAGCCAAGCACTGGACTGAGGTCAGGGACCTATGAAAGAGTTAGGGGAAGGATTGAATGAGGTGAAGGGAATGGCAACCCTACAGGAAGACCAATGGTATCAACTAAGTCTTATGCCTCGGAGTTCTGTGAGACTGAGCCACCAACCAAAGAGCATACTCTAGTCCTAGGCTCCAAAAACATATGTAGTAGATTGCTGCCTTGTCTGGCCTCAGTGGGAGAGGATATGTCTAATCCTGTAGAGACTTCATGCCCTAGAGTGGGGGAATACAGGGGTCCGGAAGCACCCCCTCAGAGGTGAAGGGGGGGTGGGGAGAAGAACTCTGCAAGGGGAGACCAGGTTTGGGGGGCAAGATTTGGGATATTATTAAATAAAATAATTAATTTTTTAAAAAGAAAGAAAATGTTAGAAAGAAAAGAAAATGTTTCCAACTGTTTTTGATGTAGTTAAAAAACCTCTGCACTAGTTTGGAGACTATTCTAGTTTCCAGGAATAGGGGACTAGTTGTTATCAAAAAGAATCATTTTGTAAATAATAGTATAAATCCTAGAGGAGGAGGCAAAGACGCTCACAGATGCTACATAGAGTCCGTACTTAGAAGAGGCCGGCACTGGGTTAAATAACTGGTTTGGTGTTTCATTTTGGTTTTATTTTTCTTTTTTTCCTTAAAGAAATACCTTATTAGGTAATAAAATTCAAACAGGAGTTCTAGGTTTACTACCTTGAACAAAAAGAAGATAGAAATTTAGGGTCAATGACAGCATCTTTAAAAGGGAGCAAGGAGTATCTTAGAAAAGAAGCCATATAAGGGCAATTACAATATATGTTTATGTACTCTGTCTATTTTTCTGTATAGTCTGAGTGGGCCATGTGAAGAGTGGACTCCACACAGCCTAGGGGAAATAGAAAGAACCAAATACAACTTTAACAATTCTAACTGAAAAAAATCAGAATCGGGGAAATGTGCTCTGCCAAATAAATTGCCTGCTAGTATTTTTTAAAAAATTAGAACATTCAGAGGAATATAACAGATAAGGATTTCAATACTTATAATTAAAATCCAGTTTATATTTCAAAAATATAAATAACTAAGGAGAAGTTTTGTGTGTGTGTGTGTGTGTGTGTGTGTGTGTGTGTGTGTGTGTGTGTATTTTCTCACCTCAAGGAAAGGTAGCAGACAGAAAAAATGTTGAGTATCCTTGGTGCTACAGTGATCAGGCACCAGGGTATTCAAATATGCATGGTAGCTGTGTTCATGAATGTGAAGGAAAATGCTCATAATAAACAAAGAAATTAGAAATTGAAGACAGGAGAACTGGAAAATACACTGTCCGCAGAACTTGTAGACATAAATCATTTAATCATTTTTAACGATTTATGGATACCAAAAAAGCTCTAGATAGAGACTTTAGGGGTAATTTTCTAGTCATGCCACACTCAAAGTGCTATTTTTATGAAGACATATTTATTTTGATATACCTATGTTTCATATTTTAAAAAATCATTAATATACCTAATTACTGTAATTTCTCTCATTCAGTTTATAAACTTGGATACTAAGTTGCATTTTGTGTGAGGAATGTGGTAGATATGTCCATTTGGCAAACCACTTGTTTTCAATGGATACTGAACAATGTAGGGTAAGAGGTAAAGTTACAAATCGAATAAGCTATTCCAATTCTATGGCTGTTTCCTGATGAGTTACTGAAATAAATTAAGGACTGAGTGAGACACAAAGTCGTTCTATATGAATTCCAGATGTCAAATGCAGAAAGATGGTTTATTAATTTTAGTATTTTCTTGGGTCACTTGAAAGTTGTTTGCAGTGAGAATATGGGCACAAGTTAGGATGGACTGTTTAATTTTACACACCTGGTAAATCCAACTTCACACAAGGCATTGATCTCTCTCTCCCAACTGGACACTTATAGACATCTCCAGTTCTTGCTTTGGGTTGGCCAACTAAAGGAGAACCAATAAGAACCCTGGAATTTGAAAAGAAGCAATTGAAAATCTTAAGCAGGAGAATACATTTGTTTTAATTATTTTATGGTAAATTCTAAGACAGTCGACGTTTGCTCCCATACACGTTACTAGATCATGACCCTGTTGGTAATTTAATTCTGTCTAAATTAAGCAGAGTGTCACCCTCGAGTTCCAGCTTGCTAGTGCTGCTGTAAATCTCAGCAATCAGTATGGCTATCATTAAGAAAACAAACAAGAACTGCTAAAAGGAAATCGTCATAGACTGCATTGCCTACAGCTACTCCAAATCAGTAAAAGTCCTTCCTAAATCAGCGATGAGGCTGGAGAGATCCCTCAGTGGTTAAGAGCACTGGCTGCTCTTGAAGAAGACCCGGGTTTGAAGTCCAGGATACACGCAGTGACTCACAAACATCTTTAATTCCAACCCCAGGGACTCTGATGCCTTCCTCTGGCTCTGAGACCAGTACGTGCCCACTATATACAGACAAACACATAGATAAAACATCCATACACATAACATTAAAATAATGAGTATCTTTAAACATTAAACAAGAAGTACACATTAAATAATAACTACAGGTTGCATTACCATGTGGTCCAGCTCCTCCACTCTGGGGTACACAGGTGAAGGATTGTAAGCCAGCATGCAACAGAGATGATTATACGGTTGTGTTTCTTACTACACTCTTTACAATAGCCAAGATCCATATCTTGGCCTTGATGTTCCTCACCAGATAGCGTAAAAATATATAGTTCACACACACACACACACACACACACACAAAATGAAATTTTCTTCAACTGTGAAAGGGAACGAGATGATACCATTTGCTGGAAAAGAGAAGCAGATATTGTGTGAAACCAAATAAGACAGATTCAGAAAGACGAGCATTTTATATTCTCTTTTGTACATAGAAGCTAGATTAAAATCATCTCTTTATTTATACAGATTTAGATATATGACACGAAGGTCAAGGGGGATCCATGTAGGGCTGGAGGAGAATTAAAACAAAAAGGAGGGAGATGGGGAGAAAGACAAGTATCTTGTTTTGTCTAATAGGCAGAAGCTAGAGTTAAAAGATGCACACGTGACTTTAAAACTGCCAGAGCTTGTCTGGGAGGAGAGCAGTCATCAGGATGGGTGAGGAGAAAAAGAAATGAAGTCATGTGCGGAAAGGTAGATGATACACATAGATAAACAGGGTGTACTAACAAAATCATTTTGTGTACTAACAAAAGTAATTTAAATAATTAAAATGATGTATGAGATATCATAGATTTCGCTTTATGGTCTTCTCTATCACTGCCACACTAAGCACCCCTAAGCCTGCTACCGAGTTGCTTTATGAAGCACACAAGTATAAGTAGATTTTTTTTCCCACGAGAAACTGCCAATTTCAGAGAAAGCAAGCAGGAAACATCAACATGAGCTCATCCTGGGATTTAGTGTGAGAAGGTCTTAGCTATGACCACTCGGGAAGCCAGGAGAGTGTGAGACCCAGGGCCGAAGCATGAGAGTTTTGAGACCCAGGGCTGAAGCATGTGTCTTTTGAGACAACATAATGAAAGACTCCATCATTGATGAAGACAACTGCCATGCTTTAGCTCTTCCCCACTACAGGCTCGGTTCAGATCTGCGCATTCACTTAACAGTCTCCCAGAATATCGTCAGGAAAAGGCATTTCAGTATACAGGATTTGTAAGGCCCTTGGGTGGATCCTATCTGATGATGTGTTGATGTCTAAAGAAATATAGCTAGCCTCTAGGTCTCTATCACAAACTGTAAGACTCTGAACTTAAAGATTGTCTGGGACTATGTTCTTATGGGTTCAGAGAAGACACATTAAAAAAATAATAATAAAGTATTCTAAAACCATATCTATATATAGCTGGGAATAGAAATCTGTCTCAATATTCTAAAATAATAAATATAGATTAGCTGATGTTTAATAGGAACTTATGTAAATAACTTCACCAGACTGCACATTACTGTCTATATTCGTACCGGATGTGGGAAGCCTTATTTAATGGGAGTTCATGTGAAAAAGTCATGGAGGATTTGGTTGACAGCATAACAGCATGAGCCAAGGGTGTATTTTGCTGCCAAAAATGCTAATGTGACCTTAGGCTGCATTGCTGGAAATAGATGCTCTGGTCAAAGAAAGTGATCGTCCCTCTGTGCTCTGCCCTGGTCATGTCTGGAATCATCACATTAAGTGGGACATGGGCACAATGGAATGCATTTAGTAGACTGTGACTCAGATGGCGCAGAAGCAGGCAATTTTGTCAGGGAAGAGATGCTCAGGACAAAATGGGAGATTTAGTAAGGGGGAAAGGGCCAAAGAAGGAACAAGAGCTTATATAGGGGTACAAACACTTAAACAATTTAAACACTGGGAAAATTGTCACACTGACAAATGATGGGGCTTATTTTCTATACATTCTTTGTAAGAGTTCCTATTAATACAAATAAACTTATGAAAATTATAAATACCAAGGTATTAAACAGAATTCCTTAAACATATAGTATGTTGTATCAGCTAAACAATTTCTGATGTAGATAAAGAAAACTAAGAATATTTCAATCTTTTAGGGTATAGTTCTTATTTCTAGAAAGTTGTCATTAAAAGTATTCTAAAATAAGGAAGAAAAGTTTGATACATAAAAGCAACGCTAAGGGAAAGTTAAGAAATAAGGATGACAGCAAGAGTAATTGGTTATTGAAGGGCTATTCTGTAAACTCTTGTGTTGCACACAAACCAGAAGTTATTGAGTGGACACTCCAGAATGAAAATATATCTGTGGCCTAATTCCAAGAGAACCCCAGCTAGTTAAGTGAAACACTGGTCTGATTTAAAGGAGATGAAACCAAATTATTAAACTCATTATAGTAGCACTGATAACGTCCACCATTTATTGAGTTTATACCATGTGCCAGACACTAGCCTAAGTGCCTTCCATATATTAAATAATTAAATTCTCTCTTTAAAAGATAGCATGAGCTAAGCTACAGTGCTAAGCTTTTCGAATTCAAAGTGTGGCTTTGGTGTCTACTAGATATCTGGTTTAAGATTAGTCTGTTTGTGTCTTAGGATTTTTTTGTTTTGTTTTTTCCCACAAATCAAATGAGAGCACATACTCATCACACATGATCATCACAGAAGTTAGCACAGTTAAGATGTGCTAAAGGTGTAGAAAAGCATTGAGGTCATGTGATGGGCTACCTTAGTGTTCGTTCTTTCTGTTGACGATGTTTCTTTACTTCAGATTACTAAACAAATAAAAACTGTGTGACACACTGATTGAAAAGAGAGTGTGTAAAAACCACGACACAGTGCGTGAAGAGTAGGTTTTTATAGTATTTTGTTTTATGCAATATATCTGCATAGATTTATTTTTATGGTTTGAACCAGTCTATAGAAATTATCACTCTTATCGAAACTATTTAACATGAGGTTAGATGAGTTAATGTGTATTGAAAATCGGGCTGGAGAGATGACTTGGTGGTTAATAGCACTTGCTGCCCTTCTAGAAGCCTTGAGATCAGTGCTGAGTGCCCACATCTTGTGTCTCTCAACTGCCAGAAATACAAGCTCTAAGAGATCCCATACCATCTCTGTCCTCTGTAGACACTGGCACACATACTGACATGCGCTCATACACATAAGTAAAGAGAAGAGTCTAGCTAGGGGGTGCATGTCCTGGTGCTTTGGTGGTGGTGGCATCAGTAGGAAGAACAGGAGATCACAAGTTCAAGGCCATTTCCCATTACATAGTGAGCTTGAAGCCTACTTGAGCTATTTAAGACCTGACTGGAACAAAACAAAAACAAACAAACAAACAAACAAAACAAAACAAACAAAAGCTATGTATCTGACATTTAACCAGGCCATGGGATAATGATACAAAAGAAATAAAGGACAATATCTCAAGTGTCTTAAAACTGAAGCATGAAGCAAATTGTGTGGATCACAACAGCACATGAATCTGAACTTAGCACAGACTCAGTAAAGTCTTAGGAAGAAAGCATCACTTGGTTGCGAAGTGCATGGAGTTCAGTGTAGCTGGATAGAAGCTGAGGCTGAAGAGTTAGATGAAGTTCAAATCATGGATGTTATTATGGATTGTATTAAAAACTAAGTTTAAATACCATCAAACTTGTATGTATGTATGTATGTATGCATGTATGTATGTATGTATGCATGTATGTATTCTTCCATCCACTCATTTTTGAGGCAGGACCCTACCAGGTAGCCCAGGCTAGCCTACAATATGTGCTCACCCTGCCTCCTCCTCCCAAGTGCTGGCCTATAGGTGTGTGTCACCATACATGACTTCCATTTACAGAGGAGTGTCATGCGGAACCTATTTGCCTACATTGTTGTGGGTAAATTGGAGGGAAGTGAGGTGAGAGAGACAAGATGAAAGTTCAGGTGAGATCTGAAACAAGGAAACAGAGAGGAAAGAGAACCAATCTCATGCATAAATATTTAGGCTCTAAGCTGCTTAGTCTTGAATTCCTCCCAAAAGAGCTAAGAGAAAAATAAGTGGTTCAAAGAGATTCTTTCAAGCTATTTCTAAGTACACATAAGAATGGAGTTAGAAGAAGAAAAACATAAAGGGGATGAAAGTAATCTTGTGAATAGAAATAAAAAGAAAAAATAAGTAATGGGTTCTTTCCATAGGCAACTGTGATCAGCTTTGTTGGAGAACATCTTAGAACTCCCACCAAACATATCAAAACTAACATGGTGACCAATCAGAATTGTACTAATGTCACTGCTTTGCTCCTACCAATCATATTAGAGGTTACTTAATCCTTCTGGAGAAATTCTCCTAGCCCTTCATAAAAGGGGGCCAATGAGCCCCTCAGGTGGTCGCCATTTTGATAACATGCTGGTAATTTCTGCAGAATAAACACTCTTTGCCTTTGCGTACTCCTTGAGTCAATGATTCTTGGACCCTAACAAGACCATATGAAAAAAAAATATATATATACTCATACATATATATGAGCCTGGAAAAGCCTACAGGTAAATATTACCTCCTTGAAAGAGTACAAAAAAAGAGAGGCCTGAAACCTGACATGTTTGTGGAAGAAGAAAATTAGGTAAGAGTGACCAGAGAGAGAGAGAGAGAGAGAGAGAGAGAGGGAGAGGGAGAGAGAGAGAATGCAGAACCAGGGTTGTCACAGAAGTCAGAGAAGGGAAAAGGCTCAGAATGGCAAGAGAGAATGGAAGCTCTGAGCTGGTGTGTGGTCTCTCGGCCTCATTAGGGCAGAATGGGCTACTTCATAGCATAACTACCTTCAATTTCCCAAAAGTGACATATGTTATCTGCAAGACTATCAGTTTCATTTCTATTTCATTCATTTCACAAAACAAACAAACAACCTCAAATTCAATGGGTGAAAAGTGATCATTTTCTTCAAGCAAGGAAATTCAGAGCTCCATCAGCGAAGTGCAGAACTCCAGCCATCTGTGGACCTCTCCTACCTGGGCTAGCTGGAGTTCTGAAGTAGAGCATCCCTTATTTTAAAGTCGAACTTGTTCCTTTTTGCACTCCTTATGCAGTCAGGGACTACCGTCTCTCCAGGAACACGAGTTTTTCTGCATTCTGCCTCACACTCATTACACATAAGGTTGACTCCAGGGTACATTTCATTTTCTTCAAACTTTGTTGAAAAGATACATTCAAACTTATTAGCCCAGCCTCATGCCCTTGATTTTAGCTGAGCTCCTTGAAATAAATTGGCTGCAGACTCAGCTTCCAATCTCACCTGATATTCTGAACCTATTTCCTTCTCTGCTATCTGTGACACCATGATTTTACTGACACTGTTCACAGGACATGACTTATACGAGTTAAGCCACCCTGGACCATGTGATTGAGAAGCCAAAATACTAAAGCTAAACGAATAAACTCAGGGGACAGGAGGAAAATATAACCCTCAGAATCTTGAAAAATTACAAGAAGCAGTGACTATGTCAGTATCGAGGTTATTGGTTATGCAGCAACAATAGAAGAAAACAGGAAACAAATTTCCTGTTCCTCTGGCTCTTACAATCTTGCTTCATCCTCTTGCAGAGTGATCCCTAAGATGTGGGTGCAGGAATTGTGTTGTAGACACATCAGTTGGGACTGGGCTTCAGAACTTGGTGTTTTGAGTAGTTGTAGTGTTCTGTAACTGTCTCTGTTGCAAAGAGATGTTTCTTTGATCTGTGGGTAAGACCCCCCAAAGGAGCAAGAAGTTTGCTGTGAGATTGGGTCTGGTTGCCTAAACAGGAGTTGAACAAAGACAACAACAACAACAAACATGCTAGTGTGGAAGGGTAAAGCTCATGAGGCCCCAAGCCGATAAAAAAACCTACAGGCAATAAAGGGATGCTGAGAACAAGAGAAAGTGTCTTCTCCTCCAGGGAAGAACACACCAAATGGTTATCCAATACTAATTAGTAGCACTGGGAGGGGGCAAATTACACACACACACACACACACACACACACACACACACAAGCACAGTCTAGAAAGAAAGAAAGAAAGAAAGAAAGAAAGAAAGAAAGAAAGAAAGAAAGAAAGAAAGAAAGAAAGAAAGAAAGAAAAAAGAGGATATGAATTTGAAAGAAGGCAATGCTAGGGTTGATACATGGGACGTATAGGGGAGGAAAAAGTAGGGGAAAATAATGTTATTATAATCTCAATAAACAAAGAATTATATAATAAAAACTGGAAGAAATTTTAAGTTTAGGACTCATATCCCCCTCTTCCTACTTTTTAAAATATCTATAGTCATTTTGGAGAAATTAAGGGACAGGCAATAGAATAGTGCAGTTGTAAAGTGACTTGAAGTGACAGAATCCACTCAGAAATAGCTGACTTTGCAGAGTCAAGTACATTTCTATAATGGATGGGCTATGCAAATTCAACATCTCTTCCGTTCCCCAAATTCCATCATGTCAATGGAACAGATATAATGTGTTTGGGTGAACCCACTAGTAGTAAAATATAGTATTAGCCTGGTAAATCTGCACTATGGATGAAAATGGAGTCCTGAAAGGTATATTTTTAACAAAGAGGTTGTGAATGACAAGATGGAAGGAGATGGAGATTGTGAACAGCCCAGAGAATGTGTGGAGGCAGGAGAATGAAGACCAAAAGGTCAAATGATGGGAGGAATGAGTGCTGGCAAACAACTGAATAAAGCTACCAGATCACAGGGGCAGGGGTCAAGATGATGTTTCGCCCCTAGCACAAGAGAAACTAACCAGCAAACATAAGGAACTGGAACCTGAAGATATAGCATTTATAGCCAAGGTTTACTGTGAATACTGAGAAAAAATGGCAACCAAAGTGTCAGTTTAGAAAACGGTAGAAGACCCAGACAGGAAGTTTAGGGGTTGCAACCAGTGGTAGAGAATGCACCAGCAGGATATAGCACATAGAATGGTTGTTTACTTTCTTGGGGGCCTATTTCCTCTGGCAGCCAGCGTGTTCTTCTTGAATCACACATAGCTCACCACTCTAAGCCTAAGTAAGCTTCATTTCCCCCAAAGTGCCTAAAAATAGCAAGATCCAAGAAAAGTATGAGTGGAGGGTTCCTGGAATTCATGCTATCCCAGTCTGGACTACATTGTTCTTTTGTCTCATGATACTGACCACCTTTCTGTCATAAAGTATAGCTTACCTCCTTTAAAAATTGATCATCTGTTTGGTGTGTCTCCTCCAGGTCCCCAATATCAGCAATTTTTGTTTACTTAGTGCGGGTGATGGTTTTATTTATAAAAAATGGGAATTTAATAAATATTTTAGCTGAATAAATAAATATTACTTAATTTATAATAAAATTAATAAATTAAAAGCCTGTCATGTTAATTATTAATACATTAATACAGATTTGTTTAATTGATTATTTAATTAAAATATTAATCAAAATTTTTAGCTGAAAAATGGATGACTGACAAATAAGTGGATCTGATTGTAGTTTTATGAAAAACTGAGATTCTTGGACGGTGAAGGCGTTTTTGCTCTGTTTTCTGTTTTAGAGGGTATTTTGCTTCTAGAATGTTCATTTAGGACTCTGGGTCACACAACGCATTCCGTAGGTTCTAGGGATTGCTTCTTAGGAGAAACTGGGCTGAGTCTCTGAGGGTGTTGTGTCCCAACCTGGTCTTGACATATGCTTGCTGTACAAACCCTGTGGCCATTCACTGTCTTAGTTTCCTGTCAATGAGAAGACTATCACTGCAGTATCTTTCCTGGGGTCAGCACGAAAACCCGAGTCACAGAACTCTTGACTCAAGTCAACTTGTCACACTCATCTCTACTAATTCATTTCATTTTTGGCGTTTTGTCTTTCATTTGTGACACATTCTCATTCTGAAGTCCTGGCTAGCCTGAAGCTCACTATGTAGCCCAGGCTGGCCTAAATTCACAGAGATCATCAGCCCCCTGCCTCCTGAGTGCAGGAATCAAAGAGCACACTATCATGCCCCCACATATATTTTGGTTTTATATACAACATTTTGAAATGAATTGTTTGTAGGGGAAGAGATAAAATGTGTTGGGGCTCTCCTTACTGATCTCCACAGAAACAGCTAATCAAGCCAAGAATCATGAAGGCTAGAGAAAATATATTTTCTCCATGTAAAAGTTCCAGTTATAATAAAAGCTTAGTGGGCTAAGGAAAAATGTGCTATTCCCATTAGACGCTCTGTTTCCTGTAACCATGACCATATTTATTTGAAGAGTGGGTGATCTCTGATGTCATTCTACAGGGAAAATTCATGGAGAGGGTTTTTCCATACTTATGTTATTCCATAGAACTTTGTAAAACCTAACTCTTGATTGATGTGTAAAAGAGCCAACCAAAGTCACTCTCAGGCTGTCACAAACCTCTGTCAGCCAGGTTTTGCTTTTCTTTCATGAGTGGAATAACCATTTTGTGATCTCAAAAAGATGAAACCTGTGCAGTGACCCTATTCATTATACTGATCTTGATTTTTAAAAAGGCAGAAGGTTGGAAATGAATTAAGCCAAAAAGGAGAAAAAACAAAAACAATTTTAGCAGAGAGGAAATGTCAGTTTCAAGACTCATTCTAAACAATGCAAAGTAAATATTACACTAAACTCTTAAGGGAAGAACTTTAGGAAGTCTTTCCCCTTCCAGCTTGAGTAAGTTATATCTAGAAGATATACATTTGGATGCAGAATACCAGTCACACAAGCCATGGTACCCTTGCCTAGCATAATCTAGAGTCATCCAGGGAGAATTCAAAGGACAGCAGAGTTTTGCTACACGTTGAGCTGAAGATTGAGTTTGGAGGGATCTATTTACTTCTAACCTGATATTCAGTAGGGGAGAACAAAGTCACAGAAGTCTCGAAGACAGGTAGCCTGGACATCAATTAAAAAGTCTATCATCATCCCCCATCCTTGCTGCATTGTAGATGACATGGCCTCCAAGTGTAGACCTAACACATTTTTACCTTTGATATTTTAAATTTTCATTACAATTTGTTTGATGCCAGGTGTGGTGGTGCATGCCTTTAATCCCAGCACGCGAGAGGCAGAGGCAGGCGGATTTCTGAGTTCGAGGCCAGCCTGGTCTACAAAGTGAGCTCCAGGACAGCCAGGGCTATACAGAGAAACCCTGTCTCGAAAAACAAAAAATAAATAAATAAATAAATAAATAAATAAAATAAAAATAAATAAATAAATAAATAAAATAAAATTTGTTTGATTTATGGGAAAAAAAAAGGTCCAGAGCAAAAGAAAAAGACTGGGAGGGAAGAGTGGAAAGCCCCAAACAACATCTTGTATTTTCCCTGAATGCCTGAGACATTGCTTTTCCACAGAGTCTGGGAATCTGGAAAGCTTATGTGGGGCCATGCATATTTTAATCACATTTCTTCACTGTGAGACTCTTAACCAATTTGGCTCTTCTGGATTCTCGTGAACTACAGAGCAATCACTTGGATGCTGAAACTCATGCTCGCCATGATGAGCAACACTAATCTTAACCCGAGGGATGAATGGTGTGTCTGTTACCGAGAAAACACGCGGTTTCTGGGCAAACGTCATAAAGCAAATTAGTCTTGGTGATGAACTCTTGGGAGGTAAAGGGGACATAAAGCTATGCTCCTGTTATTTTAATTCTTTCAACAGAATGTAAACAATGTCTTACAAACATGTGTAATGACCGCAAAGGAATTCCTTCTTTAGGCATGATACCGTCAAGAGGTAAGATGAGTCAAACTGTTTTTTGTTTATGTTTTGCTTTTTTTTTAGACCTAAGTTGGATACGTTTCCAGAATGTGGGCTGTAAATATGACTTATGATGCTGTTCATCCCTGCAGAAATTAAAACACTGGAATCCACCTTGCCGAAAGTGTGTGAGCTACTCTATAGTATATTTCCAGAGCAAGCCTGCCTTTTGACTGATTGTAAAAAACATTTGCAGAATATCCAACCATGTTTCTCCATCACCAATGTCTGGCTCTCTTTAGAGCCACTGTTGGCCACCACGTCACCTGTTACAGCTCAGACATTCTGGGATGGATGTTTTCTTACTTTTAAATTCATTTATTCATACCAAATCGGTCGTTGGGAAATAGGAGATGTTAAAATAGAAACAGGTAGTATATCTCCATATACTCCCAAAATGCTTACAAGACCTCACGTACATATTGATATGTAATACATGGTGCTAACCATGAAAATGGCCATGATCAAAATTTACCTTTTAATGTATTTCTGATAAAGGGAAAAGCCCAGGGAGTCTTGAGATGCATTTCTAGCACTGCTTTAAGCAGATGCCTTTCTCGAGGGGAACTACACTTTATTTACTTTCATGTAGTTGTGCTTCATGGAAGGGAACGGCATGTCAAACAAGATTTAGCTGTCTAGTCAATAGGTAATGACTGTGTGCATAATAGGTTCATGTGCGCATGTGAGACACAGGGCAGGATACGAGGTAGAGACTGGGCACTAAAGCCAGGCATTAAAGCATCTGTTCTGCTATGTTTGTTTACAGATATGCTTTTCCACCTCTCTGTATTCTATTTTAAAGTTTCTAACTATCTAGACACCAAGCTGTTTAAAAATAAACCCATCAACTTTCTTTTTTTTTTTTAAGGATTTATTTATTCATTATATGTAAGTACACTGTAGCTGTCTTCAGACACTCCAGAAGAGGGAGTCAGATCTCATTATGGATGGTTGTGAGCCACCATGTGGTTACTGGGATTTGAACTCTGGACCTTTGGAAGAGCAGTCGGGTGCTCTTACCCACTGAGCCATCTCACCAGCCCACCCATCAACTTTCTAAGAAGATTTATTTTACATTTCTGTAAATATGTATGCAAATACATCTCTATCAATGGTTCCCCATTTTCCAAGAATCCAATGCCGAAATTTTGGAATATGTTTCATCACTTTGATATCTTAACTTTTTCTTTCTAAAGTTCCATCAAAACTTAATGATTCGGTCAAGTTGATGTTGGATAGACATTTATTTGGTTCCAATCAGCCCTAGGACAGCCCTGGGCCTTATCTCTAGTATTAGTTTGTTTTATTTCTGTTTGTTGGTTTGAAAGCATATTTCAAGTAGTCTATGTGGGCCTTGAATTCCTCATATGATGGCGAATGATCATGAACTAGTGACCTTCCCATCTTAGTGTCTCACCAAGTGCTAGGATTTCAGGCTGTCTCACCATGCTCTACAGTCTTATCTCTTAAGTACTAAATTGGATTCTTGCTTGCAGGTTGATTTCCTAATTCATTGGCAATTCACTCCGATCTACACTAATTTCCAAAATGACATGTAATGCAACAGCCTTCAGTGGTTTCTCCATGCCCCCTTTTTGGTCCCAAGATTTGCTATTTGTCTTTGAAGGTCCACCTTTACTTATGTGACTCTTCAGCTTGGAGTGACATTTCTGTTTCCTCTTATCCACAGATAAGTCATCTTTCAAGACTGAGATCACAAACAAGGAACTGTTTTCTTCTTCCTGAACTACTAAGGAGCTCACAGTGTGTCACAATTACTGTTGTTTCTTAATTGTTTCAAGTATACTTCTGAATTATAAGCTTCCATTTCTTTAATCTTGCATTTCCCATAGAGTTAGAACAATGATGAATATGTAGGACATATTTGTTGTTTAATTGATCCCAACTCAGCTATGGCTAAAGAAAAAGTCTTCATCTTCTAAGAAGTAGTTGCAACTCATTTACATTTAATGCATGAAGCAAGATCTGTAAGACATGGTCTCAGATTTAAAAGAAGGCTGAGCCCTTATTACTGTCTCACAAATGTCTCTAGAATTCATTGTGTGCTTAAAGTCCAGTTCAGTATCAGTTCATTCAGACATCTCATTAGCAACATTTGCCTCACTAGTTTGATTTTTATTGTTAATCTCTGCATTTGTTTGTTCTGTCTCTTTCTCATCTAGATCTTTACCTCTGAGAAGACACAAAGATTCTGGGAATGAGATGTATCATAGCAGCCAGACCCCATTCAAGAGTGACTCAGTTTCTCAATCATTGGCCCCACAAATAAAAGGTACATTAAAAAGAAGCTTTATAAAACATTTTGCCAGTATTTGATTGTCCTTTAAGTAGGTATTTTTAGTCTTCAAAGCTTGATTCTCACTGTAGCTTTCTTTAATACATACATGAATGTACCTATCAGTGATAGGTAAAAAATCAACTTTTAGATGTGTTCATGACATAGCAAAAAGAAGCCTGGTTAATTGGCCTACTCAACATTTTCCCCCATAGGTTGAGCTTTTGTAACTGCAGGCACAACTTTCAGAAAAGTGTAAGTGTCTGGTGTCTAAAAGAATGACTTTGTTCAACTTCAAAAACAGCATGGGGTCAGGTATGGGGAGTGTAAGAAAGAGTATGTAAAACTTCATAGAAATCTTGGCAAAATTCTCACAAATAGTAATATATACATAGAGTACAACATTCATACTTAGAAAATGTGAAAATTCACATTATTACTTTTGATCATCTTTAGGGAATTATTACCAAACTTAAAAAGTCTAGAGAAGGAATCAAAACATACATTTTGACTGTGAAATAATAATTGTGAACTGGCATATTACTGTTATCCTAGACAATACTAGTCTCTTGCTATGAAAAAAATGGGCTTTTAAAAACTAATAAACAGAGACTTAACTAACTCATACCTAGTTCTCTAATATATAAATTTAGAAACCTGTGTTGACTACTATTAGATGGGATGAAAAGTAAAAGTTCTATTTTTTAAACTATTTATTTTGTGAAACTATTAAAAGTTAAATATACTCCAACTTATCTATAATAAAGTTAACCAAATGTTCACAGTATTAAATGTATATATTAGAAATTTAGTATGGTTCACTGTCATCCATACACAAAACTTAGTATACTACCAAAGCACAAAAACAAACAAACAAGCAAAACCCCAAAACAAAACAACAACAAAACCCCCCAAAAAACCATAAACCTAAGCCCTCAGCAACTACAGTAATAGTCACCCATTCTGGGCATCTGACCTCCCATCTTGTCCTTCTTAATGAATCAGTCAAATATTCAAGTAACTGTAGAATAAGAATTAAACCAGGAAGACTTGCCAAAGCAACCCAGTTACTGAATACTGGGATAAGAATCTCCCTTGAGGTCATTCTAAGAGTTAACCGTCAGAAATCTGCAACTACTTCCTTTAAACGTGGTTTAAAGTTCTAAGGAATGCTGCTTCTTTGATTTCATGTCAGCTTCCATCACCGACCCACTAGAACACATTTTCTAGCTCAAATGAGTCATTCCGTTAATGTTCCATTCATAAAACACACCGAAAATATATTCCGTTTCTGTGTAAGAGAGCTGGAGAACAACAGAGCCCTGTTTGCTTACCATTTGCCTTCTTCGTTTTCATACTGTTGAACGGTGTATCCAAACATGTCCTCCACTGGACCACTGAAGCTCATGGAGTTTTTGACATCAACGTTGAAGGAGATGCAGACGCCTAGGATAACTTTGAGAGGGGAAAGAAAGTCTCGTTACATAAGGTTGGCATTATGTTTTGGATTATGGAAGGCATTCTTAGTGTTAGCAATGAAAGCTGTGCTCTTATGAAAAAGAACTTTGAAATCATAGTATGAGAACTCTAGGAAGGATCTGTTAGGCTGTTGCTCATTGAGCATCAACAAGATGGCTTCAAAGATGTTTGGAAATTAACATCTGTACCATTTCCAGAAGTGAAATTCCAGGATTGAGCGGGAGTCACAGAAACTAAAGATGACTCATGAGTTTGCACATACTCTCCCAGAAGTGATTCCTACAGTAAACGTGATCATCCGGAATCTTAAAAAGCATCCTTTCCCCACTGCAAGTTCTGAAGATGCAGGCAGTTGCATTTTAGCCTCACTGAGATAGCTTTCTCCATACTGGTTCTGAAAGGAAACTGCCTTTCCTCTTGATGGTCTTTAGAGGGTTGTCTACTCAGCCCTGAGATAAATTCTGCTTCTCCTATGGAATCAAGCAGAGGATGGAAGTTTGTAGTAATACAAAGATATCTCCTTGCAACAGTGTGGACTATGATAACCTCATAAACTTTTTAGATTAAATTAAATAATATTCTCATTAGTCCATGCCCAATAAACATTATTTTTACACTGATAGCTTATCTCTTTAATTTTCCTGTGATACAGGTTTTTGTTTTTTTAAGTCTTACAAGAAGAGTAACCATGTACAAAGGTTCTGAAATCGCAAGCTCAGGTGCAGGGTACCAAATTCTTCTTTTGATCCTAATTTTGAAAATATACTTACAAGTTTCAATATCCATCTCTTAAATGTAACTAACAATTCTTCTCAATGATTCCCCACCTTATACAATAACAGCACAGTCTAAGATATATTAGGAAATGATTAAACTCAGCTTCTCAAAACTGGATTCAACCACGCAGATTAGGAAACTTCTCTGTCCTATTCCTATGGACTGGGTAGATTTGACATATCTAATCTCCTGGCTCTTATTCACTCTAAACATTTTCATAAATATATTCTAACTCCAGATTATTCTAACACAGTTTTCAAATTGCAGTAACATCAATAAGTGTTTATGATTGCACAGGATTCTAACTTAATTTTGAGAAAATATTTGCAGAAGAAAACATCCATGCTTTTCATGTGTAGATTTATCTATATGGTCTTTCTTGATCTTTGAGTTCCTAAAACCTCTTCATTGATTTTTAAAGAAACTTCTAACCAAGATAACTATTAAATACTATTTATGTTATTATTATCTATTAGAGAGTTTGCCCCTAGACTGTGAAAGTCTTAAACTGGGGACCATCTTTCTCATCTTTTTACCCTTTATAAAACTCTGGCACAATTCCACATGCACAGATGGGCCGTCACACATTTGTAGTTTGAAAGATAACATGCTGTAGAGGGAAGGATGTCAGCTGTGGCTGGTGAGGCGCTGGCAGCCATTCATCCGGGTAAAAGAAGACTTTTTGAAGTTCCAAAGCAAGGGGAAGATGGATGGGACTTGGCAGTGAGAAGAAAATTTCTACCCAGGATTTGGGAGAGTCTCTGTGAGTAGTAAAACACGCAGGACAAATATGGGTGTGAAACATGAAGCAGTCTTCCTGGCTGGCACGAAGGAAGTAGACAGAGAGTGGATGGCCAGGACGCATCCTTTTATGTACATTTCCCCTTCACTCCTCAAGGGCGATGGAGCACAGCTGGGTACCATCCCTTACATCCTCTTTTAGATAGATATTTTCAACAGTGACACCCTCTGCTCTAAGCCCCTAGTGCATGAGTGTGCCTGTTATATTTAGGTTTTAATGTTTTGAACAGTTTCAATAGATTATTTCTTTCACATAAGAAATACACAAAATATTGCTTCCACAGTGTGGTTTCCCTTGGCACGACAGGCAGTTTTGTCATAAGGCGCTGTACTGAAAGGCGTTTAGTCATATTCATAGCCCCAATGCACATGATACACTAGAGGAGTTCTGTAAGCTATGACAGTCAATATGATCTCTAGACACTGCCAATGTCTTGTGGTGTTGAAATTGTCCATAACTGAAAGCAATCATTTAAGAGATGTAAGGAGCAGAACACTACTACGGAGGACTGTACGCCAGCCGTAGCCATCACCCAGGTGCTTGTGGATTTCAGCTACCTCCCGGATTTCATGAATCAGATCGCCACGGCCATATTCCTCTTCAGGTTTAAGAAGTACCTGTGACATTGCTTCTTTTCCACCATGTCCATGCAGGCAGCAGAATTGATCAACATTCAAAGGAATCAACAAGTGTTAGACAAAATGGGGAAAGCATTTCTTTTTTGGTCAGGGTCAATTTGACTCCTTTGATGGATTCATATTTCCATCACATTATCTCTTTTTTTTTTCTTTTTCTTTTTGAAATTCTCTCCTAAAGGTGACTGACTTTGCTGCTCCTCAACATGAGACCAAGAGTGTTTGGTGTTCCTGGGTCTGTTTATTCTGTGTGTTGCATGGAATTTCTAAGGGTGGGTGCTGCATCCCTCCCCCACCACACACCCCCCCTTTTCCTGTCCTTAGAATTCGACAGGCAGTTTGCTCCAAGTGATTGTAAATCTGCCCCTTTTATGTGTTCTGAGGTACCAAGGAGCCTGTAGCACAGGCGATAACATTAAAAAGATGTAGTTTACAATTTGTCCTTACGATTTAAAGGAACGGGTAAAGAATGAAAGTAGCATCTCCTAACTTGGCTCAGTGCTCGTTTTATTATCGTAGATATTCTTTGAACTTTATGTTCTAGCGGCGAGACAGAATGGCACTTAGTCTCAACGAAAGAAAAAAAAAAAAAAACGAAACCTGACAAACAAGAAACATAAAACAAAACAGGCTGAAAGGCTTGAAAGTTTCAGACAGGGGAAATTTCGAAAGTAACTAGACTTTCAATCTAGACTCAGATCTTTACAGGGAACGCTAGCCTCATTCACGTGACCCCCGAGAATTTGCTCTCTAATACTTATACCTGGTGCCACGTCTTACTCCTCCTGCTTCGTTCTACTAAACCTGCCAACAGTACTATAGGTCCCAGTCGCATCAGTATCACGAGGGTGAGCTTCGATACCCAAGAAGCCTCCTCATCTTTTCACGGGATTCTATAATTCCGGTGGAAAGCCTTGATCACTGTTTGTTTTTCTCCCTAAAACTAGAAAAATTTTGGTGACAGGTAATCCAGGGACAACTTCAGAAGGAAGTGAGTGTCTTCTCCTTAACAAGAATTAGTTCAAGTAGTGCTGTCTCCTCGGAGAGTGGGAGGAGGAGGAATCTCTTCTTTGGTGGCAACTGGCTGAGAAGGACGTTCAAGAGGCTGGTATGGAAAAGTAGTCATGGCAACCGAGCTCGAACCAAACTTCTTGGAAGACGTCATGGAAATGCATGTTTTTAAAGAAAAGAAATGAAGGAGTCTGCGCCTTTTCAAGCACGGCCATATGTTATGTGTAGAGTACTTAAAAGAGGAGGAGGGAGGTGATATTGAAGGCTATCTTTTGTAAATTAAATCATTTACTGTATTTCTTTCTCTCTCTCTCTCTTTTTTACTTTTTGCTCCAGAATGGAATTTACTGTACAAGGTAATAAATGAGAGAAACAGATACATAGCTTCCAGGTCTGGGTTTATTTGCTCTAAAATAGTTTTCCATAGAAAGAACATATAAGCAATTGGTTAGATGGGGTGGCAGTTTTTACTTTCTATTTGTATGTTAGGAAATTGAACGTCGGAAAGGTTGTCTAACAGCAGACCTAGGATATCAATACGGGTGTCCTGAGGTCAAATCATGGACTTTCTGTAACTAACTCTTGAATTGGTCAGATTAATAAGGATGAAAAATACGACCCATCTAAGAAGGATGTACAATTGGCCAATGAAAGTTTTTGACCCTGTAGAGCTTTGGAATATTTGAGGGGTGAACTGGAAAGGAAAAAGTAAAAGAAAAAAATCCAAATGAAGGTAGAAGCTTATGGGCATCTTCAGATACTGCGGACTCTGTTGGAAATCACACTTCATGTTCCTCTCTTTCCCAGTTCCAAGAAGAGTCACTGTGGCCTGTGTGCTTGGTCCTTAAATAGGAAAGCCTGGGCCTAAACATCTGGCCCAGCAATGCTGATCTGTTGTCATGCAGATGGGACTACATAACAGCTAATGAAATTTTCTACCTTGCAAATTCTGAGACCAAGGCAAGTGAACATTAAATCCATGGTGGCAAATAAAATGTATTCTAACACCATTACTTTCCTTTAATAACATCTCATGGATGTTGTTCCAACCTAGCAACAGGGGAACTCATAACTAACATTAGCTTCAATCTAAAGAC
The DNA here is from genome assembly GCF_000001635.26 of Mus musculus. Taxonomy (NCBI): domain Eukaryota; kingdom Metazoa; phylum Chordata; class Mammalia; order Rodentia; family Muridae; genus Mus; species Mus musculus. The sequence goes on from NC_000079.6 coordinate 115,053,750, forward strand.
TGAAATGATGACGTAGAACATGAGAGGTGATAATAAAGTTGTTAACAGTAAAGTGCTGACTTCCAGAATAAGCCCCTTTCTTCCTGCCTTGTCGCATACAACAACTTTACAATATCAAAGTGTTGTCTCTGAAATCTTAATTAATTTACCCTTCGTGCATTAAGTAATTGGATCTTAATTTTGAGGTACACGGATGCCATAAAAAACGGGGAAAATGGCTGGAATTGTAGTAAGATCTGGCCAAAACAAGGATAGGATAACGTCTTTGTAGTCAATCTGAAAGTTGAAAGGATTGTTTTTATAGCTTTCTGGTTATGAAAATGATCGAAAACCCTCTAATAGCAAAGGTATGGGAAATCAGTGAAGAAAACAGGACCATAATGGAGCCTGATCAGAGAGTCCAGAAAGAAAGGGTCTGAATATGACATCATCACTTCAAACACAGGAAGACCATACTTGCCATCAAAAATTATGTCTAATTCATGTTTCTTTTCAAACAAGCAAAATTTCTCCATATAATGATATCAAGAAAACTCCATTCCCAGTCCTTTCGTCAGAAATGATAGACTATGTCAGCAAGGTATCTCCTTGCATCAGCAAGAGCAGAAAAGCCAACTCCAACACCCTGATATTCTTGAGTTTTTCGGCTTCACCCTGGGAGGCTGTTTTGTGACTTCAGTTTGCTGCAGTAAGTGAATTGTTTTGTCTTTGCTTCTAGAGTCCATGACCTCTAGTTGTTAACAAATGGCATTTGATCTTCAAAGTGCTGTGTGTACATGTTGGGGGTGCTGTAGGGGGACAGGGGCAGGACACAAGGAAGCATAATGCTTAACACATAAGTGTTTTCTACGTAGTTTTTTTTTAAAGGACAGAATAAATAGAAAAGATTAATGATTTTGAACAGAAAGGTCATCTGACTACAAGAACTTGTTCCCTTTCAGAAGTGCTAGCGCTACCCAGAATACTCAATTTCACGAGGGTGTTCCCAAACATCGCTGTTTAAAAAAAAAAAAAAATCCCCCTTTAAAGTTTTCCTACGTAAGTCAGCTTTTCGGCAGTGTTTATTTCCCTTTGTAGTATCTGCAGACATCTGTTCATTGCCCGTATCCTCCCACCACAAATAATCGCTTGCTTCACCGGCTCCTTTCAGACTGTGTCTACTCCGGTCTTGGAAATTCTTACTCTCAGAACCCGACCCCCTTCCATGTCTACATCATGGGCTTTACAGGATAAAAAAGCTGCAGGACCTTAGGAGTCCCAGATCCCACTGTGGGAACACAACTCGTGTGTTTGTGCAAGCAACAGGAGCAAAGGGCTGGTGTCCAGCTGCCCGGACATTCTGAGAGTTGAACTCATTAGTTGGCTCAGTTGAGCACTGCTTATGGAAAGGCTCATTGCAATTCAAAACAAATTGGTGTGGCTGTGTATTGGGCAGAAATGTAATATGGCCAGTCCTTAGATATGGAAGAACCTGAATAAAAAAAGAGTTCTAACTTTGTTGGTGGAATTTGTGCAATAGATTTTATTAACATAACACCACTCTCTTCCCCACGCCTTTGTGTGTGAATGCATATGTGTGCACACATATGAAGATGTGTGTGCCGTTGCACACCTATGTGTACATCATAGCATACTGAATGGTTTCCTAATTCTCTGTCTAATTTCTCTGAGACAGCTTTTTCATTGATCCTGAAACTCAAAGCTTTCTGGAGAGGCTGATGACCCACAAATTGCATGGATCTGTTTGTGTCACCACTTGTCCCTTCTGTGCTGAGGTGACAGGCCCTTGCAGACAAAACTGGCTTTTTACCTGGGTGTTGGATCTTAACTCAACATCTCCTGGTCCCTAAAGGTTATTGTTGGTGGTGTGCGCAACAGGAACTTCTGAGAGTCAGAAAGGCAAAGTATGGTAAATAACTTCTCTGACTTATCCAGTAGCTTTAATTGGCAATTTAAAATTCCAGACATTAAGAGATTCCATTACTGATATTCCTAACCTATCAATTAGCATTTTTGATGTGAATGGTGTGGGGGTTGAGAGATTTCTTTTTGCTTTTAGTTTTAATAAACCCAATAGCAGTTTTAAACCTCCAAAAGAATTTGTGTATGATTTTCTATGCCTTCTTGACCCACGAAACTTCTTGTGTATATTAATACAAATTAGCTTAGGACTGGTCACTTACTTTGGGTTATATATCTCATTGAGAAAGAGTCCTATGTAAACTAATAAAATCTATTTCAAAGAACCTCTTTGTAAGGGGACTACAAAGTTTTGTTTAAGCTATTTCATGTAGGGAGTCTGTCAGTTGACAGAATGCATGTGGTATGTGGCTAAGATTTGTTCCAAAACCTAGGTTGGGGTGTTATTCTGTCCCCTGTTGTGCAAATAGCACATGAAGGTTCAAAAGTACCTTTCCCTTTCTCCAATTTCAAGATTAAAGCTAAAACTGAACAAAACTATACTTGGTCCTAACAAGAAAATAAAGTATAGAAGGATGGAAGAGAAGAATGAGGGGGTTTTAAGATACATAGTATCTTAAAGCATTTATTTAGATTGTTAAAATGTGAGTATTAAAGCTAATTTCATTTCAATGTGGTCCTTCCTGTTGTTATATCATATCACTTTAAAAATATAACACTTTGTTCCTTAGAAAAATTCCAACATGCGGAAACTGTACTAAACTAGCTTGCTGTTGTTTAGATTAGAAAATCATTACAGGAGTCTGAGTTAGCTACAACATTTTTTTTCCAAAATCATGAATAAGCCTAGAGTTTAAAAAAAAAAAAAAAAAAAAAAAAAAAAAAACGTTTTATTTAGAAATGGACTTGGTGGCACATACCTATAATCTCAGTAGTCAAGATACTCAGTACTCAGGAGGGTCATAAATTCAAGGCCAGTCTGAGCTAGTTAGTGAGTTTCAGGCCTGCTGGAACTATAAAGGACAGTGGTATTGTAAATAAATAAGCTAACAGACAAAAACAAGTTTTAAGTAGTGTGCAAAGTTTTGTTTTTGTTGTTTGGGTTTTTTGTTTTGTTTTGGTTTGGTTTGGATTTTGGTTTTTCAAGACAGGGTTTCTCTGTATAGCCCTGGCGGTCCTGGAACTCACTTTGTAGACCAGGCTGGCCTCAAACTCAGAAATCTGCCTGCCTCTGCCTCCCCAGTGCTGGGATTAAAGGTGTGTGCCTCCACCGCCCAGCTGCAAAGTTTTAAAGGAACAATGGAGACATACGTCTACTTGCATTGTATTATGTCTTGGACACCAAAGGAATGTTAAGTTTTGCACATTAAATTAGTTTACTTCCCTTCCCCCTCACTCTGTGTTGTTGTTGTTGTTGTTGTTGATTTGCCATATTACTTAGAAGCAGGAGGCTGAGAATATAGATTGACTATGTCATTCTTGATAAAATACAGCTTACCTACTTTCTGCTTTAACTCACAGGGGCACTTATTAAGCTCCATAAGCACTTTCTAAAACTGAAATTTGAAATACTGTGCAAACTCTGATAGCACAACCCACACCAAAACCAACACGTGGAGGGAAGTCCTGTTCATACTACGACTTGCTAGCAGTCATAACCAGCAGGTTTGTGCTCTGTGTACAGCAGCTGCCGTCGTGGGTCTCCCTATACCACACAACAGGCTACTTTATTTTTGGATGGCTAGTATTGCTTTTAGTAATCCACTGACATTTCAACTAATATGACTGCATATTTTTCCTCCCTTCTCAGCTACTAGTTACAGAACATTTCCATGATATCACTTACTACCAAACATTCTATTCATTTAAAAGACGCTTGGTGTCTCCTCTCAACTCCAAACAAATCCAGACGATCAAAAGGGAAAAATGTAAGCCAACGAACTGAATCTAATCTGTTATCCACCTGAGAACATTTAGAAAATAAATCAGAAACTGTGTTAAAGGACATTGGGGTTTCTGGGAAACGAAGAAGAATCTCAGTAGGCTGGAATTCTGACATATTTCAGAAAACAGGGGTCAGCAGTGGAATGATTCTTTTCTTTTCACAGGAAAGAGATAACTTTTTGATTCTTGCTTTTGGGGGGTGCTGGAGATAGCTCTAATTGTTGTTTCCTTAGCTATAATTGTTGCCAAGATTACCGAGATGTCTTAGCATTGAAGACATTAAATGACCAGGGAAAGTCCTTGGATCCAAACTCTACTCCTATCTGATCGCAGCATCTTTTACATTCTTTCCATGAGCCCTCTAGAGCATCTCCAAATGCAAGTGAACGCACATGGGATAGCCAATATCTCCAAGACCTACAGCTGATATTTCCCTTACATGGAAGCATTCTGATGTTTGGATCTCTACAGCAGTTACTAAGTACTTGTTATTTACAAGAAGCTAAACTGGAGGTGGGAGCTTTTCTCTGAACTGGGAGGAGAGGATGTGAATAGTGTTGAAACGAAGATTAAAAGCTTGGCTTTACATTTATAGTTCAGGGCTAAAGTCATAGCCCAGTGGTAATAGTCTTCGTCTAGCATGTGTGAGGTCCTGGGTTCAAATCCCAGTAACACACACACACACACTTTAGGGAAATATGTTTATTCCTATTCCTGATGTGTCTTCCCATGTGGAGAGTGTTTTATTAGCTGCACATTGATTTCTTTCTACACCCAGTCTTCTTGTTTGTTTTTTTGAGAGAGGGTTTCTCTGTGTAGTCCTGGCTGTCCTGGAACTCACTTTGTAGACCAGGCTGGCCATGAACTCAGAAATCTGCCTGCCTCTGCCTCCCGAGTGCTGGGATTAAAGGCGTGTGCCACCACACCCAGTGTTCTTTTACTCTTGATTTGGGAAGTCTGGAAGGAGAAATTGCATGGGTAGGCTAGGCTTGTCACACTCATTTCCTTTTATTCCGAAGTTCACCTGGCTGCAGAAAGAACATGCTTTGCAGCTGGTTCTACAAGATGAGATAGCCTGGTCTTCACTTGAGTAGAAATTTCACTTGATGGTTAAGACCCATCTGAATTCATTTCCCAGTTGGTTTTAACCATATATGAGGAGGAAATATTCTCATTATTGGACTCCTCAAAAATCTGGGTGAAGTTTTAGTAAAAGAAATTATGAGGAAAATGTTCATGCTTTTCAAAGTCAACATAGACCCATTGCTCTTTATACAAGGACACAAAAATGAAAGAAATTGAAAGTCTGGTTGCTATTATTTTAATGCATAACTTAGTCACTATAGTCTCAATACTTCTAGCAGATTGAGAGCGAGACAAAGGACTGGCAGAAACATAAGCAAGCAAGACCAGGAAAGGGACATCCTGAGGTTACTTCAAAGGCAAAGGAAAAGAACAGCAACCTGGTAGCAATCTGGCCAAGAGAGAGTGTTACAGCATCTGTCACTTCACATGGTCATCTCTGTATCACTCAGGGACAACCAACAAGGTGAACAAAGCAAGATTCAAGGACTAAAACACTATGTCTAGCTTTCATTATTCCTTTAAAGAAATGTCCCTTCCCTTAAGGGTAATGACTAAGAGAGTTTTCCATCAAAACCTGTACATAGTCTGTTTGCTTTTTTCATACCTTAGTTTTGTGCAGTTCGGTGTAGATGGAATACTGTTTCTTCTGGGGTAAGGAACTGTGAGCTGCGTTAAGAAAGACACTTGGATTTATAATTTTTTACCCTGGAGGAAGTTTATCAGGAAGTAGGTCAACACTTACTGATGCTTCCTGACTTCTGATGCTTCCTGACCCTCTCTGCACAGCTTTATTTTAGGAATGCTAAGCACGCAGGAACTATGCAAAAGAAACATATCATCACTCAACTTAGGACTTTCCACCATGCTAGAAGTGGCTCGAACATTTATTTCCAAAACATTGTGTCAAAAAAAATAGTATGGGGCTGGAGAGATGGCTCAGCAGGTAAGAGCATTGACTGCACTTCTGCAGGTCCTGAGTTCAAATCCCAGCAACCATATGGTGGCTCACAACCACCCATAATGAGATCTGATGCCCTCTTCTGGTATGTCTGAACACAGCTACAGTATGTTCATTTATAATAATAAATGAATCTTTAAAAAATAGTGTGAAGGAATATCAAGGAGTTTCTACAATTATGAGCACGATTCACTGGGTTGCAACAAAATTAATGTAGAACAATGTGAATGTGTTGGGCAATTTCCCTAAAAATGTACATTTTTAATGCACATTTCTGACAGAACTCAATCATTTTTATGTAGATTTTCAACTGTCTGGTGTTAACTTAGTATTCGTAACTTTAACGAGGCAGAAACTGTCATAGCCAAGGAACAAGAACAAGTATCCTTTGTCATGTCAGAGGAAACTGATACCTTTCCTTCAAAGGGGTGTTTATGTTAAATATTCACACATGCATGTGCACACATACATGCACATTCACGTGCACACACACACACACACACACACACACACACACACACACAGAGTCTATGATCATTAATTGATCTTTTTGCCACCAGAGGAATATTTTTAGAAACTTGTCATCTGGCTATAACACACCTTATTCTGTAAGTGCTCTTTCAGACTCTAACACATGTCTTCTTCCTCCCCTAGTGGTACCTTAAACCTATTTAAATCAGACCTCATCCCTCCTTGCCAATCCCATTCTCCCAGACTGAGCATATCTAGTTATGGCATCCTCCTGTATTTGAAGTTCCATGAAACACGCTGAATTCTTGTGCAGAAATACTTTGCAGAAGTTCTCTTCTCTTCCTTAATTTCTTTCTTCCATTCTTAACCTCGCACGTGCTCATCCATCTTTTGAAGGTAATTTCAAAGTCACCCTCCTCCACTCTCGCCACTGATGGCCTTTCTCTGTATTCCCACGAAGCTTTTACGTTTATTCCTAAAGCATTGTGTTAAATTGCAAATAACTGGCTTATGTGTGCAATTTCATTGTTCTACTAAAGTACTTAATGATATGCTAAATTCCTCGCAAACAGTCTGCTATCCTCCTCTGGTGTCTATTTCTCCTTTTTGTGAGTGATATAGTACTTCTCACGCAGCAGTAAAGCACGTGTCTAGATGGCACCTGTAGATATGTACACCTTTACTATATGTGACCCAATAAAAAGCAGAGATGCATGAGACATCTTGGGAGCCCCTTGCAGACCTGACTCCACTGAGAGACTTGCCTCGTTTTGTCCTCCAGCTTGTCTTTTGTCTGTCTACTCTCCTCCTTCCTCAGGTGTGAGCTTCTCTTTTATAATCAGAGTTCTGTTTGGACTCTACTGTATCCCGTCAAAATAGCACTGATGCCCTAATTTCCAGTGTGGCTGCACTGGTCAGCAGCACTCCTGCAGAGGTAATTATGGTCAAGGGAAGTCATAAGTATTCGTCTCTCTAACGCAATAGGAATGGTGTCCCTATAAGGGGAGGAAGAAACGCCTGTCTGAGCTCCTGCTCATTCTTCCTTTCTCCATTCTCTCTCTGTCCCCTATGCACAGAGAGGAAGACACGATGACAAGAGACATTTATAATATATAAGGAGTTACCTCCAAAGAGTCCAACCTAAGGTCCATTGGATATTGGACTTGCAGCTTTCTGAAGAGTAAGAAACACATTTCTGCTGTGTAAGCTAGCTGGTCTTGATAGCCCACCATGGCAGCCTGAGCAAGACCATCATCAGGAACAACTGCCACATAGTACTAGAGGTGAGCTTCAATGGAGGTGATTCCCTGGATGGTGGAACAGAATGACAGAAGAAGCAGGGACTGACTGACAATGAGCCACTATACCTTCCCTGTGCCCTTCTTCCATGTTACATTTTCTTCTTCATTCTGCTACATTGTTTAAAATTTATTTTATAAATAATAGTTTTGTTGGTTTCAGGGAAATTGAATGGCTATATTGGTATATAGTGACTGTTCAATAAAACCTATTGAATGAATAAAAATAAGACATGAATAACATTTTTTAAAAGGTGTTTTGCCCTGTCACTGCACTGTCTTGAGTAAGTTTGTAATTTTATACAACATTAGAAAGACATAATTTTTCACCCTTCCTTCTTTCCTGTCTGGCTTTTCTTTTGTATTCATTGGTGCAATTCAACTAATCTAAGTTAAAATACTTTCCTTTCAGGGAGCCATACCAGAGATTTATCTTATTTTATATTTTAGTTTAGATAGACAATTTTGGGGACAACTTCCTGTTTTACTCCTAAATAGACTTGCAACAGATTAGCCTGCTCTAAACTATAACTTTATGATAACACAGAGAAAGAAAAAGAGGCTCATTCTCTACAAATTGGCTCAGGAACCATGTTGCTAGTTGTTATCACATAAACTTTCAGAACACTCTCTAGGAAATCAAGGGAGTAAAACCAGACTGGGTAGTTTAAGAGAAAGGTAAAGCATCTAAAATGTGAACATTTCCTAAGAATGTTTTCCACACACACACACACAAATATTGCTGTATGCTTTATGGGACCCATAACCCAGCACATGGTATTATGAGGCTTTTTTAAACCTGTGGAGATATAGAGAACGTGTCTTGAAAACTGTACAGATAAGTAAGTGGCGTTAGACTTGGAAGTTGGCTTTTATAAAGCGATAGTGAGGATTCTGAGGGTTTTCCATAGCAGCTCACTCTAGTAAAAAGCCATTTACCATCCTTTCAAAGATAACCTTGGTTGTCTTTTGATATCATATATACAGAATCATAGTTTATCTAAATGTGCAAACAATACAATTACCAAGAGAAAGAGAGAGAGAGAAAGAGAGAAAGAGAGAGAGAGAGAGAGAGAGAGAGAGAGAGAGAGGAAGGAAGGAAAGAAGGAAGGAAGGAAGGAAGGAAGGAAGGAAGGAAGGAAGGAAGGAAAGAAGGAAGGAAGGAAAGAAGGAAGGAAGAAAGGAAGGAAGAAAGGAAGGAAAGAAGGAAGGAAGGAAGGAAGGAAGGAAGGAAGGAAGGAAGGAAGGAAGGAAGGAAGGAAGGAAGGAAGGAAAGAAGGAAGAGTCTATTGTAGTTTATCAGGCAGGGGGTTAAAATTTCTCAGAGGGCTTTACATTTCAAATTCAGAATATTATGTCTTTGTTGAAAACTCCACCGAAGTGTAAAATCGGTGCAGAAGGATAATGAGAAGTGCACCGGCTTTCAGCTCTAGGTTAGATTAACACGGGATTCTTCCACTGTGCACTTAAGAGCAATTTTTTTAATTAATACAAATGAGCAAGAGGTGATGTTATCAAAGAACAATCTTGGCTCGGTATGAGGATTTTCTTATTAAGACACAGCTAAATGAGGCACCCATTAGCCCATCCACACAAACGAGCAGCCTGGCTTGCTTCTTAGAAAGAGAGGTACCAGTTTCAGCTGTATTTTCGTTATTTCCTAGAGGAGCCTTATAGCCCATTACCCTCAGATCTTGAATGTCGCTACTATTCCCTGCCATGATCAAAGATCACCAACACAACTCAGACGGAGCCTTCATAAATACTTGGCTCTCTGCTAATTTAATGGTCTAAGGGGCTTTGTGAAAACTGAAAAAATCGAACTCCCTTAACTTTCACCATTAACCAACAAGTAACGACTTTCTAAATCAATCCTGATTAGCTTAGAAAAAAATATGTTATTTTCTTAAAACCATCTGTCAGGTGGTTTTCAAAGCAAGGCTTTAAAGAAGAAAGAAAGAGGAAGAGAGGAAGAAGGAAAGAAGGAAGGAAGGAAAGAAGGAAGGAAGGAAAGAAGGAAGGAAGGAAGGAAGGAAGGAAGGAAGGAAGGAAGGAAGGAAGGAAGGAAGGAAGGAAGGAAACCATTCTCCCTGGTAAAATAAGTTTAGACTTTCTCTCAATACCCTGACATTTATGAAAGCTTCTAACATTTGTCTGTGAAATCCTTTACTGTGGAGTCACAGTTCAAGAATGCAGTAAGACAAATCCTGTCATCAATTTTTTAACAGCACTCTCCAAGAAAAATAAAAGGCTCCACACTAGCTCTAGGGCTCAGTAGGAGCTTCTGCAATTCCCATCTCTGAGTAGCCACTGGACATGTTCTTGGATTTCTCCTTGCATATTGAACTGATTTTCACAGAGTTTCCACCTCCTACCAGGGATTTTACATCCTACTAACTCGATTCTTAATACATTGAATCATAATCCTTAGAAAGAAAAGATTGATTCACTTCCATCATATGAAATGAGACCCTAATAAGATTGGATATAAGCTGCATGTCATATTAAAATAAGAAAATGCTGCAAGAAATGTTGGGTAAAACACTCTGTTAAGGACAGGGATCCCTACTTGGTTGAAAACAAGACCAAAGCCGGGGCTTACAGTAGTAAAAAGGCTCGGATGCCAATGTTATTGATTTAAGGATGCATGCAGAAAGTACAGAGCACTGATGATAATGGCGTGAACAGAAATTTTACATATACCCTTGTGATATTTAAACAAGGCCACCTGCTGATGGAAGCACATGCAGAGACCTACACCCAAACTTTATTAGGTGGAGCTTGAGGAAACTGCAGAAAGGTGAGGAGGAAGCACTGTAGGAGCCAGAGGGGTCAAGGACACAACAGGAAAAACCAAAGAGTTAACCAACCTGGGCTGATAGGGCGCTCTCAGAGACTGAACAACCAGGAAACCCTCACGCTCTGGCCTAGGCCCTCTCTGCACTCCGTTACAAGGGTATAGCTTGGTCTTCTTGTAGGACTCCTAACAGTGGAATAGGAGCTGGCTCTGACTCAGCTACCTGTCACTAGTATGAAACTATTCTTAATCATTGTCCTCAAAAAATAAAAGATAGCACAGAAATACTCATTGATAAACTTATTTAAAATCTTTTCAGAATCATAATTAGTAAAAATGTTTTTCAAAAACCAATTAGGTTTCTGCTCTTTTTCAGATCTCTGGGGGTATTGATACTTTAACTTGAATATACTGTAGACTTAAAACGATTCTTATAAGCTTCAGGAAATCCACTTGAATCCACCTCTCACAATGGAGTCAAATGGACTGGATAAGTACTGTCAGTGAACAACCTGTTTTCCTCCCCACCTGCCTATTCCCGAGCATGAGATCTACTCCCCATTCCCCGGTACCAGGAACTACTCGGCCAACTAGCAAGACCACGGACCTAAAAGTGGCCAACTAGCAAGACCACGGACCTAAAAGTTTCCAATGTACACCCAAGAAAAAGGTTTTCTCTCTAAACTCGTTAACTTTATTTTCTGCCCCTAACATCTACGGATCTGCTCCAGCATACTGCCAAGTCCAGGTGTCCCCTGCATCCAGAACAGCTCCGAAGTGGTTACCTGCCCACAGGTGCTCCCCTGGTTGCCTCATAAACTGCTTCAATGGGGCCTTATGTCCCTAGTCCCAGATGGTCCTGCAAAGCTTGGACAGCAGCCTGCTCTTCCCGGACCTGGCCAACATTCCAGCTTTCTGGACCTCCTCTCCAATAACGACACCCCGATGCCAGCAGGAAATAGTCATACATTGCCCTTATTCATTTATTATCAATAAAAGGCTGGGATGTTGGGACTCAGATCCAGGACATTCAACCGAGGTGCATATTTAACATACTAAAGTGAATCTGGCCTCCAGGTTCTCCCAGCATCCCTCAGTCCCTGCTTATTGCACGACTTGGCTGGCGAACCACACCCATTGCCGCGACCTAAGGTGCAGAGAGAGAAGAGAAAGAGACCAACATGTCTCCATTACAGGAACTTCTGGGGAAGGGGAAGCCCAGTCTCTAGGCTGAAAAGTTCAGGGCAGAGGGCTGGGAACACCAGCGATGACCTGCAACAGGTAGGGACTGAGGGATGCTGGGAGAACCTGGAGGCCAGTACCACTTTGGTGTATTAAATAGGCACCTGAGCTGCTTGTCCTGCATCTGAATCCCAACAGATATGTTCCTTTGTTTTTCTTAAATTGTTTTCCCATTTAAAAAAATTATTTATTTTATGAGTACACTATAGCTGTCCTCATACATACCAGAAGAGGGCATTGGATTCCATTACAGATGGTTGTGAGCCACCATGTGGGTGCTGGGAATTGAACTCAAGACCTCTGGAAGTGCACTCAGTGCTCTTAACTGCTGAGCCATCTCTCCAGCCTCCTCCCGTTATTTTTCTTAAAATCTTTTATTTGTAAAAGGCATAACTCATACACAGTGTGGTGGGTCGAATTTTGTTATCTCCCCTCCCCAAATAGGTCCAACCACTCACCCCCGTATCTGTACATTTGGCTTTATTTGGAAACAGACCCTTTGCGTCGGTAATTACATCCGGTTGCTCAGGAAAGACTATATTAAGTCCTGAATTCAGTAAGTGGCCTCGTCATAGGAGAAAGAAGGGGAATATTTGAGGGTTCTAGACACAGCACAGTGGAGAAAAGTCAGGGAGGTTGGGGGTCAAGATCAGTGTGTTATATCTACAATCTTTAGAGTATCAGGGAATCCCAGAGCTGGCACAAAACACAAAGGCAGTGACTTATCCTTTAGAGCTTTCAAACTAGCCAGCTCTTGTCACAGCTTGATTTGGGGCTTCTGGTTCTCAGCATAGTGACAGAGTACATTTCTGGTTTTTAAGCCATTGTGGTTTTGGTGATTTAATACAGTAAGCCTGGACAATGAACACATTCAGAAATATACATAAGGATACAAATATCACAATATAAACACATCCTTGCCCTGAAGCCTACAAGACAACAACAACACAGCAACAACCAAACAACACTTGAAAACCTCTTGGGCTCATTTCCTCTTAGCATAGTGACTGAACAGAGAAGGGATTTGAAAGGGCATTTCTCCAATAAGTTAACTCAAGTAGCCAAAAGCTCTCGTCACAACTGCTTCCCGTTTCTAATCATCAGAATGAAGTGCATCAGAACCAGGACAAGATGCGCTTTTACCCTCAGTCAGAGGAGCACACAGAAGGGAAGTGTATCAGAATATACATTTGAAAGTATGGGAATTACCTAGAAATCTCATCCACGGCTGGTGGGAATATGCAGCGGCTCCATCATCGTGGAAACCTCTCAAAAAGTCTGGCCATCTCTCAAAAAGTTAAGCATGGAAAGAAAGAAGACGTAACCAAACATGCTCACAGAAAAACTGGTAACTGATTGCCAGTAACAGCACCTTTCACAATAGCCAAGAAGAAAAATGCAAACACCTATCAGCTAATGAAAGGATAATAAAATTATATCTATCTCTGTCTTAAAGATACCATTCACACACACACACACACACACACACACACACACACACACATATAAAAGAATGATGTCTTGATGCACACTATAAAATATATAAGTCTTGAAAATACTACATAAGACTCTAGAAGCAAAAATCAATACAATACATGCAACTCCATTTATACCAGATACCCAGTGTTGGGATTTTCATCAGAGCAGGAAGCAGATTTGTAGGTTCCATGTAATAAAGAGAAGAGGGGGTGGGGTGAGTCCATAAGAGATAAGAGGTTTCTGTTAGGGGTAATGGCAGAGCACAAAATTTCACAATGGTACTGAGTGGCCACTGATAAAATGACACTTTTTATGAATATTATAACAGAGAAAGCACATGTTTGGTTAGCCTACTAAAGTATGTAAAATGCATTTTCATTAAAATTAAATGTATTTTGAGGTGATATAAATACACATGCATTTGTGACAAATAATACCTTGGTCTTAGTGTCCTCTATGTTCTCTTTTCAAGAATCTTTTAGACTCTTTACCTCTAACATACGTAGTAAAAGTGTAGAGTTCTTTCTCTTTGGTGGCTAATATAAGACTGTGTAATTGGTTATTCTGTAACTAAGATTTCCTTCACTCACACTGGAGAAAAATACAGGCTGTTTTACTTGGTTACTTGTCAGCCCACTAAGAGAGAGCCACCTTCTTAGTTATGTTACCATTAATGGGAGACAATGGAAAGAAACACAGATAAGGATGGAAATTCAAATTTGAGTGACTTGAGCACATATTAAATTGCAATTTCCACATTTAATTTGTTTGTTATATGTTGAATAGTCACTTGGTTTAATCATTACCATATCCATGTTTACTTACTATTTCTTTTTAACCCACGGAACTAAGCACAGTTGCAACTCTAAGCAATTAGTTCATGGACCATTAAGTAGGAGAACATAAAACACATAGAATTCTTAAGTCAGTGTGCATTTTGGTCAAGCTAAAGTTCTACACATGGCCGAGAGACCAACCGTCTCTGGACAGAGCATGCCAATGATAGTTTTTGTGTTTATGAAATAAGTCAGCAACCACGATAATGTGTGCAATATCCATCTTTGTATTACCACACATAAAAACAACCTTGACTACTTGGGAGGCAGGTAGGAAAAATTAAAAGGGAATTCTAAAAGCACTTCTGCATTTTCCTTTTGTGTTCCCTTAGAGTTCTCAGTGACCTCTCTTCTGCTTTTATTTCACCATTCTTCCTGTCTCTGCTGGGACAGCTGAAATCCCAACCACAGGCTAAACCCTGACCAACTAAAGAAACATTTTATTGTTTATGAGATTTGCCTTTTTCAAGACCATGGGAATCAAAACCCCAGACTACCAGAGATCTCAAGGGTCAGCAGCCTCCACTTTCTAAGGTGGCAAAAGGCTGGTAGGTCAGAAAGCAGTGTTGTCCACTGTGTATGTGTGTGCTTCTAAATGATGGTGACTTAAGTATCTGTACTCACGTCATGTCATGATGGTAAGAGGAGGAGTAGGCAGACTTTCATGGGACATTAGAAGGTGCTTGTCTTCTCAAATATAAGTGAAATTTTGAATTAGTCCTAAACACAGCTGTCTTCTTTACTACCGGCTCTATATCGTAAATATCTCTGTGGTTTCAGCAATATGTTTTCTTATTAATCACCCTCTCGTAGAATGCCTAAGTACTCCACCTCAGGTCCCATCTTGGACATTCTCTATCTACCTCCTAAACTTCTCTAAGGTTCTGAAGAACTTCACGATAGTCAGGTTTCACTGAGAGTTCTCACTAACCACTGAACTTGGCGATCCTGGTTCTTCAGAATCCTTTTATAAGCACATGTTTTAAGAACTCAAGTGTGCCTGAGAAGTTGGCTGGAGAAGTCTTTAAATTAAGCTACATAATTAGCCAGTACCCCCAAGTGGAGGGGAACACAAAAGGTCTATGCCATTGTGCTAATGTATGTAACATGGCATGGCAAGTTTATTGACCATCCAAGAAAAGAACAGTGTTTCTTTGTCCACTTTTCTACACCATGAATCTCGAGGAACAGTAATGAGCCATCTTGACAATGCATCCTGGGGTGTAAGTGCAGCTCATACAAGACAGAAAGATTGGTAGTGCTGGGTCTTCTACTGTTCTTTCTGCCATGTACCCCTGGGCAAGACAGTGTTAGAGGGAGAAACCAAAGGGAGGAGTAGAGAAAGTAGAGCCAAGTGGCAGACTTCAGTCCACATCGTCCTAGACCACTTGGCCAGGAGCCAGCTAAAAGCCCCATGCCTCTGTGAGAAAGAATGTAGGACACATGTCAATTGTCCAACATAAATGCTAAGAATTACATAGTTAGACCAGTACTTCATGTGTTCACTAAGGAGCAGAGAGTTTTAAACACAACAAACAACATTAAAATGGGAAAGGAGAATGCATCAGACATTCGACCATTGTACCATCTCAGCAAAACCAAGTCAATGAAAACTAAGATGATATTAGCTTATGTTACTTTTCATTTGACTGATATTTAGATTCATTGTTAATATACTAGGTTAATGCTTCCAATATTTTCTGGTCTTTCAGTGCTGAGCAACTGTGCCTTAACGCTATGTGTTCCCTCTTATTTCCCTATCTTCCTTGCATGTTGGTGGGGCTAAGAAGGCCGCTTTGCCTCAAAAGATGATAATCAGACCTTAGAATTCATCTTCTCCACCTTGAGCTGAAGTACTTGGGAAAAGTCTTTCTACCTCCCTCTGCCCTTGACCTGTGACCTTGGGTTGTGTGTTTGCAATGGCATCAGAGAGACTAGAGTCATCCAACCTACACTGGGAGATGAGAAAGATGAGCAAAATAAACTCTGCTGTGTTAAGCCAAATTCCAGGGTCTTTCAGGGTAGCTAATAGCTTTGAGCCTGTCGTTGACCTGGGGACAGGTGTCTGACTTTTAGATACTATCAAAATAGAATAATATAAAAATGTACAACATTAAAATCTTGAAACGGTAAGAGATTGGAAATGTGTCTGATGTGTGTGTTGGTACTGGATGCTTCATAATGTGGTAAAGACTGAATCGGTTTATTGAACTGTTATAACCCAAAAGGGCAGGGTGTGCTCCAGCTTCTTGGTCTAATTAATTCTCTCAGAATAGAGGCATTTCACTGTTTCCTCTCTTCCCCTGCAGAAAACAATCAAACAATATCTTCTCTTTTTTCCCACTTTTTTATTAGGTATTTACTTCATTTATATTTCAAATGCTATCCTGAAAGACCCCTATACCTCCACCCACCCACAACCACACCCCCACTCCCCTACCCACCCACTCCCACTTCTTGGCCCTGGCATTCCCCTGTACTGAGGCATATACAGTTTGCAAGACCAAGGGGCCTCTCTTCCCAATGATGGCCGACTAGGCCATCTTCTGCTACATATGCAGCTAGAGACATGAGCTCTGGGGGTATTGGTTAGTTCATATTGTTGTTCCACCATTAGGGTTGCAGACCCAGTCAGCTCCTTGAGTACTTTCTCTCATTCCTCCATTGGGGGCCCTGTGTTCGATCCAATAGCTGACTGTGAGCATCTGCTTCTGTGTTTGCCAGGCACTGGCATAGCCTCACAAGAGACAGCTATATCAGGGTCCTTTCAGCAAAATCTTGCTGGTGTATGCAATAGTGTCTGCGTTTGGTGACTGATTATGGGATGGACCCCCAGGTGGGGCAGTCTCTGGATGGCCCATCCGTTTGTCTCAGCTCCAAATTTTGTCTCTGTAACTCCTTCCATGGGTGTTTTGTTCCCAATTCTAAGAAGAGGTGAACTGTCCACACTTTGGTCTTCATTCTTCTTGAGTTTCATGTGTTTTGGAAAAGAACTCAAGAAGATGGACTCTAGAAAACCAAATAACCCCATTAAAAAATGGGGCACAGAGCTAAACAAAGAATTCTCACCTGAGGAATACCGAATGGCTGAGAAGCACCTGAAAAAATGTTCAACATCTTAATTATCAGGGAAATGCAAATCAAAACAATCCTGAGATTCCACCTCACACCAGTCAGAATGGCTAGGATCAAAAATTCAGGTGACAGCTGATGCTGACAAGGATGTGGAGAAAGAGGAACACTCCTCCATTGCTGGTGGGATTGCAAGCCTGTACAACCACTCTGGAAATCAGTCTGATGGTTCCTCAGAAAATTGGACATAGTACTATCGGAAGATCCAGCAATGCCTCTCCTAGGCATATATCCAGAAGATGTTCCAACTGGTAATAAGAACACATGCTCCACTGTGTTCATAGCAGCCTTATTTATAATAGCCAGAATCTGGAAAGAACCCAGATGTCCCTTAACAGAGGAATGGATACAGAAAATGTGGTACATTTACACAATGGAGTACTACTCAGCTATTAAAAACAATGAATTTATGAAATTCCTAGGCAAATGTATGGACCTGGAGGGTATCATCCTGTGAGGTAACCCAATCACAAAAGAACACACATGATATGCACTCACTGATAAGTGGATACTAGCCCAGGAACTTAGAATACCCAAACAACATGTTCTTAAAGAGCACTGTGCGCAGTGAGTGACGGACACAGTAATAAGAGCTAAGCTCACACCCCAGAGGTTTGGTTCTTGCAGGAAGCCCTTTACATCACAGTGGCTCAGGAGCTCCCAGTTAAACTCTGCCTAAGTACACTTCCCAGGACACGTGCCAAATATTCTTGGGTAGTCAAAGGAAATCCTGTTCTGGATCTTCTTGTCATGAATCTGAGTCAATTTTGAAATAGTTTTATCATGCACACACATACACACACACACACACACACACACACACACACACACACACAATAAAGAGCAATTCCATTAAAACCTACTGGTGCAAATGAGCAGTTCTAGTGAGGTGCAATCCATTTTACCATATGAGTTCTATACTCTCACCTCAATGGAGCATATTTACAGAGCTATATATATATTTTTTACTTTCAACTCAGTAATCCACTCTAGAAATACTCTTTTCCTCATTAGACATTACTATTCATCTTTGGCCCAGACAAAACACAATTATATAAGTCTCTAGATTTATATAATACAGCCATTTCAAAAACATTGCAGTTTCCTTGAGAGGAGGATAAGCTCTCTATGGCCTGGATGCAAACTTTTAGAAATAATACTCATGTAACCCTCCTTACATGAGGCGTGCCCCCAAAACTGGAACAGCTGTTTCCATGACAACACATTTAGCCTTTCCTGAGCATATATTGTGTAACCTTCCCCATATTTCCAGGTGATGTTGTTCTTTATATAAGAGGCTTATGTAATAGTTTAGTGAGGGCCGAGGTAGTAGCAGAATCCAGCCTGGGCCCTGGCTTTCCCATAACCAAGCCCATGGCAGGTTCTCCCTCACTCAAATCTTGTATTCAGTCATCCTGGTCCACTAAACTCCAAGTGACTTTTATGAAAAACTAAGGAGACCAAAAATGGGAAAATAAGTTTTAGAAAGATTAACATCTCAGTAGGTTTAAACGAGACTGAATGTTTAACAGAATAAAATTCCTCAGATATGATTTCTTAGTGAGTAGCATTAAAGCTTTATAATCTATCAACCATGAGAAGTTTTAAATAGCTCTAAACTGAGTCCAAATGGATGCAAGTTTATCGCCGGAGTGCTTCTTTTTCCCTTTCTATTAGGGCGCCAACTCCATCAAAGCAAAGGGACCCAGCTGTTGGGTGACACAACTTGGAAATGGTGCTGCAAAGAAAACCCCCACCTGCTGTAACCAGTCATAACACAAACTTTTATGTGATATTTTTTTCCACTTGATTTTGAGCAGAAGTGAAATGACATAGAGCGAATAGGCGCACTGCTTCCCAGAAACTCACTGGAAAAAGACGGTTCTTATGTGTCCTGGGCAAAACCTCTGAGGAGCTCAGGGGGAAAACCTGAATACGACGAGCTTAGAACAGTGCTTCTCAACCTCCCTGAGGCTGCAGCCCTTTAACACAGGTCCTTATGTTGTGGTGATCTCCAACCATAAACTTATTTTGTGGCTTCTTCATAATTGTAATTTCTGCTGCAATTATGAATTATAATATAGGAAGGCAACATGAGCGCCATATGTTGTGACTTGGGATGATTCCCCTGGGCTAATGAAATAAACATGAGTTTCATTATGGAGCACCTAACTATAGGTGCTCATTTAACTGTCATCCTTTCAAAGAAAAATTGTCTGTATTTAAAAACATAGATACGAGCTTTGTTTCTGCCAGCATAATAGTTTCCTTTGAGAGTTGACAACTCAACATTAAACGACACTTATTGAGACCTAGGGAGATTTTTAAAGATAACAGGTAAAAGTATTTTGAGCATTTTTCCTGGGCCAGGCCTTTTTTAACGGAAAATGATTTTTTATGCAGTACATTCTGATCACAGTTTCCCTTTCCCCAGGTCCTACCAGATCCTCCTCTCACCAACCTAACTCCGTCATTTCTTCTCTCTCTCTTTAGAAAACAAACAGAGATCAAACAACAACAGCAACAACAACAATAAAAATAACAATAATAATATAATACAAGAAACACAAACACACACACACAAAACTAAAAACCCCACAAAACTATAAAATACAAAATAAAAAACCATAATATATAAGCAAAAGACCAGTAAGCAAAAAAAAAAAAAAAAAAATGCCCAAACAACATTTATCTCACTTTGAATGGTGACTCTGAGGCCCCAGGTTACAGCAGCAACAAACTTGCTTGTTTAAGACAAGGTCTCACTTTGTAACTCAGGTGGACTGGAATTCACAAAACAGTCGAATCTGGCCCTAGACTAACAGCAGTCCTCCTGCCTCCGATTCCCAAGCGCTATGATTACAGTCACGACTCACTGTGCCTAATTCATTTTTTAAAAAAGCCAATAGTACACACTAAGTATTTTATAAACAATAACTCTGAGAAGCTTTCTCCAATGAAGAACTCCAGTGTAAGAGGGGAAGCTGCTGTCGGCCATGAATTCTGACCCGGAAGCCGTCTCCATCTAGCTGTGTTCTTCCTTGCGCTCCTCAGTTGCCCCAGCAGCTTCTGTTACCCACCCTGTGAGATTTTTGGGGGAATGCATTTGTGGGGACTGACAGGGGTATCAACGTATAGGAGCATTTCCTTGATCCTTTTTAAAGATGCAAGGCTGAGTTCGAGGCCAGCCTGGTCTACAGAGTGAGTTCCAGGACAGCCAGAGCTATACAGAGAAACCCTGTCTGAAAACAATAATAAAATAAATAAATAAAATAAAGATGCAAGGCTGAGTCCTCATGACCTTCTGGCAGTGTTGCAAGACTTTAAGGAGTCAGAGCCCACCGGAATCCCAACTTCACAGGCAGTCCAGCCAGGGGTGCGGAGGAGTGAAGGAAGATCACAACTGCCTCGTGTGTGCAAGCAAGGCTGGGCTGACAGGTCCGTTTCAGCTCATCATCCTCATCCTCTGCAGGATGTAAGGTTAAGGTGCATCCCAAGGGACCTTTGTGTCTTTGCAAGGTGTGGCAGGCACAGTACACCTCAGGCCCTCCCCTGAAGCACAGCAAGCACTAGGGCTGAGCTGAAAGAAGCTCAGAGACTAAGCTGCTCTCCCATTACCTTCTCAACCCTTGCTTTGTAAGACTTTTCCTCAAACACCATCCGCACCTCCTCACGCTAACCCTGAGCAATCTACGCTCCTCTTGTAGGACCTCTGCCCTTACTCTTGTGACTTCTACCCTCCTCTCCCTCCTCCTCCTCCACCTCCTCCTCT
Organism: Mus musculus; assembly: GCF_000001635.26. NCBI lineage: Eukaryota > Metazoa > Chordata > Mammalia > Rodentia > Muridae > Mus > Mus musculus. The sequence continues at coordinate 115,074,685 of NC_000079.6, forward strand.
TCTTCCCCTTCTTCCCTCCTCCTCCTCCTCCTGCTCCTCCTCCTCCTCCTCTGCCACCTAGCCCCATTGGCAGCACTGGCACTAGGCCACTGTATACCCACTGCTCATGTGGCTTTTACCACAGCAGTTTTCCTTCTACTATCCTGTCCCCTCTCTTCTCAGCAGGCATTCTTACTATAAAATGTTTGGTTCTAGATAATGCTCAACAACCGTTTTAGCTCTGAGGAGGTACTCAATGTGTCTGATTGGTCTTGTTAAGGAGATGGAGCCTGTCTGTCTCCCCTAAGATAGAAGCAGATCACAGAAGACCCCAGGGCCTTGTGAGCTTACTTAGAGATTTTTCCCTTCCATAGAAGCCCACTGAGATCTCCGTTTCTCCTCCTGTTCTTCCCTATTCCTTCCCATTGCACCTGTCTTGAGAGTGCAGGAATTAGTTGTAGCATCTGTCTCCCAGATGCCCTAAGAAGTGTATAATGCTGCTATCCAGAGGCTGAGGAGGTAGATGAGATAAATCATAGAACTGTGACATGGATCTTACTTTGCCAGGTTTTAACTAGTGTCACTGACCTTGAAATTAACAAGAGTGGTCACAGCTTTAACACATAGAAGTCAGTGGTGCTACTATCTGGGCAGGGAAACCGAGGTTAGTCACCGAAGACTAATTGCAGCATTGGGCCCAGATAGTCTTACTTCAGAGACTTCCTTTATCCTTGGCTACCATCTTCTTAGATGTTGCCTCCCTACTTAGGAAGTTTGGGGGTTTTAGTTTTTGCTAATGATACATTTTCAATTAAGCACCCCCAATTCTGTTGAGATCATGATCCAGTTGGAGTTACTAATTTTATTATGTAAAAAATTTCATATTATTCATTAGTATCATAAACACAAAAAATAATCCTAGAAGTGTTGGACTTAGGTTCCTCTTTTGAATACCTTTTTGGGTTTGGTTTGTAAAGACACAGTCTGATGATATTTCATTATGTAGGCTTGGCTGGACTGGAACTTACTATGTCGATTATGCTATATTCAAACTCACAGAGATCTGCCCGCCTCTGCTTCCTGGGAACTGTGATGGCCTTCAAGTAACAGTACTTTAAGAGTCAGTGATTGCTAAGTAGGTAGTCATTTACCTTCAAGGCTATTAGTGAAGGTTTTCTAAGCATGGGGAAAGAGTGTCCCTTCTCTTCTTGTTCAAGAAAGGCCCTGAAACTAGAGACACGTGTAATCCAGGAATACACCCAGTAGTGCATTGATCCTTCAACACTGTCCTAGGCAAAGGTCTCTCCTGCATTTGTCAACTGTGGCCAACTGAGTTCGAAGATGGACAAGTGAATGGAGAGGTGGTTTCCAGGTAAATGTACATCCACTCTGGTAGTGACAAGCGTGACAGGCCCCAAAAACCTGGGCACTGTCCCGATGCAAAAAGTTCACAGAAACTTAGTCTCCTGGAACCGTGGCATCCTGCATAACGAATGCTCCAATGTCCTTGCTTTAGTAGATAAACCGGATCTGTGTGCTTTCCCTTAATATTGCTTTATTATAAGTGCCTCTATTTGACATATAGCTAAGTTAGATCCTAGGCAGTCCTTGACCCGACCCTGGGCATGGATAGCTAAATCACTGCACTACACAGGAATTTACCATTATCTAGGAAGAAGGAAATTTGTGACCTAAAGAGGAACCAGAGTAGATACTTAGAACTATAGATACCCGAGTTACACCCATACACAGGTATTTACAATAGCCTAGGGGAAAGGTGGACTATACAATAGACCAGAACAGGAACTATGGCAAGGGCAAGAAGCCCTTGCCCTTGGCTTCTAAATTTAAGCTGACCTTAGGTGGGGCTGCTTTTGAATCCCAGTTGTTAACATTGAATTTTATCCCAGCTGATTCCTGCCAGTTCTTCCGTGTTTGCATTCCTCTGTTTTATATAAGAATCCGGTAACCCCTCCTTGTACCTTGCCGGGGTGTCACCTAACTTCCCTAATTTCTTCTGTATAAAAAGTTTCATGCTCGATTTGACAAATTACATTCAGATCCAGCACACTCCTTGTGTCTGTTTGTCACCCTAATTCCCGCCGACTCTATGCCCATCTGCCGGAACTCCTGATTCCCATGAATTGAGGGGGATCGATTAGGCCCAGTCCATGGCAGGTAAACTTCTACCAGGTAGATTTTAATTTCAGATAAACAAATGATTTTCTATAATTATGTGTCTTATTCTCTGTTTCTCCAATGCTGGCTCTAAATCTGGCAATTATAGGAAAGTGGAAGGAACACATGTTTGCCACAGGCTTTGTTAAGCTGGGTTGATTTCTAATGATTTTACAATTACTTACTGGTTTATTGATATGCACTGTGTGTGTGTGTGTGTGTGTGTCTGTGTGTGTGTACATGAATGTTCACCATAGCTAAAACATGGGGGAAGAATTTTGGGAAGTCAATTCTTTCCTTTAAGCACATGTGTTCCAAGAAAGAAACTCAGGTGGTCAGGCTTGGTGACAAACACCTTTACCTCAGTTTCACAGCCATGCTATTGGCACCCTAATTTTATATTTTATTTTAGGAGAGTATAAATTTCGGTAGACCTTGTTCTTTTGGCATAAATATTTGTGTATTCATACTTGATATCCAACAGGAGATGTGCACATGTTTGCTGGCTGGTTCTTCTCCAAACTGTACTTAAATTTAGGTAGCCGGATTGGACGACAATATGTAGGTTCAGAACATGTTGTGTGTTGGGGATCGGGAGGTTCAAGATCATCTTCCTCTTCTCTGGCTTCTGTTTCCTTTGGGTCCAAAGGACAGAAGCAGAGTTGAGAGAAGCACAGTGGCCTTGGCTGACCCCAAGCCAAGCTGAGACTGTGGAGCAAGGCATTTCCTGCGCTTCCTGCACTTCCTTCCTGATGCTTCAGACTAATGTCAAATTCCTTGCCCTGCTGTCCTCATGCTGAAAATATACGAGAGCAACTGACTCTGAGTATTTAAAATGAGCCTCCATTTACAATCTACCAATAGGACAGGTACTGTTGGTGGACCAGGCAATTGTTCAAACTCTAAATTGTTCTAATTGTTCTAATTCTAATGCGTCTTGTGGTCAGACAAGGCAAACCTAATGCAAGTGTGCAGAGAAATCATATAAAAGGAGAAGTAAGGTTATATTGATTATTTGACTAGTGCGCAGGGTTGGATAATTTCTGTTTGCTATGCAGGTATGAAACCTGCATTCAGACTGACCTCAGCTTGGGAGTCACGGATGACTCAGCACCAGTACCACTTTCACTAGCAGGAGCCTGAGCTGGACCTGAACGCCCTTGTCTGGCCACAGGGTTCTGACATCAGTACAATGCATGATGAATGCCCCAACACAGGACAGTGCCTGGCTTGGCAAGGCCCCTCAAGAATGGTAGTTCTCTAGGTTTACTGTTTGAAAGAGGTAAATGGCTGTTTTCTTAGGGTTTGTATCCTCAGCATCCATACCCTTCCATATGAGGGATGGAGACTAAATACAAGAGATGGAGTGGAAAGAGACACAGGCTGTGAGTATGAGGCCAGCTTCCATCCTCCCCCATAGACCTTAGAAAGCGAGTGTGTAACCTCTGGAAGGCTAGTCTGATCGCTGCAATCATTATAGATTGCACTCAGAGGCTCTAGTTTAGGTTTAAGCCCAGAAAATGGGTGATAGGTCAGTCAATGAAGGTGGTGCTTCCCACATAGATGATCTCAGTGGCCGAATTCTGACTATGTTTTCCCTTCTTTCCAATTGAAACTTCCTCTTCTAAATATTCCTTTAATATTTACATTACCAGAGTGGATTTCTACACACGACTAAAAAATGGGAGGGAAACTGTGGTTTGTTTCTGACTTACAAATGCCTAAAATATCCAAGGAAAGATACTGAGAAGTAGAACAACATTCAAATAATAAACATACCATAAGAATTAATTAGTTTACATGGAGTGGAAGATGATGTACCTTCTAATAAAATAATTAACATTAACATCACTTGACTGAACTTAATAATGGGTCAAGGCTGATAGAGAATCTGCTTCTATGCCACGGGCTCACTGCCTTCTATTGTCCATTTCTGTCATTATTGGGGTCTAAAAGAAGGTGGTGATCACACTCTCTCTGTGCTCTCAGTGACATCTATCAGCTATGATTATATGATGTACCTATCATGAACATCATAACTCAGAGGTGGTCTGCCATGTCCCTCCACATCAGTCACCAGAGTGAGCAGCTTCCTCTCCTTGCCCTTTGTACTGTGAGGTGAGACATACTTCTGTGCCCAGCTATAAAGGTCTGAAAACTGAGAACTACGTTCATATCCCATCCCCATCTCAACCTAAGTCCCATGGAGGCCTCCTACTGATCTGCTCCATACACCGCCTTTGATGGAGACTTTGGTAAGAATTTCTGGCAGAGGAGACACAAGGCACTTTTTGTCACATTCCCATGGCTACTGTGTTATCTCGATTGTATATGTGGTTTTAAAAAAGAGATAGCAATAGAAGGAACAAAACTCAGTTAATTGAGCTCTTATCAATTCCCAGTTGCTTTTTGTGTAAATATGTTTTTACAATTTTTTTTCAATTCCTAGGAAAATTGTATTGTTATTCCCTTTTATAAACTAAAGCTCATGACACTGAACTTGAGGATTGTGAAGGCAACGTGACTTGCCCAACATTCTAGAGCCCACAGCCAATGTCCTCACCACACCAAGTTAGTAGAGAAACATTTAAAAGCTGGACTGGTACCAACAACCATCTTTTCACATGGTTCCAAACAGTTCTGACATCCCCCTGTTCCCAACGAGACTGTTATCCATTCTATGCAACAGAAGAGTATTATATTCTTGTTCTATGTGACGAAATTTTTGCATCTTCAAAATATTCTAAATTCTCTCTTTTGAGGAATAGAAACTTGTTTCTCTAGTTTTGAAACCCCCCCTACTGGAACTCACATGTACAGTAAAAAAAAAATTATTGTTATTTACAAACTTCTCAGTATTACTCTTGTGAAGATATTATAGCAAATTAAAAAATACATAGAAGCAGCCAGTATACTTTAATGAGGGATTAAAGTATGTTTCTCTTGCCAAGTGCTTGATGCTGCCTTTTCTGCAATGTTTATGTCCCCTTCCCTTTCCTTGCCAGAGAGCTAATTCACGCTGAGACCATACAGAACATATTAAGGACAACTGACTTGTCGGGGATGACACCTCCCAGGTTCAACTTGGACACAGATAAGAAGCAATTGCAGAGCTTTCAAAACATGTAGGTGCCTAGGCTCCTTTTCCCAAATATTCTGCTTCATTTAGGCATCAGGATGGTTGGAAAACTCTGTAGGTACCTGATACGGTCCACTTTGAGAAATCATAGGTCAACTGCAAGGAACATTGCAATCAAAACCAAGCCATGTGTTTCCCAGTGGCCTGCTTCTCTGGGAGAGCATGCAGAGATGATAGGGAAGAGAGAACAAGAAGCATGGAGGCAGGACCCTGCAGCTTGGCAGGCCATTGGAATGTGGCAAACTATTCAAAGAAATAGCTGCAAACCTCAAGATTCTTGCGTGCCAGTTGACAACTGGTTTAAACAACTTTCCCCATCATATTTGAGTTCAAGTGCCCCCCAACAGCTTTGGAAATATGGGAGTGTTTGGCAAAACATTTCAAGTCACTGACCCCCCAGCCCTGGAATTTGCTCCTAACAGGCTCTGCTCCTCTGCAGCCAGCCAAACCCAAAGTTTGGCAGCTCTTGGAAAATGGTACAAAACAGATTGTTTTTTAAGTCTAAGTCAGTAAAATTTTATTTTTACACAGCTTATAAAATAACCAGTAGTTACTGTTACTGCTCCAAGCATAGTCAGCGAGGCCTACAAGACCATGAAACCAAGGGCCACTCTTCTGTAATGCATACCCCTCCCCTCCTTGGTGATAGCATCCTTCATTCATAATGATTGGTACCAGTCATAGAGCCCCACACCAGCACACCCACAGTGATGTCCTGAAGGTGTTATAGGACTGGGCATAGCCTATACTAGTGACGGTGCTGCTTGAATTGAGGCCATAGTAGCCAAATATTCCCACCTTTGTCTAAGCTTATATACAATCTTGGGGTGGCCCAGGGCACCCCCCCCCCTCTTTCACAGGTTGTAATCCAATGGGCCACCTTACTCACAGGCTGCTCTCCTATTAAACCAGTGGCAAAGGTCTCATTCAGTTCTAACAGCCTACAATCCAAATCTTTCCATGGTCCTTGTCACCATAGACCCAGCTGGTATATAACTTTCTCTCTGTTCTGTGACAATTGGACTCTGAAATCCTGTTCAGCTCTGGGGAAGAGCCACCAACCAACAGGAGGTCACCACAACTGCCACACTGCCCGTCCCTATTCATTTTTTAAAGGGGCGTGAGTGTGCGTGTATGTGTGTGTGTGTGTGTGTGTGTGTGTGTGTGTGTGTACATTGACATGCAATTATCCCCAGACACTAGCACAGGGAGTCAGGTCCCCTGAAGCTGGAGTTACAGTTGTAAGCTGCCTGATGTGGGTGCTGGGAACCTTTAGTCCTCTGCAAGAGCACAAAGCTTCTGAGTCCTAAGACTCGGCAGAAGAGTCATCTCCTCTTTGCTGTGCTACAGAGAAGTAAGCCAAACTCACTCTTCTAGTTTAGGAGGTTTTGTGTGTGTGTGTGTGTGTGTGTGTGTGTGTGTGTGTGTGTGTGTGTGTGTGTGTGTGTGTGTGTGTGAGAGAGAGAGAGAGAGAGAGAGAGAGAGAGAGAGAGAGTCACAAGTGGGCAATGGCTATTATAATAACATCACGCATGTCACAAAAGGTTTCTGCATAAGTCCTCTCAGCAATGAGTGCTGGTACTCACTTTTTACCCAACTTTAACCATTTCCCTCATCTTTGAGGGTGGGACTTGCTGTAACACTTGTTTTTCCACATCTCCTCTTCTCAGTTTGTTAGCTAGAGTGTAAAAATCTAATATCCAGAGAAACTAAAGACTAAATGAACCACACCTTAAACAAATCCCGGGGAAACGTCCATGGCTTTAACAGGAGCCTCCTCCCTAGCCTCCCTGGCCTCATCTCTAGAGACTGCTGTGGGACACATGTGGGCTGAAGTTTCAGGTCTGCCCTCATGTCCTCATGAAGCTAGGCTGGGGTAGGAGCCCCTCTCTCTGGGTTTCCTGACTGATGTATTTCCATCGAGCTGTGGAAGGGACTGTGGTCTCCCTTCCCTTTAGAACCTTGGGAGCTAACAATGCACTGACGCACAGTTGGCACTTGGTAAGTGGCTTAGCAAATAGGCAACCAGGGTGTGGAAATGGAGACCTGCTTTTGAGTATCAGTGATGATGCTCAGGGAGAAATTACCCTCCCCTAAGAAGAAGAGTAGTTGTCAAATAGGAGGTTTAAAGGAACATGAGTCCTGAATCATGTACTATATTCTTACCCCATCCAATAAACTCCCAATATATGCTGGGAACAGAAAAATGTGTTTGAAGTTGGAATGGGATAAATCAAACAGGAATGTAGAGGATTTGAAAACCTCCTGTTTGTGTGACCTTGAGCCTGGTGGCCTTCAGATTATACCTGCTCTATAGAGCGCCTTTCCAATTGAACCTCTTGTGATGCTAAAAAGCACCTTCTGCTGACGTATTCGCTAATCTTTCTCTCCATGACCTCAGTTAAAAACCACTCTTCCACATACTTGTAGAGGAAAAAATCAGCTATAAATTATGGTGACAAGAGCAAATGAGCTGAAACAAAAGATTAAAATGTTTTATAACCATGGAGCCATCTTTCATAACGGTGTCAGGCCGAAAGTTCTGTTCAATGTTTACACGGAGTCCTGATGAAAAATTCCAGACATAAAATGTCTGCAACCAAGACTTGAACTCAGAAGGCCCTCCCACCTCTGAACACATTTCACAACCGGAATTCAATGGCAACTGCCTCCCTTAACGGAGGTCCAGGTTCCAATCTGAACTTGAGTTTTCTTAGTGAGACTTATTGAAAACAACAACAACAAGCTACATACTAGTTATCTGAGACTGTCATCCTAAATGTGACAAGTAGTTAAGGATTTACCAGTATTATGTAATAATTTTAGATAGAGGAATGGGGGTGAGACATGTAGCATAGCAATAGAGTACTCACCTGACAAAGGGGCACTGCAGTCATCAATCATCTCATCGTCATCATCACATCATCATCATCCCTACCCCCACCATTTTGTAGACAAACCATTTTGAAAGACATTCTACTCTCTTGACTTCTTTAACAGGATATGTTCATGTATCTCAGTTTTTTTCCTCACTGCGAACACTAACTGCTATTTCATAGTAGTACCCGCAGGCCCAGACTAAGCATTTCTCTTGCTGGTGTCTCAGGATTCACCCAGGCTGTAGTGGTCATTTCCAACAGCTATCATTACTTCCCTGTAAGGCTGACCATCTGTGGTGTTTGTTCTCCAGTATCTCATTTTCTTAATCCTATGTCACAGATGTAGCTACAAAGATGCTTAGTAAATAATTGTATGTTGGAGTACTGGCATTTCATGATGATAGGTTTAGGGGATGGCGAGAGCGCTTAGGGGGTGGAGCGGTTGCTTTGACAACAGGAGAAACTGAGTTTGCCTGGAGATTTCAGATCACCAAAACTTCTTGTGATGACACCTTGTATCTGAGAACTGGGGAGATAGAAATAGATAAATTCCTGGGATTCCTTGGCCAGCCAAGCCTTGACTCTTTGGCGGGTTCCAGGTCAAAAGAGACCTTTTCTAATATTTAGGAAAAAAGGGAGAGGGAATGATGTTACTTGAGAATCTACAGGACAGGTTGTTGTCTGGCCCTCAGAGGCACAGGTACATACAGGTATGCAGAGAGAGTAGATTTATCAACTGAAACAAGCTTGCTAAAAGCAAGGATGAAATTCACAACTTACTGTTGGAGTGGAAGGGATTGCTTTCCTGCACAATTGCTTCCCGCTTTCTAATGCTCAGGTATGTTATAAGCAGGAAGTCATAGGATTAAGCCACTGACTTTCCAGTTGATTAAATAGTGGAAAATAAAGACATAAAATGATTAAGCTTAAGCTCATTCTGTCATATAGGTATTAATTTAGTTTTATTCTAGGCACAGACATGACCAATACGAAAGAGACAACTGGGAAATAGAACTGGCCTTCTCGCACACTTTCTATGTAGGGCACTTTACTACACTCACTAGCTGTGATTTAGGTCAATTTAGTTATCTTCTTATAACTTAATTTTTCTCATATGAAGATGACAAAATCTTCTTTTATAGGCTTTTGAAAGAACTAATTCATTTAAAAACCTTCATCACAGGATGTGCCATTTAAAGACCGATTTATTTCCTTTCTGAATAGAGGCCATGATACCAATTTGTGCACAGCCAGCCATGGGATCTCTGGTTGCCCTCGCCTCAGTACTAGTCGTTCTAAAACCAAGCATATAGCCCAAATCAAAATACATACCAAGTCCTCTAATTCTCTGATATTGCAGAAAATAGGAAGTTTCATTAAATTACCATCCTAAAAATAGGGTTTGAATGTGGGCAGTGGATAATGAAAGGACAAGTAGACAACTCTCAAGATTTTAAGTTAAATATTCTAACAGAATCTAAAGATATGATAATTTGATATTTCCACGCTTAGGCATGACATTATGGTTATATTTTGTTTCATAACTAAGTCACTGTTTCTCTAAGAACAGAAAACAGCAATTTTTGGGTTTTTGTTTGTTTGGTTTTTGTTTGTTTGTTTTTCGAGACAGGGTTTCTCTGTGTAGCCCTGGCTGTCCTGGAACTCACTCTGTAGACCAGGCTGGCCTCGAACTCAGAAATCTGCCTGCCTCTGCCACACCCGGCTGGAAACAGCAATTCTTAACATATAAGTATTGACTCTTGGGGGAGGTATCTCAAGTAGGGCTCACTCAAGTTGGCATGGTGAGGCAGCATATTTGGTGTTAAGTAAAATGGATTTTGGCAGATTATAGCACCAGACTTTCCAGGGACTTATGAAATGTTCCTAAACCTCCCTCTGTTGTTTCTACAATGTATTCATGACAAGTGGAGCCTCAGCAATGAGTATGTAACAAATGTACTGATCAACTCGTCTGCAAAGATTTAATCCGCCATGTAAAGTTAAACACATATACTTCATTTATCAGTAACTTGCCCTTCGTGTTTAAATAATATAATACAACAAAATTGTTTAAAAATAAAATTAGTAAATGTTTGACTTATATTCTGATTTCCATATGTATAAAAACGTATTTAGGTAGTAGTTGGGGAATCTGCTTCAGAGCATATAAACCAAACCAAAGAGCAAGGCTTAAAGAAGTCAATCAATACCAAGTAAATGATTTCACTGAGAAATTTTTAACCTAATGTGAAATACAGATTATTTTTGAGTCAAGATCTTGCTATGCCGCCTAGGCTAGCTTAGAACTCACCCTCCTCCTGCCTTAGTCTCCTGAGTGCTAGGTTATAGGCAGGAATGTGTTAGCCTGTATTCATGATTCCTTTTAGTTATTTTTTAGCTCTTCACTTTAGGTGCTTTTCATTGCTGGAGAACTCATTTAGTGACAAATATGTCAACAAAACTGTAGATCTACTCAAATAAAATGTCAAAACAAGTATTTTCTATTCTGACAATGAAAATGAAACTTGGCAAAAAAAAAAAAAAAATTCCCCAAAGAGGTGAAGATTGTGAGAGAAATCTAGATGCCTATCATGTCAGGCAGCATGAAGGCCTTGGGCAGTAAAATAATCTGTTGGCCTACGTTATCGCTTATAGTGGTGGTTCTCGACCTTTCTAACACAGTTCCTCATGTTGTGGTGACCCCCCCTTCCTCAACCATAAAATTATTTCTGTTGCTATTTCATACTACAGTTTTGCTGTTATGAGTTGTAATGTAAGTATCTGATATGCAAGCTATCTCCTATGCCAGCCCTGTGAAAGGGTCATTCGACTCCCAAGAGGGTCTCAACCTATAAGCTGGCTTACAGCTTGTTAATGCTTGCTTGCAATGAAGAATAATGAAAACAACTTTCAGTAAATTAAATCAGAACACCCCAGTGCATTTTTTTTTTTTTAAGTTATGGCTTTCCAAGGCTGATGTGGGACAATCTTACTGAGGCCCCAACCTCAACAGACTCGGAGAGCACTCCAGATGTCCCAGACACTTCAAACTGATGTAAACTCTTTCTGCTTCCAAGTTGGTACCTGTCTTTGACTTCCTACTTAAACTGTTGCTTTATCCTAACCTGCCAAACCTGACATTTGTCTTCAGATTCTACTCTGTAACTCTGAAAAATGCGCAGCCAAGCCACGTTGACCCTCTCCTGACAGTTTTTAATGGTGTCCTTTGACATGGACTGGAGGGTGTATGGCCTCCTTACTGATGCTATTCCTCTCAGTGGCTTCCAATGCACCCTTTTAACCGGTCTTCCTGTTTACACTCTTGTCTCTTCCTGTCCATCGCAGATGTGGCTCAACAGTGATTATTTATAAAACAGTTGCTCTTCATCCATCTGCCTGATTCCTATTATGGTAAATCCACACTCTTCCTGAGACACGTCTGCACTGAGCCCACCTGCTCCCCAGCTAGCCCACATCTCAAGTCCAGGGTTAAGACGCTGCCATTCTTCCTAAGGAACAGCAAATGAACTCACTTTAGTTTCTAACACTGAAGGGTCACTCTGACCAACAGCAATGACTAGAGTTTTTAACTGAATTGTTTTTATCATTACTTTTGTCCCTATGATATAGTATGAATTATACTTTGGATAGCAATATAAAATATGACTTAAGAAAAAAAGAGTTAAGATTTCCCACATACTTTATATACATAAAAACTTGCATTTACTTAGAGGTGATATAGCTTCATTAGTATAGTCAGTTGATCTGAAATGTTGACACCCAGCCCGATGTCCTGTCGAAAGGACATCACCTGCATCTGTGTTGGATTTTACTCCACACAGCAATCACCTGAAGACTCTGGAACAAGCATCTTCTCACTCAGAGCAGAGCACTGGATTCAAGGTGCTAACACAGCTGCCCGGGCTGCTGTCCTGCCCAGCCCACCTGCAGATGACGAGCTCGGAACCCAGTTGTTCTCAGCTCTGTGGTCTACGGTAACCTGCCCCTGCCGCAGTAACTTGTCTATCTTCAAGCCTGGATCTCATTACAAAGGCCCAGGTCTCCCTGAACTCACAGACATCCACCTGCCTGTGCCACCCCAGTGCTGCGGATAGAAGGCTCAGGCTATCACGCACAGCACTTCCAGGGCAGAAAGGCTGTTTGATTAGTCTGGGCTGCAGCTTAGCCACTCAAGAGTTCCCAATGAGAAGCTATGAAGGCTCCACAGTGAACCCTTGCTCTAAAATGTATTCACCAGTGATTAGACTTCATTTTAGTGCTAAAGACACTACAGCAGCAAAGTATGTCCTGAGATTAGGATTCATCACCAACCAGGTCCTACATTTAAAAACTATAATGGCTTCCTCTCTGTATTCCTATTACGTTATTTAAGAAGATACTTTTAATATTGCTTTAAAGCTAACTATTAAAATGAAAGGACAACCTGAGTTATTTTTAGGAGGTGGATATAGAAATATCATGAGTGTATCAGTTCCCAGCATCATTTATCCAAAAATAACTCTAAAACATGTTATATACCTCAAGGAAGCCAGCAGATAATAAAACCTTAAGTATATAGGATAAAGACATCTGTGATCCAGACTTCAGACAGAATTCCTAATCATGTGCTACACTGAGGCTTGTAAAAGATCAAGCTGCAATCCCTAATTTCCAAGGTTCCCTCTCTCTGAGATCCAAGCTATGTAGTTCAAAATATTCTAAACGGTAATTTGTAGAAATTCCTCATCTACAGTAAGGATTACTAGACTACAACTTCATGAATCACTCAACTCCCTGAACATGCTTTCTTCAAATATAGCATAGTCCAGTAAGAACATGAGCGCACAGACTAATGCCACAGGCACCCTGGGAACATTTAACACTGACAAGCCATAGTAAATAAAACACAGGAAGATATGGTACCATTTCCATGTCAAGAAACGTCCAGTTTCCCCATTCATCAGCCACACAGTAAGCAAGCCACACTCTCACCTCAGCTGTAGAGGCCTGATGAGACTATGCTGAGATGTCTAGGAGATCAAACCTCTACTGTCTGAAAATAATTTCTCTACAGAAAATAGATTAGAACCACAAAGAGCAACAAGCAGATCTTTAAAATGATGTTTAACAAATCCCTGAAAGAAAATAACATTTAGACTGGCTTTATTTACTGTTTGGCTACCACTTCAAATCGTGAATGTAGTCAAAATCTTGCGGGGGGGGGGGGGGGAGGGGGGAAGGGTGAGGGAGGGGAGGGGGAAGCTAGAAAGAGGTGAAAAAAAGTGGAGCATGAAATGAAATTCGGAAACACCAAGTCGAATGGAAATAAACATCAAAAGAGATAAAAGCCTTTTAGGAGGAAAACCAAGAAAAGTTGGTATGTGGGGTTTCATCATCAAACCCTCAAACAGCCTTTCTTTTTTTTTTTTTTTCTCTTAACTACACAAGTTGCTGTTTCCAGGTATTTAAAAAACAGTAACTCGAACTAGAAAACATAAGCTTGGACATCGTCGTGATTTATTTAATTTGAATACATGTCCTGCCCACCAAATCATAAAACACTTAATGTGAACCCAACACACAAGAAACCCCAGCAGGATCAACAAGTGCTGCTCTGGCACCTGCCAAGGATGCTGAGAAAACCAGGGAAGAAACTATTAACTGCCAGTCTTAATCCTCTTCAGAACTTGAATCATCCTCTTGGTCAGAAAGTTCTGGCACTGGGAAGCGGAGAATGGCGGCTACTCCCGTCAGCTGGCCCAGCTGTTCCCCCGACACATGGAGACTAGAGAATATCCTTACGGTGCCCGCATTCTCCTTCACACTGTCCACTAGCCTGACATACCGGCTCCGGGTGGCCACATCCTGATGCCGGAAGAGCTCGTCACTGATGAGCAAAGTGTCTATGGCCAAGGCTTCGTTGGCCCTCTCCACCTGCTTGAGTCCATAGAACGCTCGGTCGGGCTCGTGCTGTAACATTTTGTAGAAGTCATCCAAGGCTTTTACTTCGCCCGCTGCCTTTGTGTCTGAAAGGCGGCTCGCTACAGTAGGGTCGCAGAGGGCCTCTTTCAGGGAGTACTTGTGTCCAGAGGAGGCGTGCACCTAGAATCACAATTATAAAAGACAAAGAATCTCTGAAAGTATCCATTAATCAGCCCACGATGACATTTGACAAACACATGAATAAGGCCTAACCTGTTTAAGGACTTGGACAACTTTTTAAAGTGCTAGATACTGCAGGGTTCAGTTACAATCTCATTTATAGTCCCAGCCAAGCCTTCGGCTCCTCCCCATTCTAAAACATTAGGAAACTCTCTCTGGGTAAGATTTTTACCTGAAGGAATTTGGAGCGGTTTTCCAGGAGCACTTTATTGTCCGTCTTCACAGCTTGCTGAAACATGTAATCGCAGAACTGCTCTCGCACGAATCCAGGGCTGGCCACCAGAACGCACTTTACAACCTCGAAGTTTATGTGGCGCTGGATGGCCTGGACCACCTGTTCATAGAACCGCTCCAGGGCCCGGTCATGCTGGGAGCAGTTGCCTTTCCGTTTCCTGGGGATGTTCACCTCCACCTTGGCCCGGGTAAGGGTCATGCTGGGCGTGACTAAGCAGACGTGGGCCAGGCCCTCCTGCATGACCACAGCTGCCACATCAGCGCTCCACGCCGGGTCGCAAGCCTGCTCGATGCGTTCCAGAACCACACTGTCCCACTGTTTCTTGGCCAGGGTGAACTGGCGGTTGGGCTCCAGTTCGATGGTGTGGTAAGCCCCCATCTTGACATACTCATTCTCTTGGATATTGGTCCCCTTCACCCGCAGCTGGCAGGCCTGGGAGTCGAAGTCGATGGCCTCCACGCAAAGGGTGAGGGTGGTGCGGACACGGTTGCTCCCCACGCTGCCTGTGGAGGACTCGGTCTGGACCTTGCGGATGGTGGAGGCGCGCAGGCTGTCGCCCACCTGCACTAAATTGAAGGTGTGCCACATGTCCTCGGGCTCCTCGGGGACGAGGGTGACCTGGCCCGCATTGTCCTTCTCGATATCCTTCCTCACGAGCTTCATGACCTCAGCAGGGGCTCAGTTCAGAACAGGGGACGCTAGGGGGGGGGGGGGTGTCCCCAGGAGGGGGGGCCGGGGCAGGGAAGGGGCGGCGGGCTCAGGCCCGGAAGGAAACACTACCTCTAACTCTTGCAGCTCGGGACAGCACTTTTACCCCACGCTTTTTCTCAAGTCTCCGCGCGCTGGCCCACGCGCGGCGCGGCAAACCTCACGCTCAGCACGAGTCAACTCTCGGGACTTCCAGTCGCCGGCCCCGCGAAACCGGCTGACGCGGCGATCGCGCAGGCGCAGCCCGCCTCCCGGCGCAAGTCTGTTGTGGGTCCCTACCAGAGAGGCGGGGCCTGTCGGCGGCGCGCGCACGCAGGCGCAGTAAAAGGAAAGGCTCGCCCTAGATAAACGTCAAAGGAGGCGGTCAGCGCTCTGAAAAGCTAAGCTTTTCCCGGCACATCCCTGTGTGCGAGCACATGCCAAGTACGTGAATGCAAACATATGTATTTAAGCTGGATTTATCATTCTGCACCTTAGCGTGAAGCCAGCTTCAGAACTTATATAAAAGTGAAAAGCGCCCTCAAAAGTTCAGACTTGCCCCCCCCATCCCCGGCGAAGTTCAAACTCTGCCTGGCTTTGCTCGCTCTTTCCCTACCAGCACTCAGACCGACGAGCTTGTTGGCTCAGAGAGATCCAGAAGCGGTTTCTAAGAACTAGTCACGTACAGTCTGGGCTCAGCAACGTGTCCAGCTGTTTTCTGCGCCTGTTACCCTGTTTGCACGATCCAGTTAACCCAGATGTTAAAGGACAGAGCCCAGAGAGAGCAGTGGAATGCGTGGAATGTACCCCTGGTGGACCTCTATGTAGCTTGACCTGATTGATGTCCTGGGAATCCCAGAATCCAAAGTTGGCCGACTCAGCGCAGTAGTCTCTGAGGCGTTCAGTGTGGGAGCCGGACTGCAGTAGATTAGCGCTCGATCTTCCCTGCCACTGACTAGCCAAAAGTTGAGGATATGGGAAGTAAAGATAAGCTAATCTAATATGACCACCCCAAAAGAAGAGCCAAAGAGTTGGTTGTAAAGGAAAAGAAAAGAAAAAGAAAAACAAATAAACAAAAATCCATTCCGTTTCTCCCATCCCCTTTGGTACAGTGGCGATGGAAATACAGAGAAGTCTCTTTCTGAATGAAGACAGTGGGGGGAGCAGAGAAATCCTGACCACTTAGGCTCGCTCACTGCGTTTTGTGTAAGGATTTTAAAGCAGAGCCTTAATTGAGGAGAGGAGGTTAAAGGGAGGGTTAATCGTGTTAACTGATGTCAGCCATCTTTCTTAGAGGTTGGTGTGTGTTGCGGGGGTGGTGGTGGTTGTCCAAGACTCCAGTATAAATTTGCACCTTAACTTGCTTTGTATCCTCTCTCCCCCCACTCCGCACCCCCCTCCCATCTAATTTACCATCTTCTTATCACAGAGCCTCTAACTCACATTGCTTTGTTCCTCTAAAGCCTTTCACCGAACCAGGCACGGGTCTCACTAAAGCAAGAAAGTAGACCTTCCTGGACTCTTAATGAATGAAAGGTTTTCCCTGAAATACTGTCAACTTTTGAAAATTTCTCAAGCACTTTCTCACTCTTATAAGGAAAATGCTACCCTAATTTGAAACAATAAATAAATAAATAAATAAATAAATAAAACGAAGTTAGGAGGAAGTTAACAAATGTTCTCAAAATCATGTAACTGGCATTCAGAGCCAGGCCGGATTAGCCCCACCCACTACCACCATGAACAATCCGTCCTATATACATAACCCTCTCTGCCAAGGCAAGCTATGTGCTGTTAGCCCCTGCTGCTTCCTTTGATTGACAGCTTTGCCTGTTCACTGGAATCAACCTAGAAGGTTTGGAATGCCTTGACCCCTCCCCCACACCTTAAAGTCATTACATTCTTCAGCACATAATTTTGTTTCTACCAAACTTAGGTAATCATTCATTTGGATTTTACTTTTAAAAACTGAGTGCATTTATTTCTACATCTGTTACATGGCAAACTCATAATGATTCATTTCATATTTCATGACATTTTTTTAAAGTTGTAAGGCCAACATCTTGGGGGGGGGGATTATGGGGTCCCATGTAGCACAAGATGACCTCTAACTGGATATAGAGCAAAGGATGACCTTGAACGTCCAACCCTCTTGCCTTCATCCCCTAAACATTGGGATTAGAGGCAGGTAGGGCTTCACCCTAAGGCTTTTAAGAGGCTCAAACTTGGGGCTTTGTAAACATTGTTCCTACTGAACTACATCCCCTGCCCTAGGCTACTTTTTAAAATGACATTGTTCTCAGTGATTGTACGTGCTACAATATTTCTCAAAGAGTTAGTTTTGTCTGAAACACCTTTCCAGCTAGGAACTTTTTGTTTGTTTGTTTGTTTGTTTGTTTGTTTTGTAACTTGGGCCAGTGTTGTATCATCAGTGAGCAGATATTCACCTTCTCCTTGTGTTACCTTTGTTATATGTCTAAGTTATTTGGGATTGTAGTTCCTAATATAACCCCCAAGTCCTTGCATTCAAACCAAAGCACTCTGTTTTCAAATCCCGCACTCTGGTTTTGGGGCGCATTTTATGTCACCAGAATAACCTTTGTTCTGAATACATCCTAGGAATTTTTATATGGTGCCTCAGCTCATCCTGTTATCGGGACTTAATAGTTCACTTTACCTCATGTGTCTGTCTGGAAGGGCTGAAAACCGCACCTCAGGACAACTGGAATGCTGAAAACCGCACCTCAGGACAACTGGAATGCTTTATCTGGCCTTTTTAAACTCTGGATGTTTTGTTCCTTGTATCTTTCCATAGTCCCTGCAAGGTCCTCTGCATGCAGTATCATATGTAATTCTAAGCTAGGCAGGATAAAGCGACAGACACATTAACCTGACAGAAGTTTCCTAGCGCTCTTGGTTATCAAATTATAATTCATTTCACTTCATGATGACTACTAAAACCTATAGTCTTAGATGGTTGTATTTTTATTCTTTTCTCAAATAGCTAAAAAAAAAAAAAAACTAATGATGAACTAAAAACCTAATAATAAAAAAGATCATGATTTACTAAATCTATTGTCTGAGCTTGTCCTTTGTACTTATTGGAGTTTGGAAATAGATCCCTTCCCGGGAATGTTTCTAGTGGTATCTCATTTGCCTATCACACTTATATTAATCTTCCCAAAAGAAGACAACCGTCAGTGCTGTTGCCTGCAAAGAGCTTGTGTCTGTCGTCTTGGGGACACTGAGAGTGGAGAACTGGGCTGGAAGTCAAGAGAATTGCGGCTCTCGCCCTCCATGTGTTTTCACCGTGACTTTTGGCACACTCAGTCCATTTGAAACCCACTTTTCTTCTACTTGACAGTTGAGGGACTTGAAGTCAATCCCACAGATTACAGTTGTAAAACTCTGCTGCGTCAACTTAAAGAAACTAACACCTATGGTATTTGTTTTCAACTATGCATACGTTTAAATTCGACTCCTTTTAAAACTCATTCTAGTGATTTGGGGTTGAATGCTTGTGCATAAAAAAAATGGTATAAACTAGGCCCACAAGAGAAAGCTAAGTAGGTATTAGGGTCCCTGATACCAAACGTGAGTTCATTCTCCAGGTAGCAGGAGAGAACTGACTACAGCAAATTGTCTTCTAACCTCCATACTCACTCTGTGGCACACTTGAGCACCCAGTCATACACACACAAAGTAAATAGTTGTTAAAAAGTTAAAAAATAAAATAGAATTGGTGGTCTTGAGTGGTCTTTCTTAGCTGGAGTCTGTCAGTGCTAGGTTCTGGGTTTTATTCTCTCTTTATGTTACAAATACATTGTTTCTTCTCTTCTCACATGGACAGTCTTTATGACATTGCAGCAGGAGCATGCTCTGCATAGATCTGTAGAGTCCTGGAAACAAGACACTCTGGGAAATCTCTCACGAATGCCAGACTTGGAGCCAGAAACCGGAATCCCACAAACTAGGGGCACACATTAATTTGAACAGGATCATATTGGAAATAACTGGTTTGGGAGAGTTCCCTGGAAGAAAGCAGGTTGTGTGCCATTATTTCCTGCAGTGTATTTCTTCCTTGCCATACTAGGAAATGAAATGGTTCATGTTTGTGTAACAGCAACAAGGATAATGGGTTCTTGAAATATGGATGTCAAATTTGAATACTTGGTACTTAGCACTCCATCTTGTTCTTGTTGTTCAACTAGGTGGGGGTGGGGAGCATTGTTTGTGGTTATTTCTGGCAAGACTTTACTGTGACCACAATCTGAGTTTGTCATCTTTTCTTAAAGCCTCCCTGGGAGTATATCCCAACATCACTTCTCTGTGTGTCTATTGTGTCTTCCAGACCACAAGTCCCTGAAGGGCTCGGCCTACCTTCTTTATTCCCCAGCACAAGTAATATGCACTAGCATGGTACATGAAAGGTTGAGCCGCAATCCTCCTTTAATTTATAGTCTCTAAGTAGACTATCACAGAAATCTTAAACACAAGAAATTAGGTTGCATTTTACACTCTTGCCAAAAACTTAAGGTAAACATCCATAAACCTATTCAGTTTTAAAGATATCTGGGAGTATACAAGAAAACAGGGATGTTGAACACATATTCCTAACAGAAAGTGTTACCAATAAATGTCAGTTATGTACATGATTCGAAATGTGATCATTACAGCACATATTAAGCAGTGAGTGCTCTATTATGAACATCTGGGGACGGATACTATTTTTAAAAAGAACATATGCCAACCTTAGGCTGTACAAAGGCTCCTGGGTGACCTCTACAAGCAAAGTGAAGTGTGTAAAGGGGACGGCTACTTAACCAATTATTGGGTGAAAGGGGGAAAGGCAAAACGAGGAAAACTTTTTTCCAAGGAACTTCTGTACTCATTCTCTGAATTTCTTTTTGACTACAAATGCTCTTGTGACAAAGCCAACAGTCCCGCCACCAAACCCCAGCACACCAGTGCCCCATGTGTCTCAGTGTGCACAAGTGCCATCCACGTGTAAGCATGTGTCTGTCTGTCTGTATCTATGTAGTATAGGGAGATGTTTTCAAGAAGTAGTATAATAAAATGTTTAACAAATACTTTAGGAGCTAAAAGTCCAGCTGGCCAAAGCACAATTAACTCTCACTAAGGCAATTCGAGTACTCGGGAGGTAGAGACAAGAGAGTTGGGGGTTCACTCATCCTCAGCTACGGAGTAAGTTTGAGACTAATCTGGTCTACAGGAGATCTTGTACACACATAATGTAATTTATAGCCAAATATAAAAACCACCTCAGTCATTTGACCTAATGCAATTCAGATGCTCTATTAAAAATTAACCATTGGCATTTATTTCATCAGATCTCCAATAATGCCCACCAGTATGTGTTGTTTTACTCCTGGTATTTAAATTATCATAACTTTTCTATGAATCCAGGTGTTGTAGCTGTAGAAGGCAGACACTTGGAGAAAGTGGACTTTGGACTTAACAGCGCACACATTTCTATTTCTCATAAAACATAACTGACAGAAAAACTAAATAAAAGATAACTAACTTCTTAAAGTTTCCTTTTAAGTCATGGAAAAGATCAGATTACAAATAGGCTTGTCATACACATCAAGCGCTAATACTCAGGAACATGACAGAAAATTCACTCTGCCACCACTGGGGACAGACAGAGAGACAGGCAGACCCACACACATGCACACACACCACAGACTCCTTACATCATTTCACCTTTTTCTTCATCCCTCCAAAGAAAGCTGTTCCCAGGAAGCTTTGACTAGGGGAAATGGTAAAGCTAGTGATGGCAGAGAGACAATTATTCCTTCAGTCAGATACAGTCTTGGCTTAGAAACCAGCTGAGAAGAGGGGCAGAGGCCATATCTGTGTCTAGAATGGCTGCTGTATCAGCCTCCTGGAAATCCTAGGATACAGAGCTCAAGTTTAATTTTTCTTTTTCTTTTTGTTTTGGACATTTTGTTTTCCTTGGGAGAGAGAGTCTCACTATGTAGCCCTCCCTGTCTGGCTTGGAACTAACTCACTATATAGACCAGCCTGGCCTGGAATTTGTAGAGTCAGCCTGCCTCTGCCTTCAACGTGATAGAATAAAAGGCACGAGTCACATGTCCAACAAGATGCAGTTTGCAAATGTACAAAGATAACTTTGTTGTTGATTGCAATATTCAGATGTGTTTCTTTTGCACTTTAATATGTCCCTAATAGGATGCTGCTAACGACCTAGTAAGTGACAAACTGGTTGTCTTCGGTGCTCATATTGTCCAGTGCTATGTAAAATATTGCAGTTTTCAACTGGTGGGTGAAAGAAAATATGAACAAAAAAGGAAAGATCTAACTGCTCCTAGGTATGGTGGAGGAGAACGTTTATTGTTGATTAAAGGGAGAGCATAGCCATTCACAGAGAAATCTGGCAAGAGTCCATAGTGAACATAACCCTGAGCCAGGCCATGTGAGGAGAGCAGCAGAGTCGAGGAGAGAGCCAGGAGATGAGGAGACCAAAGAGGCCAGGAGGGTAAAGGATAGATAAAAGGGCCAGGGAGCCAAAATGGCTAGATTACATAGTGGGAGGCAGATGGGGAAAGGGTAGTCCAGCTCAGTTTAGGGTAGGGAGTGAGGTATGCTAGCCATATCCTGTGACAGGGAGAGAACTGAGGCATGCTGGGGGAGCTTGGGGGTTAGGTCCGCTTTGATATGTTAAATAGACACCTCAGTTAGCCATTTGTCTCCAGTAAGGAGACCAACATGGAATCATCTATTCAATCAGATAAAAATATATGCAAGAATATATTTACAGGATAAGCTAATCTTTTAAGTAGTTTATAAGTGTGTCCATAGTCCATTATTTCATAGTTTATTCAATAAAAAGTATCCATTGTTCTTAAGTACTAAGGATAATTGAAGAAATACACAGTCTTCAGAGAGCACACAGCATGCTGGAAGGCAGACAGCTACATATTTCATTAATGCCTCATATGGTGTGCTGATTTATAAAAACAAGGGTGCTAGGGACACTCTGGTGTCTGGGGAAGGACAGCTAGTCCAACTCACGGACTCACTTGGGAAGCACATTTGTGTGGGAGTTACGGATCTATAGTGTCTGGAGAACTGCTTACATCAAGGCCCAGAGGCAACTTGAGAAGGTTGACCCAGTAGGGCAGTCTGAAGGAAGTTCAGAAATCTTGAGGAAATGAATAAACTCATCTCATTTGCATCTCTTGACACTCTGCTCTACTGCGGTTTGAGAATGGAGACAATTCTCTAGTCACAGAGAGCCCTGAATAAGCAATCTATTCTGTCTTTAGTGCTATGGCAACGATTCCACAATAGCTTTCATCAAAGTTGCATAACAGGAATGTAAACATACTCTTTTGTGTCTCCCGTATCAGAAGAGCAGTTGTAGAGAATAGTGTTTGGATCCTAACTCTAGGAAAATGCATCCAACAACTTATTTATTCTATTAAAATATTCTAAGGGGCATATGAAAGTTCAGCTAGTTAGAAATCTCAGTGGGAAGCTTTAGGGTTTGGAGGTAGAGGAAGAAAGGCATTGTAAAGCTAGATGACTACTACATTATTTGCCCTTCTGTGTTCTGGGATGAAACACCTAACAGAGACAACTTAAAGGATGAGTTGTTTATTTTGGCTCAGAGTTACAGAGGTGTCAGTCCACAGCAGGTAGGTTATGGTAGAACATCAATTCACACCATGGTGGACACGAAGCAGAGGTGGTAGGCAAGATACAACTCCCAAGGACACCTCTCTAGGTATCCTTTATCCACACAGCAAATTCCACCACCTCTCAATACTCTGTTCAAATTTTATATCCATCAGTAGATTAAACCACTACATAGAGCCTACACAATCTAATCATCTCTTGAAAATGTAGCCCTTAGGGACAGTAGAGAGGCTTTATGTTTTTTAATATTAACCATCAGTATTAGTTTCAAGACCACATAGAACATAACAACATATTGAACATATATGAATAAAACAGTATATATGTATATCTGTTACTCTTGTTGCCTTATAACTAAGCAAAAAACAAATCCCAATGGATTCACCACTGTATTTACAGACATTATAATGAGTAAGGAAACCCCTCCATCATAACTCCTGTTACATGCTGCCACTGGAGTTCATTTATTCAGTTGGACCAGTGACTGTCTCCCCTTGCTCAGCCATCTCCTCACTGAAGTTCACTTTGTATAGGAGAGAGATACTGGCTGTAGAAAAGAATGCTCGAAAGATGACTCATGCTTCTAGGTAAGATTCTACAGAACAATATACAGCTCAACTGAGGCTGTATGCATGTCCTGTTATTAATTGAGATGATAGAGTGCACTATCATCTAATTTCACTATATACCTAACAATCATGGAAATAATGCTGGTTTTATTAACTATATATGTATCCTTGTCGAAGTAATTTAGCCACTCATGCTTGCATTTTACCCACAAGGTCAAACGATAGAGGACAAGGAGCTTGTACAAATTAGGCTTGTTTCACAGCAGGAAACTTGAGGTCAGAGGTGTGAATTGAAGTAATTTGTCATTTACTAACTGCGAGACTGTGGCCAAATGGAAAAAAAAATCTTCATACTTTTTGTTTTTCAATTTTCTTTCTTCTTCAAATTATGGACAATGTATAAGCTTTCACTTTTTAAAATTAGAGATAAAGCGCTACAAAGTTCTTGGCCCAGAGTCCACCATACAACAAGTTCCCATATTAGTCCGTACTACTTATAATAATCATCTATGTGGAAGGCTGGATAACCACTAACCACTGGATATCTCCAATGAGAGCAATAGGTACGTTATAACAAGGGATAGGGAGAAGGTGTATATTTCCTCTGTTCCTTCTTGGCTGAAAATCAGTACTGACTCAGCTGCAGTCTATGTGTCCCCATGCGTAGATACAGCAGCCTTCTTCCGGTAATTAGGTTCCTCAAGGTGTATGAGCAATCATGGCCTCTTCTCCCACTGTAGCTTCATGTGATTTCTATCTACAGTTCCTTATCCCACGTGCTCTACTGTTATTGGCTCCCCTAAGGCCTCCTCCAGGCTGTCTGTTTACGAAACTACTTTCAGGTGAATCCTCTGTGTATGTCATATATTACACCAGGATGTTAACCTGTCTAAAACAATGACAAGAACTTTATTTGAAGATTAGTGAGGGAGGAACCTTTTTTCTTGGCAAATTATTTAATATATGTTGGGAGAAACTAACATAAGGAGTTGTAAATCCTTGGGAAGTTTATTGGAAGGCTGGTGATTTTTAAATGATATATGCACAGCATTGAAAGCTGGACAGAGTTTGTTCAGAAAGCAGGGGGTAGTGGAATGGAAGGGTGGGGTTACTTTTGTAGAGGTATCAAACAACAAGAAAGAGCAAGAGGATTACGAGGAATGTAAGGAAACAATACGGGATGTGATGGCTGTTCGGTTTAAGGGTTGTGGTAGGCAGAGTTAACAGTGTGGAACCACCAAAGACGCCCTTGCCCTAATCCGTGAAAGTTGAGCGTATTACCTTTGAGGAGAAAGCAGACTTGGCAGAGAGATTGAATGGGCATTCCTAAAGAGGTACCGAATAAATGCAGGGAGGGACCCAGGGCAGGTAGACCTGGAGAAGATGCGACCATGAAGCGGGCCAGAGAGGAAGACTGAAAAACTGCATGTCAACTTTTGAAAGTAGCCTCAGGAAGTGGAAGGAAACGCCCTGGTGGGGGGAGTGGGGCATGATTTTTATCACAGTGTGACTTAAAACCTATAGAACTGTAAAACTGTAAATACCGTGTTTTAAGCCAATAAATCAATGGCAACTTATTGCAGCAGCAATAAGAAATTGCCTGAATTTGGGCAATCTGTTGAGAAATTTGGATTTTTATCTGAGAGGGCAATCTCGAACTACTACAGATGATCTACTTCAAATAGATACAAGAAAAATATTTGGTAGGTGGGTCCGAGGGACAGTTTAAGCTCTGTAGCATCATTCCTAAATGGATATGTCTGTAAGACTCCAGATTAACTGCTGAGTCCATGGTTTTTAAGTATGAGTAACTGATAAGGAAAAAGTCAAACCCGGGATACTTAATGCCTTGTGTCTTGTGGAATGGACATAAATACACTAAATATAAGGAACCTGTCCGCCCTGGGTCAACCATGCTCTAAATATTATACACTAATAACTGGAGCGTACTTTAGAAAAACCTGCCGATCGGCCTCTTTTAACTCTCATCTTGGATTCAGCAAAGCATGTCATACCAATGTATATGTGAAACTGTAGCTTTCTCATCCCCACCCCTCCTTTTAGAGAATATGGAAGTTTCGTTTGCACACTGACTGAATGGTTGGTAAAATGGGGAGGAAAAAAAAAAAAGATACAGCTTGAGTAATTAGTAAACAATTCCGATTTTGCAAAACATCAAGATACAATCTCTGAAAGTTAGGGTTGGAAGGGACTCACAAGCCAAGCTTGCATCAAGGGTCAATGCAGGAGCCGGTAGGTTAAAACCACTCCTTGGCCTAGAATGCTGTTTAGAAGTCACCACTGTTTGGATTCCTGGGCATTTCCTGAAGAGTGGGAAATGTTGGGATGAAAGCCCGTAGCTCGTTAACTGCCCACACCACTTTACTATGACAGAGGATGGGCTTATTAAAACTCCATTTGGAAGTGAATGTAAGGGTTCTCAGTGCTTAGCCGTCCACTGCAGGGTTAACTGGCCCTATGTAATAGTCCAATGTGAAATTAACTAGTTAGGCACGCCAACAGTGAAAACAATCAGGCAATTGAATATCATGTCCTGTTAAAGAAAGCTACTAATTGAAGAACTAAAGAAGTGATAAACTGTGCTTAAATCCTTTCACTTGGACACCAGCTCAGTTTCCCTCCCCAACTGGTAACTACAATAAAGGCTGTGAGCTTAGCTACTGTTAGGGAAATCGGAAATGTCCCCACATTTCTCTCAGTTGAATAGAACACTGCAGTATCTTTTAAGAAGGTACTGCACCTTCTTAAGAAACGCATTTGTATTTGAAAGACAGCACTGCGACATTTGGGTGCTAAACATTCAATTTCAAAATGTTCCGCCTCTTAGGAGCTAACGTAGAAACGTCATATTGGGACAAGAAGTAGATTTGTCTGGCATGCCTGTCTTTCCTTGTTCTTTGGCAGAGAAGGTCCTAAGTATTAAAAAGGAAGAAAATGCTATCAAGTTCACTTCTGAGCAACCCTAGGGCAGGAACTTTGCACACTAATCAGACGCCTCCGGTTACTCTCTCCCTTGCAATAATTCAAATGCCTAAAACACAACGCACAACTTAAAAACAACTTTAATTAGAAATGCCAGATGTACTTGGAAAGTTCTCAGCACCTCCTCCCTCACGCGGGCGCTACCTTCAGTCCTTTGAACTGACAGCTGTACCTGAGGTCCCCTCTGGTTTGCCCTTCTGCTATGTGTGTCACCCCTCACCAAAGCCCCAAGCCCCACCAGAGATGCTCAGGAAAGCAGGGTCGCTCACCGGTGAGAAGCCAGATGCAGGCTACAGTGACCTCTAGGCTAGCAGGACGCCTGGGGACCATTGCTGGAGTGGCTGCTGGAACCAGCGACGTACTGGTTCGTGGGCAGGAGCTGGCAGGAACAGGCAGAAGCCAGGCGCCGGCGACTTGCGCTCTGGGTCACTCGGTGCGGTCTCCGCGGGTGTCCGGCAGCGGCCCCAGCGGCTGCAGCGCCCTGGAGCGGTGGAAGAGTAATTTCCTGTGTTTTGGTCGAATGCTGCTAAGCCCGCTCCACGCTTCTCAGATCCCAGATGGATTGCCACATCTCCCGCCCCTTTGCGCTCAAGTCTCTGAAATCTCACTGGCAGCCACCCAGGCTCTGTCCGAGACATGGACAAATAAAGCCAACTTCGCGGGACCGTGTTTAGGCTAAAGTCCACAGGCAGCAGCAAAGCAAACCTTAAAGGGACATCTGCCTTTCACTGAGAGGGCGATCTTGCTTCACGAACCAAATCCCAAAGGTGGTTGGAAGGCGGGGCTGGACATTCAGGAGGGTGTCGCCAGTCTAGTAGCCCCGCCTTCGCACCCCAGGACTTCTCCCGGATCTGGGTAGAAAGGGTACTTTCAAAGTGCCCGGGCTTTTACTCCTTGCTGGGAGGCTGCTTTCCTGTGTCCAGCTGCGCAGAATGGATCAGACTCGCAAGGAAGTTAGCCCTTTTATGCTAGCGGACTCAGGAACTTGGCCTTGGAGCCTTCTCGCCTCCAGGCATCCTGGCCACCGGCAAGCTTCTCGGAGGGCTTTCCTTTAAGTTACAGAGAGCTTGCCTCTTTTAGAAGACTCCTGATTAAAGGCAGTTGTAGATAAAGGGTTTTGATGGGGAAATCACAGTAAGACAGCCAGGAAAAAGGGAGAAACTAGACTGGGGGTGGGGAAGGAAGAGTTAGGGAAAGGGGGTGGGGAGGAAGGCAGTCTCCCTTGAAATGGAATGTGGACTATTTTGTCTAAGCTAAATTAGGATGTTTGAACGTTGAGAACTTGCTCTAATAGAAGCCAAGGTATTGTTTTAGGTTTTGTTTAGTTTTCTCCTTCTCCTTCTCCTTCTCCTTCTCCTTCTCCTTCTCCTTCTCCTTCTCCTTCTCCTTCTCCTTCTCCTTCTCCTTCTCCTTCTCCTTCTCCTTCTCCTTCTCCTTCTCCTTCTCCTTCTCCTTCTCCTTCTCCTTCTCCTTCTCCTTCTCCTCCTCCTCCTCCTCCTCCTCCTCCTCCTCCTCCTCCTCCTCCTCCTCCCCCTTCTCCTCCTTCTCCTCCTGGCTTCCTGTGCCTGGTCACTCATGATCCCTTCTAGCTTCAACAAATATGTGTCATTTTCAAGTGGCTTAGCACTTTTGAGAATTTCAAAGAAGAGGAAGGAATGGATGAGTGGGGTTTGTGGTTAGAGCCCCTTGCAGAAATCAGTCCAAGTTAGCAAATACTGGGACATCCCTGTCCAGAGCAGGACAAAGTAGGAGAAGGGTGCCACCCAAAGGAGGACCCACTGTCTAGACTACAAGGCAGGGAGCATAGATAGGGACTGGGAGTGGGGAGGGCTGAAGAAGCACACAGGTATCACTAAGTAAACTGCCAAATAGAGAAATACAGAAGCGACAAGGGGAAAGGACAAATGTTAAAGAAGTCTGGTGGCACACGCCTTTAATCCCTGCACTTGGGAGGCAGAGGCAGGCGGATTTCTGAGTTCGAGGCCAGCCTGGTCTACAAAGTGAGTTCAAGGACAGCCAGAGCTATAGAGCTATATAGAGAAACCCTGTCTCAAAAAAACAAGAAGAAGAAGGAGGAGGAGGAGGAGGAGGAAGGAGGAGGAGGAGGAGGAGGAGGAGGAGGAGGAGGAGGAGGAGGAGGAGGAGAAGGAGAAGGAGAAGGAGAAGGAGAAGGAGAAGAAGAAGAAGAAGAAGAAGAAGAAGAAGAAGAAGAAGAAGAAGAAGAAGAAGAAGAAGAAGAAGAAGAAGAAGAAGAAGAAGACGTCTGAATGTCAAGAATAGGGTGAGCTATTCGGGCGTGGTGGCATATGCCTGTTATCCCACCACTGGACAACCTGAGGAAGGAAGGCTTCAGATTCAAGAGGCGCTTGGGCCCCAGAGTGAGACCATGTCTCAAAATAGACAACACACACACACATGAGAGAGAGAGAGAGAGAGAGAGAGAGAGAGAGAGAGAGAGAGAGAGAACAAACAAAACGGTGAGGAGGACTCTGAGGTCACAGGGTACCTAACCGAATTACCACAACCATTAGTCCATTAGCAAAGAATTCCCTTTCTGTGGTGGTTTGAATATCCTTGGCCCACGGGAAGTGGCACTTTTAGGAGGTGTGGCCTTGCTGGAATAGGTGTGACCTTTTTGTAGGAAGTGTGTCACTGTATGTCACTGGTGGTGACCTTTGAGGTTTCTAAAGCCCCTTTCCCACTTAGCTCCCTCTGCCTTGTGATTGGGGCAGTTGAAAGCTCTCAGCTACTGCTCCAACATCACTCCTGCCTGCCTGCTGCATGAACCCTGCCTTTATGGGCAAGAACTCTAACCCACTGAAACTGTAAGCCTCAGTAAACCCATTCTTCTGTAAATCACATTGGTTCAGGTGTTTTATCACAGCAGTAGAAATATAACTAATACAGTTGATAATTCTGGTGAATAGTCTTAAAGAGAAACACACACACACACATGCATTTTACACTGAAGTTTGTGTTGGGCCTCATCTAATATACTGTAAAACCACCAAAGTTCTGGAGTTAGGTTGCATCGATGCCAGCTCATAGCAATCATAGCACTGTAGCTGTATAACATGGAAGAATAGCCTAGGTTTTCTTCTCTCTCTCTTTTTTTAATTTATTTATTATCCTACATAAGTACACTGTAGCTCTCTTCAGACACCAGAAGAGGTCATCAGATCCCATTACAGATGGTTGTGAGCTGCCATGTGGTTGCTGGGATTTGAACTCATGATGTCCGGAAAAGCAGTCAGTGCTCTTAACCACTGAGCCATCTCTCCAGCCTTAGCCTAGGTTTTTCTAATGATGAAACTAGCTCTGCTCCCTGAAGACTGTGTGAGGACTAAATGAGACAACCTCTAAGCCTTCAGCACAATGCTTGGACTGAATTAAATGCTCATGAGCTACTAAATATTCTTCTTTCTCATGGTAGAGAAATTGTCATTAGGTCAACAACAGAAACTTAGGCCTTCCCTATGTGTGATGGACCCTATAGAAAGCAATCACACTGTGATCACCATCAGGAGGGGAAAGTGGGTGTTTTTACCCCAAACTCTCCATTAACTCCTATTATTTTTTAAATTACCTTTGGCATATTTGCTAGAAATTATGGAACTATCCGTTAGATATGCTTACAAAATGGGTATACATTAAGGTACCAAACTATTATAACACTGGCACAGTTTGCTTTTCAAATTGGTTATTTGTCAAAGGGATTAAAAAAAAAACTAAAATAGCAAGTGTTGTCATGAAGATTTGGGGAGTAGGAGGGTTCCTTGGCAAAGACGAAGCCTAACACCACAGAAGGTGCTCTCACCTAGAAGGTGTTGCAAGATTTGCTCCATAGTAAATAATTTAAAGTTTTTTCCACAATGAAAAAAATATCTAAGAAAAAAATTAAATTTTTTTTTTTTAAAGAAAAGTTTATGCTGAGCCTTCAAGTACTTCTTTCAGCTTCATGATATATATTTTTTTTCATTAAAATAATTCTCTGAAAAGTCTGTACCTGTAAATAATGAGTTCTGGTCACCCTTTACCTCTCCAACTCTGCAGAAACCTTGAACCCAGTCAGCTCCCCACCCCCCACCCCCCATATGCATATGCTGTATGTGTGACATACTGAGTTTAACTATGGTTGCTGCATGAACTTGGGCGGGGTCAGGTTTTACTGGAGATATGGCAACCTACCAATGGCTATACCACTGTGGAAAAAATTGTACCAGTTCCTCCAATACTATTAACTGCCACATTTTTAAGGTATACAATCAAAATGTACCCTCATCTCACTCCTTGCCCACTCTAAGGATTTAGTGGTAGATAGCATGCCTAGATCTGCTTTTCTTTCTACAATGAGTCCCTAACATTTTATTTGTTTAATATATACAAATATATATATATTTGGTTTTCACACTATCTATCTATCTCTCTATCTCTCTATCTCTTTTAGTCAGGGTTTCTTTGCATGGCCCTGGCTGTCCTGGAAGTTGCTCTTTAGACCAGGCTGCCTCAAACTCAGAGATCCACCTGCCTCTGTCTCCCAAGTGCTGCAATTAAAGGGATGCACCATCACCACCTGAGTAATAACTTTAACTTGTAAATTTTGTTTGTTTTGTTGCAGTGCTAGGGACCGAACTCAGGGCCTTTTCTTTGCTAGGCTGGTGCTCTAGCACTGAGCTACATCCCTAGCCCCAGAGACTGTAACACTTTCCATGTTATCACCTCCACCTAAGCAACCAGGGAAGTGTCCAGGCAATGGTGCTTGCTAACAGGGAGAACCTACTCAGGTAAAGGGTGTGACTGACTGGTTTTTTAGGTTCTGCTGTAGACTGTGCTCCAATGCTCTTTTCTTCTGAGGTGAAACTGAGCAGCTAGGTTGTTATTCTGCTGTGAATCTGCTGTCCATTAACATCTTTTCACTTATAACTGGAAACAGAAAAAAACTGGCCTGCCCTCAATTCTAACATTGGCATGCTTTGTTTTAAGCCCACTAAGTTATGCCGTCTAGATTCATTGATGTTGTTACACCTTGAAAATTCACGATTGTTCCCTCTATGACCAAACCAAGCCCAGCAATGGAGAGTTCAGACTCCACCGCGAGCCAACCATTTGTTTTCTGTTATTGCGTAATGTTCTTGCGTGAGTGTTTTTTCACTTAAATAGGTGTTCCTCCCTCCCCATTTCCTGAACGTATCTGTGCCAGAAACCATGTCCAAAGGCACTTGAGCCACTGGTACAAAAGGAAAAAAATCTTTGGCTTTAGAATCCCGACGAGGGTAGTTTAGCTCTTGACACTGGGTAAAGCTTCCCTTGACTGCTTGGCTGGCTTCACCACGAGTGACACACTATGCCATTGAAGAGAGGCTGGGGTAGGGTGGTACCCTGGCAGGAATACTCCACTCGTGGCACTCTCTGACTCAGAATCAAAAGCAATGATGGTCAGAACCAGTTGAGTTTCTGTATCCCTTACTTTGAAATACAAGTCTGGGTGATTTTATTACACTGTGCATTTAGGCAGTTGTAGAATGATTTGATCTGTTGGCTTAGCTATTTCCTCTCTTATCAACTTCTAAAAAGTTAAATAA
Organism: Mus musculus; assembly: GCF_000001635.26. Lineage (NCBI taxonomy): Eukaryota > Metazoa > Chordata > Mammalia > Rodentia > Muridae > Mus > Mus musculus. The sequence goes on from NC_000079.6 coordinate 115,106,784, forward strand.
AGTACATTCAAAATAATCTATGATGTCAAGAAAATAAAATATCAGTATTCCTTAAGGCAGGACTGGGTCATCAAATACATCTGCAGGGAAATACCTTTTGTCTCTAAATTTTAAGAAAGTAGGTCAAGGGAAGGGAAGTTTATTTTTTGATCCTGAAATGACCGCTAAATAGTTTGTTTTACAAGTCATAATATGCTGTAATATTCTAAAATCTATATCAAGACAGTCAACCACTGGTGTTTGCCCTCCAGCATTTGACGACATATAATCCACTCCAACATTCATCAAGTTACTTTAGTCCATCTGGAGGCCTCTTCTGTCTTAAGGACTCAGAGATGTTAAAGTGTTGGGTCCTACTAAATAAATTCAGAAGCTACCCAGAAATACTTGTGTGTGATAAATGTTCTAATTATATCAGACCCGGGAACATAGGATAAGTAAAAAATCAACAGAAAAAGACAATAAACACAGAAGTCTAGAATTGGGGGAAGTGGAGGGAGTTTTACAGGGCAAAAAAGAGCATAGGACCCTTTAGAGAAGGACTCCATGACCCCCTCGTGCCTGCATCTTTCACACACATGAATGAGGGTGCCAGATTCTTCTGCCAGCTCAAGTAGCCTGGCATCCTAGGGACACAGTTGCATTGGTCTATGTGTGTTCTCCAGGATGAGCCCGGTGAAACGCTACCCAGGGCAGTTGTTCCTTAGCAGGAAACCCCTTCAGTAGCTTTGTCCATCTGCATTCTCTCTCTCCTCTCAGATGACTGGATTTTCTCAAGATGGAGACATCAGTCGATGAGGTCTCGCCCTCAAGGCACCTTTCCTCATATTGTCTCAGAGAATAGTGACTCATTCTTTCCTTCACCCTAATCTGCGGTCACAGATGGTTTACTCATGTCACAAACTCATGTGCCTTTCCTTGACAAACGCCACAGCGTTCTAATCCTGTGTTCTACTCTTTGCTCTCTCTCCCCCTGAAGAATGAGCAATAACTGGGACAGAACCTGAATGGCATCCGGTCTTGGAATTTCCTCTACTTAACTAATCCCCCTATAATTTTCAAATTCATTCTCATTCAAGTTTTCAGAGCACAGGCCGTTTTTGCTCTTTACCAGACTATCATCAGAATTGCCCCCAGTTCTTTCAAGAGTCCTCATCTCCCTCTCTATGGACCAGATTTCTACTGCCCACATTTCTCTCAACATTCTTGTTGTCCAAACATGCATCTAACTGGCCCACTAAGCTCTGCTCACAGCATTCTTGGCTGTTTCCAGCTTAAAGTTTCCAACTCTTCCACAGGCCCCGCACAATCCGATTCCAAAGCTTTAAGAAACACGTGATCTTGTTTATAACATGAATGGCACCATTTCTCAAGACCAATTTTCTGTATTCCCCTTTCCCATTATTATGACAAAATTCTTGGCAAGAATCAACTTAAAGGAGCAATGATATGGTTGGAGTTAGAAGTGACAACATATAGTGGTAGGGACAATGTGGTGGCAGGAGTTAGAGGACTGTTGGTCACACTGTAGCCACAATGGAAGAGCGGGGAGCTGTGAACATTAGTGCTCAGGGAGCCCTGCCCATGGAATGGTACCACTCACCATCAATCCAATTTATGAAATCTGTCCAGACTTGTACACTGGACTCCAAGAAGATAATGCCAAGTTGCCAATCAATATAAGCCATCACAGGTTCCAATCTTAAAATGTAATTGAGTGCTGTCCTCTCCCTTCCCTGTCTTGAATTTTTCTTTCATGCAAGCTTTACTGTGATGTGAAAGGAAACCGTAAATAAACAAAGGAAGAGCATGTGACTAAAATAGCAAGTTCTTGCAATAAGAGATACACAAAGTTCTTGAACCTTGTTCTTGAACCTTGTCAATCAAAATCAAGAAAAAAGAAAAAAAAAGAAAACGTAAGCAACATTGGATTTTCCCTCCTCCTTTAGTCTTGACTCCCTCTCTTCCTTAGTTAAAACCCCCTCTTGACTAATGTGCTTCCCACGTCATCATTTCTTGTTACATTCTAAATTCTATTCTTCTACCCATGTATATCTGTAAATACCCACATTGACTAAAGAAGCCTCTCTTTACTGAAAATGAAGACCATCACAAGAAATGACAACTGGCACATTGCAGAGACTGACAGATCATCGGGAGGCCAGCCCCAAAGGTTGTATCTGCATCTTAACCCCTCTATATACGACGCAGGGAACATCTCAGAAAGAGGAGGAGAGAAAATTGTAAGAGCTAGAATACCAGGAAGTCTGCTGTGAAAGTCTCTCCAAGAAATGGCTGCATAAAAAAGACCAGAACAATGGCAATATCAAAGAATCTTCTTCAACCTCCTATTCATGATTATACCCTTGGCTATGTGGATAAACAGAAAACATCCTTTATAGCAGGACTCAGTATAGGTAGCTTTTATGTTTGCCTATATATGACCTCAGTTATTGTACTGTAATACCATTAACTACAGCACAAGTTTAAATACTGCAGACTGCCTGAAGCAGCCTAAAGATCTGCACATGTGAATAAGTCAAGAGGAAAACACTCATTTTCTTCTGCCCCCTTAGTTTTTATATGACTAACAAGCCCTATGGAGCTCTTCATCTGAGTCACAACTGAGCAAAAGCAGCCATGATATGTTTACTAAAAGCCAAAATATGTTTAACTAACCTGGACATGATTATTTGGTATCTCACAAAAATGGACATTTAAATGCTTAGAAACAATTCCTGCAAAGCTAAAAGCAATATGTGCTTGGCACTTGACTTCATCCTGTTACTGGAACCTCAGAGCACGAGCTTAGTGGATCTCAACTATTGTGAACTTCTATCCAATACATGTCAATCAGAGAGATGACCAGTGGTGAAGTACAAAAAGAGGAGACTCAGTTATCCAGACCTGACACGATTACTTTCAGACTCCACGGAGCAAAGGCAACAGGCATGAGTTGGGGATTTCTATTAACTGGGGAATTTTCACAGCTGACACTGAAGGCAAGCTTGGTCAAGCTTGACCTGGTTGATCATTATCTCAAGACTGGTTCTGCCAAATTCCAGAAGGCAGAGATCCTCCACTGCTTGAGGGTCCCTTTCGTTGTCCTGGGGTAATTGAGCTGTTCTGCCTGATCTCATCACTGGGCTTTTTTTCCCCATTAGGGCTACTTCAGTCCCTTGTTATAAACATGCTTATCAGCCAAACTTACCACTCCTAGTGTACTAACCTGAGGACACGACCAAGGTATGGTTGACCGGAAGGTCTTTTATTACAGATATGAGGGAGAATACAGCCAGAGGCATCTGAAAGAGTCCAGAGCAGGAAGAGAGCGTAGTAAATTGAACATGGCTAGCAGATAATCCATGGGTGTGTGTGGGGGCAAGAGAGGAAGACTAAAGGGAGAGAGAGAGAGAGAGAGAGAGAGAGAGAGAGAGAGAGAGAGAGAGAGAGAGAATATGAGAACATGGCAGAAGTGTGAAGTATCAGGTTTATATGGGAAAGAGAGAAGCTGGAGGAAGGACTCCCAGGAGCTGGAGAAGTTTAGTGTTAAAAGAGCTGAGAAGAGTTGAGAAGCGACAGGAAGTGCAGGAGGTTGGAGACCAGCATGCACTTTGGTGTGCTAATGGGGATCCCAGCCTAACTTTCAAGTTACTTACAAAAGAGGTGACTGGAAGCAGGAGCTGAGAGTCAAAGGAACAAAGGGAGGTATTTGGGCCAGTGTTGAATCCCTCCTTCAAGAACTGGATATTTATGTGACTCTTTCATAAAACCTTCTAGCCCATTTTTATTATCCTTTCCTTAGCCTAGTCAAGAATCTCCTGCTGACTTCACCTGGCCAGGCTCCCTGTTCCTTGGGATCCTTTTTGAAGTAATTCAGGTGAGATCTACAGAGTGTAGTGTAGATGATAGATAAGATTACAAGGTAACAAGAAACACCCCAAAGCGTGGATCTGTATGTTTAGATAGAGTTTTAATTAGCAGCCATACTTTCATGTAGCTGCTGGACTTCTGATACTCCTGCTCTGTCTCCTACGGGTTCTGCAGTTGTTTACTACCATATCCAGAGGCCTTATACTGTTTTCTAGAAAATATCTGGAACAGATAACTTCCTGAAGGGTGCTTTCCAGTCTAGGTAATTGACAGGCCCATTTGGATTATCTCTTAAAGGAGGGAAAAAATGGTATGTCTTTGTTTTTTATCTGAAAGGCTCTAGCTAGATAGTAATCTTCCAATCTTCCTGGCCATTCAGAAAGTTCTATCTCCACCCTAGGCCTGAGGTATGAGCTCAGACTCCATTTTTTTGACCAGCAATCAGGAAACCTTGCAAACTATTGGAGTTATTAAAGCTATCTGCCACCACATACAACAAAGAAAAATTCTTTAAAGTTTTAAAATTCTAACAAAAATGCAATGAATAAACATAGGTATTGATGTTTTACTAAATATGGAATATTAAAAAAGAAATATAATAATAGAAATTAAGAAGTCGAAAGTTTGAGGCTTGAGAGATGGCTTGGTGGTTAAGAGTATGTGTGGCTCCTCCCAAGAATGAACTCTGTACTCAGTATCCATATCCGACAGCCCAATGTCTTCTGTAACTCCAGCTCCATGGGATCTGACATCTCTGGCTCGTAGAGCACCTGGATGTGCCTGTGTAGATACACACACCTTTAAACCTTCAAAAACTGGAAGTTGAAAGGTGTAGTATCTACAAAGAAATAAAACACTGCAAGGGAAACTGAACAACATTTGAATTTTCAGAGGAAAAGAATTAGCCAGTTGCAAATAGACCAACAAAGATTATTCAGTGTGTGGAAGAGAAAAGAGAGAAGAAGCAAGCAAGAAATAAAGGAAGAAAGGAAAAGAAAGTGACAGTATTAATATATGTGATGAGAATCACAGAAGAAGGGAGAGAAAATTAAAACAGGAAAGTATGCTTGAAGAAATACAATCTGAAAACCTCACTAAATAGGATGAAAAGTATTAAAATTCTTATTCTATGTGAAAACCAAAGAGATCCACATCTTAACTCACAGTCAACTGTCCAAGGTCAAAAAGGAGGGGACATAATAAATCAACAGTCACACTCCTACTGCATAAGGAGCCCCTAAGATTAAGAAAAGATTTCTCATGAGACTCCATGATGGTCAGAATAGAACAGATCATCCAACCTTCTAAAAAAGAAAGACTTTTAATCAAGTGAAACAAGATAATCTAGGAGTGGGGCTGAGAAATTCAGATGTTCTTAGGACTTAGTAAATTCTGAAAGAAACTATTGCTAGTCTCCTTGTTCTATAAAGAATGCTAAGGAAACCCTCCACTCCGAAAAGACACTTGGCAGTAACTCAAATTTACATTAAAGAATAAAGAACATCAATAAAGAGTTCCACATTCATGAGTGTAAAAGACGATAAAGCCTGTTTTTATTTCCAAGTCTTATCGGATTCAAGAGACAACATATGGCATAGGATCAGTGGACACATCTGTAATGCCAGAATTTATGAGACAGAAGTATTACATAATGGAGACCAGAATGCTCTAAAGAGCCAGTTCTGATCTATTTACTGAGGCCATGTCGAAAAACAAACAAAACAAAGACCAAAAAGGTAAGCAGCTATTATACTGGATAATAACTATAAACCTGTCAATGTGCATAAATTAATACAATTTATATGACAGTAATGGTGTGAAAGAGGGGATGGAAATAGTGAAATTTCCATTTCACTAAGGCCAGTGAGCATTTGAGCAAAGGTGTTATATAATACTAAAACTCACTCAATTTTTTAAGAGAAATATTAAAAGAATAGATTTAAAAGCATGTAAAAGTAGACACAAAGCAAATACTATAGGATATTATAAACTATAAGACATGAAGCTATAATGTAAGAATAGAGGAATTTTCTTAAACTATCTACAATATTAACTCAAATGAATCATAAACATAAACATAAGAACAACACTAGAAGATGGTTACTAGAAACATGGCAGTAAATCCTCACTGCTTTGGATTAGTTAAGAGTTTCTTAGATTCAATGCCAGTAACACAAGTGATAAAGCAAATACAAACGCTCTTTAGTAAAATTTGGGAAGTTATACTTCAAAATCTATCACCAAAAATGTTAAGCAAATAACAAAGCAAATGCATGCTACACTAGGGGAGAAAAATGTTTGCAAATCACTAATCTCTAAGTGTCTAGTAATAATGTTTACTTTATAGTCCCAGAGTTTAAAAAATATCATTTAATATTAAAGCTATAAATATGAATTTTTACAAAGAGAAGACAATTATCAAAAAGCATGTGAAATATGTTAAGATTCTATAATTCTCATTGTGAATATCTACCACTTCATGCCCATCAAGCACGCTTATGAGACAGTAACAAGAATAGGCAAGGGTGTAGAAAAATTACCACACATACACACTTTTTAGATTTCTTTTATTTATGTATTTTACGTATATTGGAACTTTGCATGTAATGTCAGAAGACAGCATCAGACAGTTGTGACCCGCCATATGGATGCTGAGTATTAAACTCAGGAACAATGATTGCTCTTCATCATTGAGCCATCTCTATGGTCCCATAGATTCTAAATAGTACAACCAGTTTAGAAAAGTCTCCTAGTTTCTCAAAGTTCCACATAAAGCTCACATTCCATTTTCATACAATCAATTAATTCCACTTTTAGTATATACTCAGAAGAACTGAATATGTTCTGCCATACAAAGTCACATCAGCACTATGCACAAGGATGGAACACTGCAAACAATGCCTAAATGCATCAGTAGATGAATGGGAAAACATGGTATATTGATATAATGTACTGATATTCAACCGTGAAAAGAAATAACATTCTATCATATGTTTCAGCATGAGAGAACTCTAGAAACACTAAGAGTGAAAAAGCTATGCGTACAGGACAGACCATGCATCTTTTCACTCCATGTACATCATTAGGGAACTCTAAAACGAAAGAAAGTGAAGCTAGAGACATAGCTCAGATGGTGAAGTGCTTGCTGCTCAAGCATAAGGACTGAATTTGTATCCCAGGCTTCCCTGTGAAAGGTCAAGAGCAGCAGTACATACCTAAAATCCCAGCCCTGAGAAGTAGAAACAGAAAGGTCCCAGTCTAGATAAATCAGTGAACTGCAGGTTCAGTGGGAGACAGTAAAGGACTAAATACTCAGAAATGCAAAGGGAGACCTGACAACAGGAAGTGAGGAAATTCAAAGAATCATTAGGTCTTACTTCAGCAGCCTGTACTCCACACAACTGGAAAATCTTAGTGAAATGGAGGATTTTCTAGACAGATACCACTTACCGAGGTTAAATCAAGATCAGGTAAAATATTTAAATGTCCTATAACCCATAAAGGAATAGAAGTAGTCATTAAAAGTCTTCCAACTCCCATCCCACCCCACCCCACCCCAAAAGCCCAGGATCAGATGGTTTTAGTCCAGAATTCTACCAGACTTTCAAAGAGTTATTCCACAAAATAGAAAGGAAAACTGCCAAACACATTCTATGAAGTCATAGTTATCCTGATATCTAAACCACACAAAGACTCAACAAAGAAAGAGAACTTCAAAACAATTTCTCTTATGAACATTGGCGCAAAAATACTCTATAAAATATGCACAAACTTAATTCATGAGTACATCAAAAACATCATCCATTGTGTGTAGGCTTTATCCTACACATGCAGGGATGATGGTTCAATATACAAAAACCCATCAACATAATCCACCATATAAACAAACTAAAAGAAAGAAACCACATAATCATCTCATTAGATGCTGAAAAAGCCTTTGACAAAATCCAACACCCCTTCATGTTAAAAGTGTTATAGAGATCAGAAATACTAGCCACATACCTCAACATAATCAAAACAATATACGGTAAGCCAATAGCCAACATCAAGCTAAATGGAGAGAAACTTAAGTCAATTCCACTAAAATCAGGAACAAAACAATGCTGCCCTTTTTTCCTCTCTCTATTCAATATAGTACTTGAAGTTCTAACCAGAGCAATAAGACAACTTAAGAAGATCAATGGGATATAAATCTGAAAAGAGAAAAGTGAAAGTATTGCTGTTTGTGGATATGATAGTATACCTAAGTGACCCAAAAAGTTCTACCAGAGAACTCCTACAGCTGATAAACACTTTCAGCAAAGTGGCTGGATACAAAATTAACTTAAAGAAATCACTATCCCTTGTTTATACAAATGATAAACTGGCAGAGAAAGAAGTTAGGGAAACCACGTCCTTTACAATAGCCATGAAGAATATAAAATACTGTGGTGTAACTTTAACCAAACAAGTGAAAGATCTATATGACAAGATCTTCTAGACCCTAAAAAATAAAATAAAAAAGAAATTGAAGAAGATCTCAGAAGATGGCAAGATCTCCCATGCTTCATATGGAAAAAACCCAAAAAACAAAAACAAACAAACACAGACACACACACAGACACACAAACAGATACACACACAGACACACACACAGACACACACACACACACCAAAACAGGATAGCCAAAAAATCCTGAACAATAAAAGAACTCCAGGAAGAATCACTATCTCTGACCCCAAGCTGTCCTACAGAGCAATAGTAATAAAAACTGCATGACACTAGTACAGAAAGAGACATGTTGATCAATGAAATTGAATCAAAGACCCAGAAATAAGCCCTCACACACCTCTGGACACTCAATCTTTGATAAAGAAGCCAAAACCATACAATGGATAAAAGAAAGCATCATCAACAAATGGTGCTGGTCTAACTGGATGTCTTCATGTACTAGAATGAATTAGATCCATATTTGTCACCCTGTATGCAATGCAAATCCAAGTGGATCAAGGACCTCAAAATAAAATCAAATACTCTAAATCTCATAGAAAAGACAGTGGGAGTTAGCCTTGAACGCACTGGTCCAGGACAATTTCCTGAACAGAACACCAGTAGCTCAGGCTCTCAGATCAACAATTGATAAATGGGACCTCATGAAACTGCAAAGCTTCTGTAAGACAAAGAACATTGTCAATAGGACAAAATCGCAGCCTATAGGCTGGGAAAGGATCTTCACCAACCCTACATCTAACAGAGGACTAATATCCAAACTTTATAAAGAACTTAAGAAGTTAGGCAACGACAAAATAACCCAATTTAAAAATAGGGCACAGAGCTAAACAGATAATTCTCAACAGAGGAAACTTGAATGGCCAAGAAACACTTGAAGAAATGTTCAACATCCTAAGTCGTTTGAGAAATGGAAATCAAAACAACTCTGAAATTCCATCTTACACCTATCATAGTGGCTAAGATCAAAAACTCAAATGAGTGCTCATTTTGGCAGCACATATACTACAACTGGAACAGTACAGAAGAGAATAGCATGGCCGTCTCTCAAGGATGACATGCAAATTTATGAAGCATTAGAAAAAATAAACTCAAGTGACAGTACATGGTGTCAAGGGTGTGGATGTGGAGAAAGAGGAACACTCCCCCATTGCTGGTGGGATTACAAACTTGTACACCTGCTTTGGAAATAAATTTGGCTAGAGGTAGAAATATTTGAGGTAGAACTATTCCTGGTTTGTCAGAAAACCAGGAATAGTTCTACCTCAAGACCCAGCTATACCACTCCTGGGCATATACTCAAAAGATATTCCATCATCCCTCAAAGACACTTGTTCAACTATATTCCCAGCAGCAATACACATAATAGCCAGAAACTGGAAACAACCTAGATGTCACTCAACTGAAGAATGGACAAAGAAAATGTGGTCCATCTACACAATGCAATACTACTTAGCTATTAAAAACAAAGGCATCATGAATTTGGCAGGCAAAAGTGGAACTTGAGAGTATCATCCCTAGTGAGGTAACCCAGAACCAAAAGGACTTACATAGTATGTACTTACTTATCAGTGAATATTAGCCATATATGGGATACCCGTACTACATTCCACAGACCCAAAGAAGCTAAACTAGATGTGACTACAAGTGAGGATGTTTGAATCTCAGTTAGAAGAGGGAATAAAAGAGCCATAAGAAGCATATGGAAGAAGGGAACTGGGTAGGAGAGGGGATGGGGAAGGGAATGGGGGATGAGATGCTTAGGACCAGATGTGGGGTAGGACAGGAGGGATGGCCAGATGGCTATGGGAATGAATGGAAATCTGCAACTGACAAGGTTGAGGAGGTAAAGGGTATCTCCAGAAATAGACAGAGACCTGGTGTGATGGTTTGTATATGCTTAGCTCAGGGAGTGGCACTGTTAAGAGGTGTGGTCTTGTTGGAGGAATTGCGTCATTGCAGGCATGGTCTTGAAGACTTAACCCTAGCTACCTGGAAGCTAGTCTTCTCCTAGCTACTTTCAGAACAGAAGTGGAACTCTCAGCTACTTCAGCCCCATGTCTGCTTAGATACTGCCATGCTCCCAGGCTGATGATAATGGACTGAACCTCTGAACTTGTAAGCTAGCCCCAATTAAATGTTGTCCTTGTAAGAGTTGCCTTGCTTATAGTGTCTCTTCACAGCAGTAAATCCCTAACTAAGACACCTGGGATAAGGGGCAGGGGGTATTCAAGAATCAATGGGTGTGACCTTAGCTGTGACTCACAGCTTTAGGGATATGAAACCTGCAGAGGCCACCTCCTGTAGCCAGGCAGGAACCTCAAGGGAGTGACAAGGACACCGGCTAACCCACAAAACTTTCAACCCAAAATTCATCCTGTTACAAGAAATGCAGGGACGTGGGGATAGAGCAGAGACTGAGAGAACAGCCAGCCAATAACTGGGACAACTTGAGACCCCAACAGTGGATGGAGCTCAAGGACTCTTATGGAAGAATAGGAGGAAGATTGTGGGCCCCATAGGGGTTAGGAACTCCATAGGAAGGACAACAGTCAACTAACCTGGACCCTTGGGGCTCTCAGAGACTGAACTACCAACCGAAGAACAAACATGGGCTGGGCCAAAATCTCTTCTAGCATATGTAACAGATGTGCAGCTCGGTCTTCTTATGGGTCCTGAACAACTGGAGAGGTTGCTATCCTAAAAGCTGGTGCCTATATGTGGGATATATTCTTCTAGTTGGGCTGCCTTCTCTGGCATCAGTGGGAGAGAATGCGTCTAGCCCTGCAGAGACTTGAAGTGCCAGGGTTGGGGGATATTCAGAGAGGCCCCCACTTGCTCAGAGGAGAAGGGGAAGGGCGATGGGGGGAAAGGATTGTAGCTGGGTGTGACTAGGAGGGGACCAGAGAGCTGGATGTAAAGTGAATATGTTAAAACAAAAACAAGTCCACCACCACCACCACCACCACCCACAACAACAATAAAAAAAAAAAAAAAAAAAAAAAACCCAGACTAAATGGAAAAACAAAGGGGGTAGAGAGCAAATGAAGAAGACACTGGATGTTGGTATCTGGTCTACATCCCCATAGCCAGATACATCACACACACACACACACACACACACACACACACACACACACACACTCTCACACACCCCTAACCTACCACCTACCGTAGCACACAATCCACAGTAAGCCAGTGGTCCATGGATGAGCACAGCTGTGGTTCTTTGAGAATACTCACTTACTCGGTTATGTGACAATTTGCAGTATTTTAGCTCTTTCTTCCTACTGTCACCTCATCATAGACTTTTAAGTGAGTTTGTCTTTTGCCACTCTGCAAAGATTTAAGATTATTTCCAAATTAAAGAGCAATTATGACACTTCATAAGGTCTCACAGGAAAAAAAAAGCTGTACTATAAGTACGTGTGATATTTCAAAATTAACTCTGAATTTATTCTATCAATTTTTAAGTCTTTCCCAGGTTCCCCATTAGAAATAAACGTTTCTGACTTACTATACCTTTAAGACACTGAGTGACACAAAAGCAGTCAATGCAGTCTTGACTGGAGCTTGGCTTTGGAGGTTTCATGTTTTGTTGTTTAGTCCGTGAACCTACAAGGTGGGAACTTTTTAAAGAGAATTTCTTGTACAGAATTTGCATTCTGTGGGTAGCTGGTATTTTAATTCTCTGTCTGGAGTAAATACCCATAAAATATTTAAATAAATCGCTAGGACGCATCTGTTTCCTGTTCATTGTGTACAACCTGTTGGAAGCCTTTGGAATGAAAAGTGGCCTTTGGAAACCTCAAGAAATGACAATAGCAGTTGTGGCGATGTTTTGCATCGCTCCTGGCTGATGCAGGAACAGATGATCTCAAAGACCCTTAAGAAAGCAAGCCAGCTTTGGGATATCTTTGTTTAGAAAGTAAACTTTGAAACGATATGCCTTCTAATAGTACTGAGTGGAACTTCAGGAAGGAACTTTGTTGATCATTCTGTTTTTATTTATAACACAGTCGTGGTAATAGATATTATTCTTCCCTTTAGGGAGCACAGCTGAAGCACCGGATAGCAACTCTAAGCAGGTGAGTGGGTTTTTTTTTTTTTAAGATTTATTTATTTATTATATGTAAGTACACTGTAGCTGTCTTCAGACACTCCAGAAGAGGGAGTCAGATCTCATTACGGATGGTTGTGAGCCACCATGTGGTTGCTGGGATTTGAACTTCGGACCTTCGGAAAAGCAGTCGGGTGCTCTTACCCACTGAGCCATCTCACCAGCCCCGTGAGTGGGTTTTTAAATTGTTGCATGTTATAGTCATGTCACTGGTTTTTGATTTGGAAGAAAGTTTATTAAAATCAATCACTATAAAGTCATCAAAATAAGACTTTCCCCTTCTTTTTGTATTTTCATTTGTTTGCTTTCTTTTCTTGGGCGGGTATCGTTTTATGTATCTCTGGCTGAGCTTGAGCTAAGTTAGAAGCCTGCCTGATTTTAAAAGTTTTATATATTATTTATTTATTTATTTATTTATTTATTTATTTATTCATTCATTCATTCATTTAATGTGTAATTTTGGTTTTCCTGCATGTATGTATGTGCACCACGTATGTGTCCCTGGTACCCACAGAAGTCAGAAGATGGCACCAGATCACCTGGAATTGCAGTTACAGACAGAAATGAGAAGCTATAGACAACAGGGAGTCTACTTATACTTCAATACAGATGTTTATAGAGGAAGGTGGGAATGGAGAACAGTTGGATAAAAATGTTGGCCCGAGAACTGCTCGCATTCCTAAGCCTCAGAAACTCTGAGACATTTGTAGGCTCTTAGTTTCATATATAAAATAACTTTTATTTTTTAAATGGGCTCAGAAGGAACCTCAAGGACAATCTTATTAGAGAAAACACAACAGGACAGAGGAGCTAGCTGCAGCTCTGGATAGCTGCTGGGTAGAGATGAAGGAAGAAAAAGGAGCAACAGTCATCCTTGCTGAGTTTGAGGTTGAAAGGCAGACAGGTTTAGCATTGGAAGTTTGTAAGCAGCTACATCGGATGGGATGGAGTGAGGATTCCTTTAAGATAGAGAGTAAGAGTGGCCAAGCGTCAGGGCAAGTAGGCGTAAGCTTTTGCATCTGGAAAAGGCGGATGGAAAGAGTAGGAGCAGCAGATTCCACAGTGAGGGACTGCAAGTGACCGCTGTGAGGAACACTTATTTCTCTCATCTTATCATTTCTTCAGGGGCACCGGGCTTCTTTTTCTCCTCTGGCTCCAGCCTATCCTCTTGAGCTTGTGAAACAAGGCTTTACTGCAGGAGGTTTTAGTTCTTGTCTAGGCAAAAGAAGCTACTCTTTTCTACATCAAAAATTATACCAACTATTGACTACACCATTAGTCATGCTTGTTGTGGTACTCGAGCGTCTCACAGAGGTCTCCACACATGGGTGGCATCTGCTGTCTGCATCAGAAAGGGCCAGAGATGAATCATGCTATTCTTCCTAGTGTAAGCAGACATAAACGAGAATCACATCTCAAATGGTGATTGGGAAGACGGCAGTTTCAAAATGTTCTTTCCTTCCGACTAGCACCCCAAAGTATATGGGTTCTTTTTTTTTAATTAGATATTTTCTTCATTTACATTTCAAATGTTATTCCCAAAGCCCCCTAGAACCTCCCCAACCCACCCACTCCCTCTTCCTGGCCCTGGCATTCCCCTGTACTGGGACATATGATCTTCACAAGACCAAAGGCCTCTCCTCCCATTGATGGTCAACTAGGCAATCCTTTGCTACATATGCAACTAGAGACACAGTTCTGTGGGGTACTGGTTAGTTCATATTGTTGATCCTCCTATAGGGTTGGAGACCCCTTTAGCTCCTAGGGTACTTTCTTCCTTGGGTACTCCTTCTTCAGGGGTCCTGTGTTCCATCCAATAGATGACTGTGAGCATCCACTTCTGTATTTGCCAGGCACTGGCATAGCCTCACAAGAGATAGCTATATCAGGGTCCTGTCAGCAAAATCTTGCCGGCATATGCAATAGTGTCTGGGTTTGGTGGTTTTATATGGGATAGAGCCCAGGGTGGGGCAGTCTCTGGATAGTCCGTTCTTCTGTCTCAGCTCCAAACTTTGTCTCTGTAACTCCTTCACTTTGTTCCTTCTTAGAATGGGGAACAAAATACCCATGGAAGGGTATATGGGTTCTTAGTATCTTATAGGGGAGGATGAATAACACTTTATTCTGTAGGTACTCATTGCCCATTAAAGACATCAGCCTTGCCTCTGGATCCATGAGATGCAATATTCCTTGTTCACTGAGGAGAGTAGACACCGAAGCAAGGGAGAAAGCGGCTGTCAGTGCTAGATCCAGATAGCTTGGCATCTGCTGTGCTGGTAGGAGGCACTGGAACCTGTGGCGTGAGTAGATTGCTTGGATTCTGAGACTTGACATTTAGGGCCAATGCTGAAGTGAAATATTAAACCCTCAGCTGCTTCATACCTCCAAATGGGAACCCCTTACACTTACCTTCAGTGTTATGGAAAACAAGGCCTTAACTTGGAAAGATGAAGCCAGGTAGTGACTTCCTTTAACTGGACAACCAGGGAAGTAGGAGGAAGCAAGACTCAGTGAGGTTCCCTTTATATTTGGGGAGAGCTAGTGGGATGGGGGCTGTAGGATTCTTGTGGCTGTTGCTTAAGCCTATTAGTGTGCATTACTTTTTATTTTTAATGGCCAACTTTACTGGTGCCCATTTAAGTACACTGTGCAATAGCTGGCGTGATATTCCTGTCACAATCCCGTCGTCTAGCTCTTTTTCTGTTTTTGTTACTATCAGTCACTCAACTCTTTTCCTGCACTTTCCTGCTGAGTACTTATGACCACATAGAGTTACCAATTCTCCTTTGCTTTTTAAATGTTACAGGGAGTCAATGAGACTCCTTGTAAATTACTTTTGGGGATTTCTCCCTAAGGAGCCTTAGATTTTTCTCTTAGTAGTGACAACTACTAGGACGAGTCAGAGTCTCTTTTACCATGTGGCTTCCCTTGGACATTCTAAGGACATTTTCTTCTGAAATGAGATCCTCTCTGGGACCTCACAGCATCTCCCTTTGACCCCTTCCATCCCTTGTTACCTTTGCTGAAAGAATTCACCTGAAACACAAACTAGTACAGAAAACAGGAAGAGCTTATTTACAGAATAAAGCATGACACACTAAAATGGTGAGAAAGACAAGGAAGAGACAGACCTTTGAGCCAATTCACATTTCAGACAGGCGTTCACTAAACTCCCTAGAACAGACAGTTTTCCTAAGGAAAATTTGCCTGTCTAGGTGAGGGGCAGACTCATTTGAAGTGGCTGTTAATAAGAAGCCACTGGTTTGTAAAGATTGATAGGTATAAAGTTAAGGGTGCTTGTAACCAGATTTAGATAGCTATCAATTAATGAGCTTCTGAGAAGTTCAGGATGTCATGTTTCTTACTGGGACCAGAGAGGACTCATGTCCCATACCTGTAACTAGTAACATGTGTTTTATTGTTTTAATCACTGGTTTTATAATCTACATTCAAGAGGCTCCATCCTAATGTCCCTTGAGTCTGCTAGTGCCTAACTCGTTACCTAGTAACAGCAGTGAGAGTCAAAGCCTCGGAAGAGCATTTCTGTTCAGCTGATGCTGTCCTTATAGTCCCAGGCAGCCTTCGGTGCTAGAAGGGGATAAAGACCTACAAGAAGAGACTCAGCAAGGGCATAAGAAATACCTTTCTCCTTTCCTTTCTAGTCTCCAATATCCTGCCAGTGGCTCTTATTGTCTTAACTTTAGAGATCAAAGGAGCCTAGATGATACCATTTATAGGATTCAGTTTCCCCTATAGCACACAACAGGGTAGACAAAGGGAAAGAATAGACAGACAGACAGACAGACAGACAGACAGAGCAGCATGTGGAGAATAAGCAATTCCTCTCAGGGGGTTGGTTTTTCTGTGGTGGTTTTGATATTTGTTTACATATGTAAGGATTTCTTCCTAAAAGGCTGGGACAACTATCCATGAGGTCATAAGATTGAACCGGCCAAGCCTTTCTATTGGCCCTGATTTTTGTCTTCTACACTTCAGAATATTGGTCATGGTGCTTGTACCAGTTCCCTCTAAACTTCAGATCTTTGTAATCCAGAGGTCATTGAGTGGAATATGTTAAATTCAAGACAGAAGTCATTTTAGAGGAGATTTCCTGAAGGTGCCTATATGGAATTAGCAATAGATTTACATCCCCAAAACCATGAAGTCCCCCAACATGACCCTTAACTCCGGTGAGCCAGAGCCCTCTCAGTGAACTTCAGTGAGGTCAAGAATTGGTTGCCATGTTGGCCCACATCCTGAGATAGACAGCAGCAGACAGTTGACTACACATCCCATTGACCAGTTAGACAAGAATTGATTTTAGTAGAAGCTCATTTGTCTAAAATTCTGACAGTGTTTCAATAAAAATGATTCTATAAAGTGAACATGTTGTAAAATCAAACTCAGTTTCCCATCTTGATGAATCCACCACATTTTCTCCAATATGCCCTTAAAATAAGCTGTTCTAAGTTACATTTGTGGGAAGCTCTTGTTCTCATGTTAAGAAAGAAACCATCTTGTCAAAAGGCACTGACAGTGTCCTCAAAAGCACATGTGTTTGGCAGCATATAAACATGGGATGGCATTAAAATAGTTTACTATTATTAAACCCCTGTGAATTTGATTTTCCTGTATTTTAAAGTTGCATATACATTCACCTTCCTTGAAGGTCAAGAGATGTATTGTAGCCCACCTAGGGAATTAGCTACTATATTCCACCTAGTGACACTGTTGATTGAATGTTACTTCACAGAACAGTTTTCCAAATGCTTCCAGAAGATGGAGAAAATTCAGAACCAGTGAACAATTATTATCACGATACTCTGCCCTTCTGTAGCTACTTTTACTTCTTTTACTTCAATAAAGTTGAAGAAGAAAAGAAAATCACAAAATCGTGCTTTAAAAGATTTGAAACTTACAAACAGGAAATACAGGCATCAGAGCTTTCTGCTATAGAAAGGGCAGTCAATGACTAAGGTTCTGCTAACTCATGGCACAGTTGTGTATCTCTCAAAAACTATGTAGGGTGACGAATTCTCAGCTGGAATACCTCTGTCTTTAGAAATTCTCATGGTTCTTTAATCATCACATACTCTGAAGCCCCCTTTCAATTGCTGGGGCAGCCACAGAGAGTTGTAAAGACCAAGAGTATGCTAGCCTGTGACCGGAGCTCCGATGTCTTCCTGAGACAAGTCATTGAGGTAGGTAGGGATTTGCTCCACTTAGAGGGAACCATATCCTTCTAAGACAATGCAAGGAAAAGAATGTTTGGGAAGATTTCAGTGGAGCTGAACCGAAGGGTTCTGAAATGCTCACACACACAATAGTAGGATCTGTAACTCTTCAGTTTTTGTTTCAGTTTTCTGAAACATCTTGGGTCAAGGGGAATATCAATCAGCACATTCATTTCTTCTGGCAGAGCTGATAAAAGGACTACAAGGACAGGGAGAAGTGACAGCAGGGCAGGTGGCCAGGGACACAGGCCCAATCATGATAGAGAGAGGATGTAAGGGAAAGAATGCCCTAGTCTTACTGTTGTTTTTGACTTGAAACTACCAACCATAGGGTCTGTTGACACTAATATCCAACCCCTTAAATCTGTTTATCTTTAGGATCTGCCTCTTCTGCTAGTTAGGCACTTCAAAACTATTCAGAAAAGAGACATTAAAAAAACCCCTTGTGTTTCAATTTCCTTTTCCACTGGAATAATACATGCATAACACACACACACACACAATTTATAATAATAATTCTTATGAGTCGTGACTATATGCTGTCTTACTACATATAGATTATTACTCGATATCAAGCATCTTCTTTTATTTAATATTCTTTCATGTTGGTATGATTACCAGCTACTTGATTACATATTTTTAAAAGGAAAGAAACTTTGATGTGCTCTATGAAGATAACGTTCCGAGTTAAAAAAAAAAAATCCATGACCTGCTCAAAAATTTTTGGATGCTCACACTGTGACACAAAACCTCAGACTTACAAACAAGGGTTTCTGGAAGTTTGATACACAAGGTCCTCCACCCATTTTCCTGTCACACAGGATGTATTGGCTTTTGTTGAAATACAGCGTGACACTAAATAGCTGGCGACCACTGAATGTGTTGCTCATTATTGGGATCACTCCATAGAGCTGCATTTACAGGAAATCAAATGACCTTTCAGATAAAATTTCTGATGCCAAATTAAAAAAAAAAAAAGACAATTTAAGACTTTGTTGTGACATTTTTCAGGCATAGAGCTTGAGTTTTATATATGCCCAGAAAACTTTGTTCTTAAATCCTCACAGTCACAGTTAACTTAGGTACATTTTTAACAAACAAGATTTAAGAACTTTCTTCATTTACTTCATGCCTTCTAGCATAATATCTGCTAGGTTTGAACCATGAAGGAGCAAAGTAACATTTTAGCAATGATGCTAATTTCATGGGCATGTAATCAAACACTTAAGCTCAGTAATTTATGAAGTTATATTGCCTTTTTCAGAATATTTGTTTGAGATAAGTTTTTAACATCCTGTTCATGAATTTGTCTACTGTAGGACATAGTATAATAGAGTTATAGACTTTGTACTATTGGTTAATAAAACCTATCCATCATGTCTAATTTCCTGTTGACACTGACTATGTCTACAATTGTGGTTCTCAACTTGAGGACTAAAACACCACTGGGGAATGCATATCACTTATTTACATTATGATTAATAACAGCAGCCAAAATACAGTTTTGAGGTAACAGTGAAATAATTTTATGGTTGTATTTTACCATAGCATGAGGAACTGTTTTAAAGGGGCACAACTTTAGAAAGGTTGAGAACCACTGGTCTAGAAAGAAAAGGCAGAATTGGGTAGAAGGAAAGATTATTCACATTGCTGTCTGAAGTCTCTCCAGACAGTCTAGTGACTCTTGCTTTCAGAGAGGATACACTTACCATGTAGCCCAAATAATTTTCAGCAATGTAAATGAGCTAAAGAAGGTCCTGTTCTCATGAAACTTTTTTTTCCCTTTTGGTGGATGGAGTTGGGAAAGAATAAGCAATAGACAATAAGTGAATATTCACACATGAATAAATGTAAGAAACATTATTACAATAGAGTGGCAGTGGCCACCATTAGGATACTGAAAGAAGAGCTTCTTTGACAAATGACACACAATGTGCTGTATGACTGACAAGCTTGTGTCCATCATAAGGATCATCCACATGATATGGTATGATGTTGCTAACCAACTCCTCTTTCAAGCTGGGGTTTCTCTATCTTTTGACTAAATCTAAATGTGGAGCCGTCATACCACCAAGACCTGTTAGGAGCCATTCTCCACTTCAGAGTCATGAAAAGTACAAAATAAAGCATGCGCCAATCTCCTTGGGTCACATATTTTCCACTATTCATCCAGTGAGACTGTGTACAGTTTGCTCAAGAAGTCTGGAGGAAATACAGATAATAAATACATGTGTCATGAGGAAAAAGCAAACTAATTGAGATTGGAGGGATGACTAAGTGGGTAAGCTCACAAGAAAGCTGCTCTTACAGGGATCCAAGTTCACTAGATAGCTGCTCAAGTTCAATTCCCAGCATCTATGTGGAGCAGCTGGAAACCACCTATAACTTCCTATCAAGGGGAAGCTGATACTTTTTTCCTGGCCTTTACAGCTATCTACACACATGTGGCATACTTGCAGATACACATATGTTGCGGATAGCTCTGGGGCTAATTGTATTTGATGTTAATTCTGCTCTCCTGTGAGAAGTTGTGAACAAGGAATGAGTCAGCACTCAGGTGATTAGAGTAAAGTGGAGCAGAAGCACCTGGCCTGGAAAAACCCCGTTACAAGGGGTCTCTTATACGGGGAAGATGGTGGTGTAGCGGTAGATCTGCCCAATCTAGGCACACAGCATGTATTCATTTTAACTGAGTTGTGTTTTCACTGACCGGACTTATTTGTGTTGGAGAGTTACTGTAACACACACACACACACACACACACACACACACACACACACCTTAAAAAATAAATAAATCACTCATTGAAGGGCAGCTATTTGTAGAGGCAAATATAAAGTAAAACCAAACCTGGGTGTGAGTATGTAGACGTTGTATGAGAAAGCAGAGCATGCACAGCTACCATCCCTTTGTACTTCTTATGTTTCTGTCTACTGGACTGTGAAAGGAAAGTATTAAAGGCAGGGCTCAAAGCAATAGCAACACAATTTGTGCTGGAAGTGCAAGGAATTGATAAGACATCAGACCATGTTGTCCATGGTAAGTAGACTTAGTGATAGTACTCTACCTTAGAGAAAAGATGAGATTGTTTGTTTGTAAGATTAATTTTGTGTCAAATATCAAAGTCAGGTTAGTAATAGTCCAGTTACATGCATCTAGACTCTCCTTCACTATGGCTTCCCTCCCCCTCTCCTTTCTCTCCTTTTCTTCCTTTCTCCCTCCTTTCTTTATTTCCTAATTAGGGGACTGGTATGATGATGCTAACTCCTCTTTCAAGCTGGGGTTCTCTATCTTTTGACTAAATCTGAATGTGAAGCCTTCATAACATCAAGACCTGTTTGGAGCCATTCTCTATTGCAGAGTCATTAGTAAATAGTTCTTCCTAATTGGAGAAAAAAAAAAACCTTTCAGCAACAAATCTGATCTAATTAACTCAAGCAAGAAAAGGTATGAGCCAACAGTTTTTCCAGTTCATAACTTGTGCTGTACAAACCAAAGCAGCTAAACAAGCAACCAGATGAGTCTCTGTGCATTCAGGGGTGGGCACCGTTCCAGAAGATCCAGAGAGCTTATACTTGGCATCTAGGAATGGCATGTAGAATTCATTAGTATTTTGAGAACCACTGGGTTTCATTTTAAAGTTCCTTTTCATATGAATCTTTTACCTCCTGTAACCAGGCAAGACTTCCAATGGAGAGATGGGGACACCAACCCAGTCACAAAACCTTCAACCCATAATTTTTTTTTGCCTATAAGAGGTGTATGGATAAAGAAGAAACAGAAAATGAGGGAAGGGCTAACCAATCATTGGCCCAACTTGAGCCCAATGCCATGATAGAGAGAGTGAGCCCACCCCTGACACTATGAATGATGCCCTGTTATACTAGCAGACAGAGGAGGCTAGCATAACAGTCATTGGAGTGGCTCATCCAGCAGCTGATGAAAACAGATGTAGAGAACCACAGCTACACATTAGGCAGTGCTCAGGGAATCCTGTGGAAGATGGGGAGGAAGGATTGAAAGAGCCAGAAAGACCAAGGACACTCTAAGAAAAGTTATAGAATCAACTAACCTAGGCACTTAGGAACGCATAGAGACTGAACCACCAAGCAGAGAGCATGCACAAGATGGACCTAGTCTCCCTATACATATGTGACAAATGGACAACTTGTCCTTCCTTTCTTTTACTCTTTTTGTCTTCTAAATCATACTGTCATTTGTGTGAGCACAGTAAAATGTCTACCATCCCTGGTTTCCAGGTATAACCAGCACAATGATTATGCCACTAAATTATAGTAAGATATTTGACAATAGTTTGATTTAGTCAGCTCCAATGAGTTGACCATTAACATACAAATGTTATTCTTTTTGAGTAGAAGAGATGGCTATGAAGCCCTATTGGAAAGTGGTCAAATATCTGCTCTGTGTTCAATAAGTCTACAAATATTAAATAATATCACCTTCTGGCATCCCCTCCTGCATGTCTGTAGAGTTTTGAAGAATGAATGTCTATTTTCATTGCTTCATCTTTCCTCAGTAAAATGATAACTACCCATTAAAGCAAGTTTCTAACATCGTCTCCATAGCAACAAAAGAACTGATGGTGAGGCACAAGAAGTATAAACTGTGGCCCTTGAGCATGACCCTGTAGTTAGAGCTTTAAAGACAGTGAACTTTAAAGATAAGAAGAGAAAAATAACAAATCAACAACATGACAGAATAGAATTAAATTACAGATTTAGGTGCGGGCACAAAGGAAATAAAGACAAAGTGAAGATTCAACAAGAAAACCAAGTTCACACACTGGGACATGGTTGTAAACAGGGCCAGAGAAAATACAAGTGACAGATGCAATTTCCAGGTCTCACACAGCAGTGTGGGAATAGACTGGCTTTAATATGGTGGTTTTGCCAACCTTTACTTGATGAGTCAAATAGGGATTGTGGGTAAAGTTACAATAATATTTATTATATATTTATTTAGGTTTCTCTCTTCCACTTATTTTTAATTCATTTCTTTCTTTATTATGTTATTATTAATTATTTATTACTGTGTGTATAAGTGAGTATGTGTAGGATTTACCTGCCCGATACATATGGGAAGATCAGAGGATGACTTTCAAGAGTCCATTCTCCTTTTAACATGAGTTCTAGAGAATGAACCTAGAGAGTCAGGGCTATACAACAAGTACTTTGACCTGCTAAGCCATCTTGATTGTCTGGTTGATGAGAATTTCAACAGCTGGTCTTAGGGAGCTAGTGACATACATGTTACTACTCTTGTGTGTTGCTTATATTTTGAATGAGGTGGCTGGGTACTATTGTCTTGTGACAAGCATGAACTACAGCATGCAGGATCCTGAGCCACTGAAAGTCATGAGAGGGAGGGATCAGTAAACAGAATCTGGAAGCTGGAAGAAAATAACTTCTGGTTATGTGACTCCTGTCGATTGTTTTTAAGATAGGGTCTCATTCTGTAACCCTGACTGGCCTGGAATGCACAAAGATCTAGCTGCCTCTACCTTCTGAGCGCTGGCCCAGAAGGCCTGTGCCACCATGCCCAGCTCAGTTTAGCAATATTTTAAGAACAGTAAAGGGCTATAAATTTCCAAGAGAAGGCCGGGAAATAGAATATACTATTGGTATAGATTAAATTTAAAATTCAGGAGATAAAGCGAGACAAGGACAGCTGTACTTCCTTTAAGGAAGTAAGATTCTCAGACTTGTACACTGAGTCTGTGTATTCAGTTCCTGTCCATGACCAAGACTGCAGAAGGTGCATTCACTGGCCAGATCACTGTAGAGGAAGGTCCAGTTGCAGATGTCCCCAAGCAGCAAGAAGTATGAAATCCATTTAAGTGTTTGTAGAAAACAAACCTCAGGATCTTTCTAGATAAACAGAAAAATGTGGCACACCTGGAATGTAGTTATACTGGAATGCTGGAGCTCTGTATCATTCTGCAATGAACAAAATCCCCCTGCATCAAAGGCCTAGGAAAGAGCTAACACAAGAAAACTAAATGTTATATCTGCTGTTGTTAACGAAGACTTAGAATTGGGATAAGAATTTGAAAGACATCTGCAGCCAGCATTTGAATACAAACATGGCCTTCTCCTTACTGATCAAAATGTCTCTTAGAATACCCTCAAGAGACTGGAGGCCCCAGGGAGTGGGGAAGTATGACAGGAAGGGGTGGGGGTGGGGTGAGAACATCCTTGTGGAGACAGGAGTCGGGGGAAGGCGTTATGGGATGTGGAGGGTGTACTGGGAGGGGGATAAAGTCTGGACTGTAAAAAAAAAGGATTAAAAAGAAAAAGAAAACAAAAGAATAAGGTCAGTTTAGATACTTTCATATTTAAGAGATTGAATGAATATACATGGGCTGGTCCTAGGCCCTTGCACATACATAGCATATGTGCAGCAGGATCTTCATGCTGGACCCCCAACAACTAGAGCAGGTGAGTTGTTCCTAAATCTGTTGCCTCCCTGTGGATCCTGGTCCCCTAACTGGGTTGCCTTGTCTGGGCTTACTGGGAGAGGATGTACCTAGCCCTGCAGGGACTTGATATATCAGGGTCAGGGGTATATCTAGGGGTAGCCCCCACTCCTTCGGAGGAGAAGAAGGGATGGGGGAGGGATTGTGGGAGGAGGGGACTGGGAGGAGAGGGCAGAGATCAGGATGGATGTAAAGTGAATAAGTTAAATAAATAAATAAATAAATAAATAAATATTTAGTAAATAACACCACTTTAATTTGGCATGTTTTGTACCTTTATTGGGTTTGATTTTATGAACTTTATAAGTGAATACTCATGGTGCCTACATTTGTGGATATCTGGCCACATAATTATTGTTGGAAAATATATGGAGAGCAAAACTGGTTGTTTTAAAGGATAATCAGGCCACTCCCTGCCATACAGTCCTTGAGCTTCAGAACCTGTGGGTTATCAGCTAGGCAGAACTTAATGCAGGTTCGCTAAACACGTGGTTTCTGGGGTTTCTGTAGGCTCAGATGTATACATCTGTGGGGGAGCCTGAGTGGCACATAACTTTCAGGTGATAGGAAGGACAGGAAGCCAGTGGCTTTCAGTTGCTGTCTGTAAAGTGTGCTAGTCATTGTGCCTGGACTAGATAGAGAACTCAAAGCTGAAATCCCTTCTGCACCCAGATATACTTAGTCTGCAAGATCAAACGCACATGGATATTTTTCAGTTTAAAAATATAAACTTGCTCATTCTGTCTCCATTCAGTTCTATCTTTACATTTGTCTCCCTTTCATCCCCAGCACTTTGGATAGTAACACTGGGAGGGAAAAATGTTTTAATGTAGTAACATATAAATACATAGAAGATTGGGTGCTAATTAAAACCTAACATGTGTGCATGAATAGAAGGAAGAGAATCTGTAGGACAGCATAGTTTGCCTCCTAAAGCAAATGACTGAGGCTGAACTCAGTTGCTTGTTGCTTTTCAGGATATGGGGTGAGGGTTAGAAAATTTACTGGTGTTTCAAAAATAAATCCGGACTTTGTAATATTTGGAAACCATCTAATTCATGGTTGTTCTCTCCTAACCAAAAAGATTAAGAGGAAATTCCCCAAACAATCTCCAGAGGATTTGAAGCAGCTCACAGGTCTACAGTACTCACATGTAGAAGATGGCAGAGAAATCATCCACTTATATCTTTAGTAGCTTATTAACATTTTCTCTTTTTGTAGTGTGTGTCCATGTATGGGTTTGTGTGTGTGTGTGTGTGTGTGTGTGTGTGTGTGTGTGTGTGTGTGTGAGAGAGAGAGAGAGAGAGAGAGAGAGAGAGAGAGAGAGAGAGAGAGAGAGCGAGAGATGTCAGGTGCCTTTGTCAAACATTCCTCTACTTCTATCCCTCTCTCTTTCCTCCTGTTTCTTCCTCCACCTTTCCTACTTTCCCTCCCGATCTCTCTCATCTTTTAATGTTGGAGAATTGGAGAAGGCAAACCTTTGCTCTTGATCAAGAGGGTGTATTCAGAAGAGTGAACACAGAGACAGAAGTCTGCATTTTATTCTCAGTTGTTGCTGACGTCTTTTCCCTGTTGCCTGGAATCCGATCTCACAGCTTCTCTTATTCAGTTGGCTACTCTTGAATACTTGCAGCACAGGAAATGAAGTCTGAAGGGCAAAGGAGTCAGTGTTCCAAAGTGGAAATGTCGCTGCTCCAGGCCATCGAATTACTGGAATGCAAATAAAGGTCTTACACTGTGTGCATGCTCTCGTGTGTGTGTGTGTGTGTGTGTGTGTGTGTGTGTGTGTGTGTGTGTGTTAAAATATTTATATAAAAGTCTTACAAGGTGGGGGAGATAAAAAGGTTTGAGTTTCTTGTTCTAAACACAAATTTTATGATATCTGATAGAAAAGATACATTTGCTTTTTTGTTGTTTTGTGCTTGTTTATATATATATATATATATATATATATTTACAAATACTTCCTTTCATCCCTAAGCATTCTTCAAACTCATTAAGATGTTGACTCCTTTTCTGTCCTATCTTGGAATAAGAAGCTGCAATAGGGAAGGGGTACCTGTTTAAGAATTCTAACAAGTATTTCTCTATTGAGTTATTTCCTGGACATTCCAAACATCAATTTTATCAATATTTTGCTATGTGCTCATTGTTTCTTTCAAAGGCAACACCATGGTAGTGACCCCATGTACAGTATAAGAACATCTTGCATTTTCTGTAAGGTTTACCAGGGAATTTTTAAAGCCCCATAGTTCAACAACATGCACCCAGGTGATGTTAAAGTATTATGTACATCATAGCCTTTACTCATCACTAGTGCCATCTTCATAAGAGCATCTGTGACTATTCACAAAAGATGATCATCTCAGTTTTTTATTTTATTATTTTTAATTTTTGAGAATATAATTACATTTCTCACTTCCTTTTCTCCCCAAACCCTCCCACAAAACCCTTCTGGCTCACTTTCAAATTCATGTTCTCCCTTTTCACTATTTGTTATTGCATGCATATACATATACACACCACACACACACACACACACACACACACACACACACACACACACACACACAGAGTTATTTGTATGTATGTTTTCAGGGCTGACCATTTAGTATTGGTTAACCAATCTGTGTTGAGAGTCTCTGTACTTGGAACTCACTGACTGGTTAGATTGGCTTGGCCGTAAGCATCAGGGATTGTCTTGTCTGCTCTCCAGTGCTGGTATGATAGGCACACTGTCCCCACCAGCTTTCTAAATGGAACTGAGAATTCAAACTCATGCCCTCACCTTAGCAAGGCAAGAACTTTAATGATGGAGCTATCTTCCTGACACCCCATAACATTTTGTCTTTGTAAGAAGGAGGAAAATCTATTTTATCAGATATTAGGATAGTGACATGACACCAGCTTGAGTCTGGTCCCGTTTGCTTGCAACACATTTTTTTCCACTATTTCCACATTGAAGTGGTACCTGTCCTTGAAAGGAGGATGAGTGTTTTTTTGTTTTTGATTTTGTCAGAAGCACACAGATTGATTGTGTTTCTTAATATATTTGTCTAACCTATATCCTTCGTTTGTGGATTTGAGGATATTTAAAATTATTAATGAAAAATATATATTGATTTCTGTTGATGAATGGCTTTTTTCCTGTTTGAGTTCTTCGGTCTATTTCATGTTTCAGTAACTATAGCGTCACTTTCTTTCTCTGGTCTCTCGGCAATGTTTACTCCTCTTTCCAGTCTGAAGTTTGCTTCCTGTATTCTCTGAAGGATTGGTTTGGTGACATAAATTTAGCCTGTTTGTATCAGGGTAGTTTTTCTTTCTCCTTAGACCATGGCAGATAGTTTTGCTGAGAATAGTAGTATAGGCTGGCATCTGAGGTGTTTTAGAACTTAGAGTACATCGCTGCAAGCTCTTCTGGCTTTCACAGTTTTCCTAGATAAACCAGCTGTTATTCTGATGGGTTATCCTTTTCTGTGACTTGTAGGTACCCCATCCATGTTTTGCAGCCTCATACCCTTTGTTCTGTGTATTTAGTATTTTGACTATAATATCCTGTGGGGAGTTTCTTTTATGGTCTTATCTATTTGATATTGAGTGTGCTTCTTGTATCTGTGTGGGTGTGTCTTTCCTTAGTTTGAAAAAAAATGTTCTCTTATGATACTCTTGTAGTAGGTATGGTCTATGCCACTGACCTGAGATTCTTTTCCTTCTTCTAGCCTACAGTTCAAAGATTGAGTGTTTTAGTGGTTTCCTAATGCTCCTGTATATGCCTTTTGTGTGTTAAAAACATTTTTTCCAGGGTTGGAGAGATGGCTCAGTGGTTAAGAGTGCTTGTCACTCTTCCATAGGATCCAGGTTTGCTCTCTAGAACCCAGATGGCAGCTCACAACAAGTCTCTAGGGAGTTCAGGAGATCTCATGCCCTCTTCTGCCCTCTGTGGGCTCTATACATGCACAAGAAACAAATACACACGTGCAGGTAAAGACAGTGCACACAAAACAAAAAAAAATAATTATTTTTAAAAATTATTCTTTGCTTGCATAGAATCTAACCTAATGTCATTTACCTCTCCCTTCCCCTCTATTTCTCTAAATCAGTGTTTCTCAACCTTCCTAATTCTGTGACCCTTTGGTACAGTTCCACATGTTGTGGTGACTCCAAATAATAAAATGATTTTGATTGCTACTTCATAACTGAAATTTTGCTACTGTTATGAATTGTAATGTAAATACCTGATATGCAGGATATTTCATAGGCAACCCTTGCGAATGGGTCCTTCAACCCCCAAAGCACTCACAGCAGATAAGTAGAGAACATACTTCGCTAAATAATTCTGGAAAGTTTACATAGAGATCTGAAAAATGAGCCTGTTTGAGGAAATAGAAAAATTGCGTACCAGGGAAGCTGTACTCTTCAACAAATTGATTTTTAGTAAGTATTCCTCATATACTAAAAGATATAACTAGAATTTGAAAATAAAGTAATCGGAAACCTAGATATTTGAAATAAAGTAGTAGGTGAGCAAAAAGACACTTTCAACTTACCCATATTTACAATCAGCAATGTGACTTTGAAAGTGTGTTCCTCACGCAGCACAGGGATGGAGCAGAAATGGAGGGAATGTCTAACCAATAACCAATCATCCCATGGGCAGGCACTAATCCCAGACACTACTAATGATACTTTGTTATACTTGCAGACAGGAGTCTAGCATGGCTGTCTTCTCAGAGGCTAACTCACACAGCAGCTAGCTCTCACAGATGGAGACACATCCAAACAGTGGATGGAGCTTGGGGACGCTCATGGAAGAATAAAAGGAAGGATTGTCAACTCCACAGGAAGGCCAACAGTCAACTAACTCAGACCCTTGGGGCTCTCAGAGACTGAACCACCAACTAAAGAACAAACACAGGCTGGGCCTAGGCCTCCCTGCACACATGTAGCAGATGTGCAGCTTGGTCTTCATGTGGGTCCTGATCTAGTGGAGCAGGAGCTATCCCAAAGCTCTTGCCTGTTCCTGGGATATGTTTGTCTAGCTGAGCTGTCTTGTCTGGCCTCAGTGGGAGAGGATATGCCTAGGCTCACAGAGACTTGATGTGCCAGGGTAGGGGACACAAGGGGTCCCAATGCAACCCTCTGAGAAGATAAGGGGAAGAAGGGATAGGGGATGGACTATGGGAAGGGGTGACTTCGGGGGGGGGAGGGGGGCCAATGAGTGAATGTAAAGAGAACAAGCACAAAAAAATTGAATTAAATTTAATTTAAAAAAATGTGTGTTTCTCTTGGGTATAAGTTGTTGAGTATATGTTGCCCTGTCTGGGATGTAAAAAGCAATCAGAGAAGCAGCAAATAGAACTTTATTCTCTAGATATCATACATTAAAGACAATGTCTGTATAGAATATTATATCCATTAAATAAAGTAGAAAAACTGTACTAGTAGAAAATAAACTTATATATCAACAAGATGTAATCATAATTATTCTCACATGTCTATGATTAATTCAGCATCACAATAAATACTTCTGGGTTTCTCTGTTTCCATCTCTTTGCTCTTTGCTTGGATAGTCCTTAGTGCTTATGAGTTGATACGTGGGTATAATGCCAAAAGTGTAGGAGAAATATTTAGAGGAAAAAATTTAACTGATTAAGACATTTGTTTTGTCTATTGGCTTAATGTTCAGAGAATTGTAAAAACAAAACAAAACAAAACAAAACCATACAACTCAGTTTTATGGTGGGAAACAGACCGTACAAGGGACCACGTCACGAGCAAATTATGTTTCTCCATTTACAATATCAGAAGAGTCTTCAGGGTGCTAGAATAGGTGCTTCCTAGCCCTATGCATCTCAATTTTTGAAGTATAAACAAGATGTGTGTTACCAGATGGAAAAAAATTCTGTTAAAACCAAAAGCAAAACCAAAACTTGCACTGGAACACTTTCTCATCATTCAAATCAAGGGAAATAAACATTGGAGAGGAAGTGAAAGAGCTTGAATGCAAGGAAATTTTCTTCCTACAACAGAGCTCCGAAGACTTATCTAACTTCCTACTAACCATGAAAGAATGCTTTCTACTCTGTCATATGAATTTATGTCAGTCTCTATTATATATTAGTGCATGTGTCTGGGGGATATAGTAAGGAACAAGGAAAAGAAAATTCATTTTTAAAATGAAACTTTGATTTTCATCAAAGTGGAGAGAAATAGGAAATTAACAAAAGGTGGAAAGTAACATGACGCCTCTTATCTTTGCCAGTCTAGGTTACTGTAAAAAAATGTTATTTCAAAAACAATGTATTGTAGAATTCATTTAATCCCAACCTGAGGTTTCTACCCTGCCTTTGACCATTCAGTTCCTAGACAAAAGGCACACAACTTTTATTATTTATAATAAAATAATCATAATAAAATAATTAAACAGTACAAGAACTGGGCAGATATCTACCCTCTATTTGATTGTCTCTATGTTATTAGAATCTACTTTCCTATCGATAATCTCAAGTTATTACTTACTATATTTCATTTGGGTTGCTCTTAACTCCAATTGGGCAGCTCTCAGGGCCATGTTTTCTTGATTTCTAACCCATGTTATCTCTCTCTCTCTCCCCCTACATCTTCTTCTGCCACTCATTGTTCTCCTCTGACCCCCAAGCCTGGGAACCCTAACCCCTGCCTATGCCTCTTCTCCCCAGCTATTGGCGGTCAGCATTGTTATTTACCAATCATAAATAATTTGGGGGCAAGTTCACATAGTGTCACTTTGGTCTACCAGTAGACTCTCTTGTCTCTGGGCAACCAGGTTCTGAGGAACCAGTATTAGCACTAGAATATAAGCAGCATCAGGCCAAGCCACTAAGCAATGTTTCTTACAGTTTTGACCATTGAGAATACCAAGAACATGGAGCCAGCAGATCCAGTTTCTGATGGATCTTTTTCTGGATTGCAAATAACTGTCTTGGTTTTATCCTCATTTACCACAGTGGTGCTAGGGAGAAAGGGTCCCATTGCTCTACCTCTTTTTATATGGCTGCTTATCACGCTATGAGAAACCCACCCTCGTGAGTGATTAAAATACTAGCTATACCCACCCTCTCCCAACCCAACTTCCCTTTGCCCCAATATTAGAAGTTGTGCATTCAACATAAGGCTTCCCTGGAGAGGCGTAGTCTATGGTAGTCTATGACATCCCTGTGTTCTAGAAAGCAAGGGTAAGATGGTTGTAGCAGAAGAGCAAAGCATCCGTGGCATGGTTAGAAAACTGTCCTATGTGAAGTGAGGAGACAGTAGCAGAGCCAGGCAGGAGATGTGATCAGACTTTGTAGAAGCTTGTAGTTCATGTACAGGGCTTGTATTTCATTCTGAGATGTAAGCCAGTGGAGGATTTTTAGCAAAGGCACGACGGAATCATCTGACTGAGCATCATGGAGTCATCCTGTGGTCTTTCAAAGCAGACTACAACACGGCAAGGACGGAAGCAAAACAGGTGATGAGAAAACAATTGCGAGGCTCCCAGTGTGGCATGACAGTAGGTTAGATTGATGTGAAGTTGAGGAAGGGTTGTTGAGTTTTGATTGTTTCTTTCGCATACAGTTGGCACTTTTGATGGTGGGAGAATAGAAATAGAATTGTCAAGTGTGACTTCAAAGTCAAACACTTCCTCACATAGCAAACAGCTTACTCAGTGTATTCTTTGTTCCACTTCAGAAGACTCACCAAGCTTACGAGTCATACGCAAAAGCACCCTGATGCTCGGGATCCCACTGTCCTCACCAGATCCACAAGATAATTTGCTACATGCTGCTTGCACATGGGTACCCATCACAGTCACCCAAGAAGTTATACATGACTAAGGGCTACTGGATTCGACACTGCAGATTAGGGAAAACCATGGTGATTGCATCCGTCCCGCTGAAGGGTTCTGGGCCTGACTGCAGAGGGAGGAGCTGAGGCTAAGACCTATATGCACAATTGTTACACACTGATTTCTCACCTTAGGGGAGATGTCCTACCTAAGTTACTCATAGATACTGGAGGATTTTAAAACTACTAGTCGCTAGACCCTAAATCTCTCAAGACTTCCAGAGTCTTTGGATTCTTAATAGGTCACTTGTAGGAAATGAGGCACATTCACAGTATTGTGTGCATATGTGCACATGGGAAACCAGAACCTCATGTCACAATCCCATGAGATGCACATTTTTGGCTTCATATCACTCTTAGCCTTTTTCAAAAGACTGTTGCCTGAGCTTAAAAGAAGTTAATGTACATTTTCCAGGAAATGAAAACCAGATGTTTTGATATATTTATTCTGATTCTTCCAGCTTTTCATTTGAAGAAGATGGGTGGCGTCTGAACAAAATCTTTGGGGATTTTCAAATGAGGTTTGGTATTAGTTTTACCCTCCTGCAGAGGAAGATGCGTTTGCTTATGGTCGGTGATCACAAATCTCCTAGTGTTTTCTTATCTTGCCATCAAAGCTGGGATTTATTTAGAGTGGGTGTCAAGTTTGGCAAGAGATAGTCTTTAATTCATGAGACTCAACCCATTAAATTTTTTTATTTTTATTTTTTATGGACAAAGGACAGTCTTGCCCGATTTAGAATAAAATGTTAAATGTCTGATTATAAATTATTACATTTATAAAAATTTCAAATTTCAAGCTATAGATTACATGCAAACTATGGATTTTCTTTCAAAAAGTATACTGGGGGCTGGACAAATCTACTCACCATTTGTTCCTTTGACAATGATGCAGTGAACGGGTGGTTTAGCTGTATAGGAAGTATTAGCCAACTTTGGGAAAATATCTAAAAGCACCTAAAAGGGCTGGAGAGAAGGTTCAGCAGTTAAGAGCACTGGCCCCAGGTTCAATTTCCAACACCCCCATGGCAGCTTACAGCCATCTGTAACTCTCATCTCACTGATTTGGTCTCTGTGGGAACCAAGAAGCCCACCCATGCACATAACATAAATAAATACATATATAAGTAAAAAGGAATGAAGATGAAAACCATGTAGCACTCTTAGGTAACACAAAGGATAGCCATATCTATGATAGTGTATTCCATGGCCTGAATCGTCTGGCAATCTCAGATGGGCCCGTGTTGGCTCAGAGTTTCTCCAGTAGCATTCAAAACCTTAGCACCCACCGCATATGCCAGGATGTTTGGCCAAGAATATCAGGTCAAAAAATTGTAATAAAGAACTGCAGAGGTAGTGAAGCTTATTATGTTGAATCTCCAGATGTTTAAAAAAAAAGCCAGGTGTGGTGACTCACACTTGCAATTTCAGCACTGGGGGAGCAAAGACACCAAGATAGCCTTATGACCGCCACAGGCATGTGCACACACATGTATACACACATACACATACAAGCGCACCTACACAAACAAAACCAGAATGCACATAAAACATGTAATAAAAATAGTTGCTAGCACACATTATGAACTCACCTTATACAAGTTATTATGTAAACACTTTAAAATGTTAATCCTAGCCTCTGCATTTGGGGCTGTAGGTGGAATCACACTACACTTGCTCACTATGTTGGCCTATCAGGCTGTGGGAATGCATGCTGTTCTGTGTCACTATAAACCCCTTGAGGACACTCTCCTTCACTGGGACAACTGTTTCAAAGCCCTTAAGTCTGAAATCTGTCAGTTAAACAACTCTTCTTTATTGGGCTATTCTGATTCCTAACTTCCATGCTAAAGTAAACTCGTCTAATATACGCTAAGCTTTCAAAAAATGTTAGTTTTCTTCACTTCTCTTTTTCCTTTTTGTTATTCATTTCAACCTAAAACTAAATTGAAATTTTGTGATTTTTCATTCTAGTGTAGCACAGAGTACTAGATTCTCCCTTTAATTAAAATTCCATTTCTAAACAGTTGCAAATTCCAGGGAGTGATTTCAGGAAAGTTATTGCAGTTCATTTGAGGATAAAACCATCGGCATTTGAACGTTTGATGCCATTTGTAGCATGCTACAGTTTTGCAGAAAAACACGGCCTTGTCAAACCTGCTTTCTTAGTCAGGGTTTTCTATAAATACTTTGGTAAACAAACTAACTAAATAAGAGCATTGGTATGATAGTAAGTGTTTTGTAGTCAGTAGATTATTGGCTAAGCCTACAGAAATATTCCGCATCATGTGTAATGCAGAATGAGACCAGTGTGCTATCTAACACACTGCGTGTTAGATCCCCATGCTTGTATTTTGTTTTCCTTCAAGAAATTTGAAATGTTGGAGATGCTGTCTCATTTTCTACTTGTCTTTACCCACTTATCTCTCTGAAATAACTCTACTGAGCTTCTGATCTTTGCAAATTAAAAATCCCAGGGAAGACAATGATAGAAACACACACACACACACACACACACACACACACACACACACACACACACACACACATCAAGTTTTGAAGATTTAAAGGCAACTTTCTTTATGCTGGAATTCTCCAGCTCTATACATCAAGATATTACTTTGTTCTCACATTATGTTTTTGTTTATAAAAATTGTATCTTTTGTTCCCCATTCTAAGGAGGGATGAAGTATCCACACTTTGGTCTTCCTTCTTCTTGAGTTTCATGTGTTTTGCAAAGATTATATGCCCCAGTACAGGGGAATGCCAGGGCCAAGAAGTGGGAGTGGGTGGGTTGGGGAGCAGGGCGAGGGCTGAGAGGGTAGAGGGGACTTTCGGGACAGCATTTGAAATGTAAATGAGGAAAATTTCTAATAAAAATTGTGTTAAAAATTGTATCTTTTGTGTTTCTAATTTGTGAATTTTAAAATAAATTTCCACATTCTTATTGTGCCTATATGTCTAGATATTTGTCATCCACTAACCTATCTCTATAGATCATTTAACTACTAATCATTGCCTGTCTATCTATCACTTACCTACCAATCATTACCTGTCTATAGATTGTTTACCTACTTATCATCATGATGTTGGCATTTTTGTTTTTACTTAACCCATTTTCCATTGTTTTTCAACAAAAATACTTCCCCATGTCTAGGAAATTCAGTATTGACTTTGCATACAATTTGGCTTCCAAGATGTGACTAGGCTCTGTAATCACAATTTGAAGTTACTGCACCTATGGAATGTTTGTGAACATGTTCAATCCTGGTTGAAGAGAGAATGTAATTTGTTGAAACTCAAGAGCTACGTCTCCTTAGCACTATGCAGCAAGTCAATGACTCTGCTTTCCGTGTTCCTCTTTCATGTGAAAGAGGCTCAGCAAAGCCATAGTTACATAGAGTAAGTGAACTTAGGTCCTCACTATGGCAGGATTGCTTTTACTGGCTCCTCTTTCACAATTACTAAATGCCTTGCCACAACTGCAAACCTGTCAAACCTGGGCTGTCACTCACCCCTCTGTTTCTGTTTCATTCTCATCCAAAAGGACAGCAGATGCCCATTTTTATACTTGAGGTCAGATGTGGCACGTGTGTGTGCAATATTGTACCCACGAGTGTTTGATTCACATCTTGAAGCCTAGAGCCTGAGCATCTTACTGTCATGGGTGCTTCGTTTTCTTTCCTAGTTTTTGGAAACCACAGCCAATTACCAGTGCTTCTGTTTCCTCCCCAGCAAATAATTGTGTTTCTATTAATCATCAGATTTCTGTTATCAAGGTAACAAAAGTGCTCTTGTCAAAGTCGTGGGTGACGTCTAACTGGTCTCCATGTTATGCCATTGGCTACTGGTTTTGCTTTCTTCTTTTCGTTTATTGTTGGAATATAAGTCTCTTAAACAACTCAAGTGAGCTTCTGTTCCTTGCAAACTAAAAAGCCTAGTGACTTCCTATCACATGACTCTGGGGCATGTTTGATTGAAATGGCTTCATACATGGGCACGTGGTTTGTATACTCTTGTTCTTCTGTTTTCAGTATAGTCTTCCCAAAGTGTGTGTGCTGGTCTTAGATCCCAATGATAAGCAGAGATATTCCCATCTTTTTGCACATATTACTCCTCTCCCTATCCTGAAATGTCCTCCTGTTGCCTTGTTCTAAAACATTTCTAATCTTCCCCCAGTGCCAACTCAGTTATCTGAATGTATCGCTTGAGGAATACTTTTCCTATGAATATTCAATAATAAAAAATTACTCAAAGCCCCCTTTTACAGTATGCTCTGTATGGAGAATCTAATTATGGATGGGAATACTCTGAGTCAAAATAAGGCCTTCATGTGAATGATGCTTTTGAAGAAGATAGACATTAATTAAGTGAATAGCAGATAATAGAGAGTTGTGTATGAGACCAACATGATCGGCCTATTATTTCAACCTGCATTTAGGAATTCAGTTATATGGATATTTCTTTGACATTTTCACAGAAATCAACACCCCCTTTCCCAGAATTGTGTACATAGTTCTGTTGTTACACTTCCCAGAGTCAATTTAAATTCATTTATTTCTACATCTAATTCTGTTACAAGACTGTGAGATTCTTGTCCATTCTTAATCTCCGTCCCAAGAAGAATATCTGTGCTTGGTGGACACAGTGAAATATAATCAATAAGCCATTTGATCTAACACATAACTTAAGGCTCAGATTATACAGTCATATACAGGAAACAATTATCCCTGTTATTTGCTTTCTCTTCGAATTGGACATTTAATATTTGGTGTGTTCGGAGAGAAGAACACTGTTTTCTAGTGATTATAAAGTTTTTTTTTAGCATTCTTATAGGTCACAGACTAGTCTAGCTGTTACTGGTTAACTCTGAGGTTGAAAAATAAGGGAACAGCACTCAGTAGTTTAATTATGAATCACTTCAAAGGTCAGTGCCCAAGAGCTCACACTGGACAAAGGACTTTCAGAGAATGGAAAGCAGTGAATGTCTATTTGATGAAAACAGTATTGCAATGAGGGAAGCAAAAATAGCCAAACAACTCTAGTAAACATTTCTAAAATAAGCACAAGAATACTTAGGCCATGTTTAATAAGTGAGTGATTTCAGATAATACCTTTTAAATATTGTAATCTTTTAAATGTTGCTCAGTTAGACGGAGTCCCAGCTAGATGATAGTCACAACTTTACATGAATCTAGGTAAATTAAACATGCTCATGCAAAACCAAAATTATTTCCATCCATTTTCACCCCACCCTCTTCCTTTACTAACTAGGTCAGAGATAGAAATAGCACTCTGGGTTTGGATTCAGGCTCCCTCCTTTGAGATCTGTGGCGTGACTCCCCAGGCAGCAGCTTCATACCCTGCGTAGCTCAGAGCTAGGATCTGCAGTAGCTATGGAGAACTAACAATGTGGGACTTATATTTTATAACTGGACACAGACTTCTGATTTGGGGCTATGCATCACAATGTCCATAAGCTAAAAATAGATCAGGGATCCTTGAACACATTCTTACTTAGTACGATGACTTGAATAATGGTTTCTCTTTCTGAATTTACATGAGAGCTCTACTTCAACAAAACATCATGGATGGGTGTAGCTTGAGGAGGTCACCAAGTGTCAAGTGCTTTGCACTCGTAAATTGTATTAGGTGTTTTAATATATTTGTTTGATGGGATTAATTCTCTCTATTTGCCTTTCTCCCATGCTTTATGTGAGAACTCAGCAACAGACACCTTGGGAGTACAGAGAGAAGTCTTCATCAGATATTAGACCTGTTGGCACTTTTGCTTTGGAATTTTCAATTCTCTGGGTTGTGGGAAATAAATTACACAATTTCTAAGTTTTCATAGCAAGGATAAGACACCTGGCCAGCATGTGATCCCAGCACACTACCAAAGAGCATACTGAATAGTTGGAGAAAACTGAACTCAGGTTAGGTTTGAACCACATCGTCACTCACTTGCAATTTTGGCATATGGTAAACTTTGTAAAGTCTTCATGCCTCTTTCTAGAAAAAATTTAAAATAATGTATAAGGGCTGTATTAGACATCATATACTTAACTCAGACATAACACATATGCAATAGATATAAAGCTCTAAAGTAGGACACAGGCACATATACGTACAGTTGTGCTCTTATTGAGAAAATTCCTCATTCTTACCTGCCAGTGGGAAAGCTAAATTTATGCTGGGGTCAAAACAGCCTGATCTAGTAGCTTTTCACTAACTATGCTTGAAACTAGCTGTTGCTCATGGGTAAATATTCAATAACATTCCATTATAGTTTTATTGTTTATATCAATCATTTCTCTATCTTCTTCCCATTGTTTTTCTTCTGACTTAAAGAACCACAGGACTTGTGCTGTAATATCAAGAATTGACAAATGGGACCTCATAAAATTGCAAAGCTTCTGTAGGGCAAAAGATACTGTCAATTAGACAAAAAGGCCACCAACAGATTGGGAAAGAATTTTTACCAATCCTAAATCTGATAGGGGACTAATATCCAATATATACAAAGAGCTCAAGAAGCTGAACTCCAGAAATTCAAATAACCCCATTAAAAATGGGGGTACAGAGCTAAACAAAGAACTCTCAACCAAGGAATACTGAAGTGCTGAGAAGCACTTGAAAAAATGTTCAATATCCTTAATCATCAGGGAAATGTAAATAAAAATAACCCTGAGATTCTACCTCATACCAGTCAGAATGGCTAGGATCAAAAATTCAGGTGATAGCAGATTCTGGCGAGGATGTGGAGAGAGAGGAACACTCCTCCATTGCTGGTGGGATTGCAAGCTTGTACAACCATTCTGGAAATCGGTCTGGCAGTTCCTCAGAAAACTGGACATAGTACTACCGGTAGATCCAACAATACCTCTCCTGGGAATATACCCAGAAGATATTCCAAATGGTAATAAGAACACATGCTCCACTATGTTCATAGCAGCCTTATTTATAATAGCCAGAAGCTGGAAAGAACCCAGATGTCCCTCAACAGGGTAATGGATACAGAAAATGTGATACATTTACACAATGGAGTACTATTCAGCTATTAAAAACAATGAAATTAGGAAATTCTTGGGCAAATGGATATATCTGGAGGATATCATCCTGAGGGAGGTAACCCAATCACAAAAGAAGTCACTTGATATGCACTCACTGATAAGTGGATATTAGCCCAGAAACCTAGAATACCCAAGATACAACTTCCAAAACACAAGAAAATCAAGAAGGAAGACCAACTTGTGGATACTTCATTCCTCCCTAGAATAGGGAATAAAATATCCATGGAAGGAGTTGCAGAGACAAAGTTTAGAGCTAAGATGAAAGGATGGACAATCCAGAGACTGCCCCACCAGGGGGTCCATCCCATAGTCAGCCACCAAATGCAGACACTATTGCATACACCAGCAAGATTTTGCTGAAAGGACCCTGATATAGCTGTCTCCTGTAAGGCTTTGCCAGTGCCTGGCAAATACAGAAGTGGATGCTCACAGTCATCTATAGGATGGAACACAGGGCCCCCATGGAGGAGCTAGAGAAAATACCCAAGAGCTGAAGGGGTCTGCAACCCTATAGGTTGAACAACAATGTGAACTAATCAGTACCCCCAGAACTCATGTCTCTAGCTGCATATGTATAGCAGAAGATGGCCTAATTGGCCATCACTGGGAAGAGAGGACCCTTGATCTAGCAAACTTTATATGCCCCAGTACAGGGGAAAGCCAGGGCCAAGAAGTGAGAGTAAGTGGGTAGGGGAGCAGGGCAGGGGGAGGGTATAGGGGGCTTTGGGGATAACATTTGAAATGTAAATGAAGAAAATATCCAATTAAAAAAAAAGAACCACAGGCCTCTGCTGGTGAGGATGCCAAGAAGAGAGACTGATGTGGTTCTGAGGGACTCAGGGGTAGATCAATGAACATGTGGGGCTGGGTAGGCATGCTTCATTGTACTCTGTCTCTGCTGCCTTCACTCTCTACAGATATGTACCAGTCTTTCTCTTTCTCTTTCCCCCACATGGCTTCTTTGAGGGGTTTTGGACATTCAGCTAGCCATCACTTTAGCACCCCAGCTCTGAGGGTTATAAAGACAAAGGAAACATCCTAACCTCTTGAGCTCCTACTAAGATGATCCCACCAATTCTTGGAGAACCTAGGTCTCCCCATAATGTCAATATTTAGTCAAGAATACATAGAGAGGACTCAAGCACACACACTCATTCCACTAAACACCATTAGATATAATTCTGTGTTCTATAAGCATTAATTTTCAAACTCAACCTGGTAGTGAGAGAATCTTCCTAGTAGATAGGCAGCTTTGTAAGAGATGCTTTGCATCATTATGCAGGTTCTCCCAGGATGGCAGAGCCCATTATCCTGATGCTACTATTTTAATGGAAACGCTTAGCCAAGTTGTCCTCTAACCCCTAGTCCCCAACTTATGAATAATTACAGGCTGGTATAGACACTCTTGCCTCAAGACAATCTAGATATAGGGTTTCTTGAGATGTAGGTTAAACAGCATCTTAACTAATCTCCAGGTCTCTCCCGCCTCCTCCAGAGAGGTCAGTACAGGGACATATATCAATACACTTCCTGCAAATATTCATCTCACAGGGTGTCTGAGAACCATGCCAAAGATGACCTCAAACTTTACTCCAATTTTATGAACAAACAGGAAAGGAAGAGATAACAGTGAAAAAGGAGAAAGTCAGCACTTTGCAAACCAGGACACAAAAGCTTTTGTTTTTAAAAACCTTAATAATACCGCCCAAATTTATCCATAACTGGTTGACCAACAAGCCAGCTCTATTTTGTATGTTTTTGATAATTGGTAGAAAGACAGGATCCTACTATTGTTCTTATCCTAACAGATAGAATTTTTTGCCTGAGTTGAGTTGGCTTCTCTTAATACAGACCATCTAAACAAATCCTTGGATGAAGAGAAGACAACTAAAATGGAAATCAGCCTCTGATGGGCTTGTTCACATAAATCGTTAGGAGCACA
Source organism: Mus musculus (assembly GCF_000001635.26). Taxonomy (NCBI): domain Eukaryota; kingdom Metazoa; phylum Chordata; class Mammalia; order Rodentia; family Muridae; genus Mus; species Mus musculus. Next base: position 115,147,877 of record NC_000079.6, read on the forward strand.
TGGTTGTTACCAGATGAGACCCCATGAATATCAATGACTAGAGGGCAATGGAGGAAGGAAAGGCACTGCTGAGGTCATTGGGTATGAGCAAGTAAATGACTGATGCTCAGTCCAATAGGCCAAAGAGAATTTTACTCACATGAGAGTTAAGAAGTAGATGATTCAGTAGGAACCATTACACATGGAAAAGTAGGCATATGGAGTGTGTACCCATGGATACCTTCACATAGATTAGCCTGGGTTTCATGTCTAAACACCCTTTGAAGGAACCATGCAACCACTCCTCTATAACTCATCTTTGGTCCAATTACTCATTATTCAGATATCAATTGTGTTATAGGACTATTTATCAATACACGTCCTGCAAATATTCATTACAGTTGCATCACCAAAATCTGACTCTTAATGGTAGTTTATTACACAAGCTGCATCCCTGGAGTTTCTTCCATGGCTTTAAGCTTAGCCAATCAGAAGGTTTTCTCACCTCTGCACTTGTTAGTGTCTGTATACCTTGGGGATGGGCTATTAGGTCTTGTAAACTTAAGGAGCTCCCTAAAACTTCTTAGTTTTTGTTTACTTCCTGAATCCTCAAAGTTCCATTATGTCATGAGTCTTAATAAGTGTCCTCAAAGAGGGACTGGTTCAATTCAGAGGAAATTGCTATACAACACTGCAGATGTCTCCAATTCAGTTATATCACTTGACAGTCCCACTTCAGTATGGATGGTAACTTGGGAAAGTTTATCCTTGGAACTCCCTGTATTAGCCACAGGCTGCAACATGGCTGGCTGGAGAGTCCACTTTCCAGAAAATGTGGGAGGTAAGTTTCAGGGGTTTCCTGAAAATTGTGAAGTTTGTTTACTTCCCTAACCTTATAAATCTCGCTTAGTTCCTGATTCTTAAAGAGTCAAACTTCTCTCCCTAGAATGGGATTTCTCAATCCAGATAAAATAGCTGCACAATATAGAGGTCTCCTTCGTAATTTAGGCTGCATCCTTACAGTTGTGCACAGTGGTATCTCAAGGTTTCCTGGTAAGATATATGATATCTTTATTTTATATTATCAGGCTTCAAGGCTCTTTGTAATCTTTGTGCAAGACTTGATGTTCTGTGGTCCATTTTCTCCTGGATATTTGTGTTTCTAAAACCTGTACATGTGTTTGGTGCTACCAAATTCTATTATCTGGGTTACAGTTGCATCCACTTCTGTGCAAGTTCCTTGGAGAGTTTGTTGTTGTTGTTGTTGCCTTTTATTTTAGCAGAGAATTCCCAGGGCACTATTCTAAGTTATTTGGTTCTATCCTTTTCAACTACATTTGAAGAAGCGTTTGATAGGCCTTGCCCTCCTTGCACCTTCCCTATGATTCCAGTGAAGAACCCAGACTTGTTAATAGAGCTACTTTCTGTTACTATTGCAGATGTTTTGGCAGCAAAAGTTGTCTATATCTTGAACTATTTTTGTTTTTTGTTTTTCTACGTGTCTTGTTTCTGTTTCTCACTGCAGACTCAGATGACAAAAGTGTACAGAAACCATGACACAGCTTGGATGTCTTAGATTTTCTTCACCAAAGATGTTAGTCCATTGATTTGAATTCATCTTCACTCAAGTTCTTAGGTCCTGGGAAGAATATAACTATATTCCTTGCCAGAACATAACACAAACCATCTCTAGACTATATCCCATTTGAATTCTTGTCTATAAGCAGTGTCTCTGTTGTTCATAAGTTTCTTGACTTGCTGATCTTCCAGAATGCCCTAAAACCTTTGCTATGGCACTTGGGGCTTTTCTAGTCTGTGATTCCTAACTACTTCACATTCCTTTTGTGAACTGGTATCAAAGGTTTATGAACCTTTATCCAATTTATCATAGCAACAGCTCCACTCCTTCACACTGGTTTTCTATATTAATTACCATATTTGATAACTGTGATCAAATACTTGACAAGAAGCAACTTAAGTGGGGAAGGGCTTGTTTTATCCTACATTCTAAGCAAGGATAGAATCCGTTGTCTTGGGACAGGCATGGCAGTCAGAATATGAGGTGTCTGGTAACATTGCACTCACAGTTACAAATCAGAGCGAGAACAGGAACGTGGTACTACACTAAGAAATGTCCCAACCCAATGTCCCCTTTCTCTATCAAGCGTCAATTAAAGGCCCATTTCCAGATTGGGACCGTGTGACCCAAACACTATTTTATAGGGGATAGATATTTCAACATTAAAACCACAATCACTAAATAGACTATTTCCTCTTTTGACTTGTTAAATTTATTGCTTATTCAGTATTTACAATAGCTGCTCTCATTATGACATTTTTCACAGAGTTTAGATCACTGGCATCCACATAAATGCCAAGTACAGCGAGGATATAGCTGTAAACCAGCACCAGGGAGGCAGAGGCAGGGAGATCCTTAGAAGTCACTGGCGAGCCAGCTCCCCTGAATCTGTGAGTTCCATGTCCTATGAAATGCTCTATTTAAAAAGCAAAACAACAACAACAACAAAAAAAAAAAGGCACAGAGTGACTGAAAATTTACCAAGCATCAACACCAGATGGCCACAGACACATAATCACATAATCACATGCACTTACATGCACACGCGCTCACACACATGGATACATGCACACACATGTATGTTACACTCACTCATACACATGCACACTCAAGGACTCATATTATTTTCTGATAATAAGCCTAGTAATGAGAATCAGACCTATCTGGTTATCAACCACTGAACTTTATGTATGTTAGAATATCAAATAAGCAACCAGTATTCTGAATTCACAAGCTCCACTCCGGGCACTCTAACTGAATGAAAAAAAAAATATCACCTTGAATATATTTTACTCTATTTCCCTTTCTTACTTGTTTGACATGGCTTTGCTCTGGTTTTAGCTTCTAAGAATGTGAATATTTGGCACATCTCCCAGTTACATTTGGCCTTTTGCAAGTTGAGTGTTCCTCAGAACTTCCTTCCTCTCCACCCATGCCAATTAATCCAGCAATAGTTTACTAAGTAATATGTCTGTAGTCTCCTATGTTTTGTTCAACAGCTACTTTTAGGGCATCTATGATAGCCAGACCCCATTCTATTCCCTGGAAATTATAGAAGTGAACAAGATGGTATTTCCTTTAATGAACCTTCTGGGGCTGGAGAGATGGCTCAGTGGTTCAGAGTACTGACCGCTCTTCTGGAGTTCTTGAGTTCAATTCCCAGAAACCACGTGGTGGCTCACAACCATCTGTAATGGGATCTGATGCCCTCTTCTGGTGTGTCTGAAGACAGTTACTATTGTATACTCATAAAAGTAAATAAACCTTTGAAGAACCTTCTGGTGTTGAGGTCTATAAAAAGTAAAACTTCAACTCTGTTGGCCTACTTATATATCACTTGCTTCCAGAATAATATCTCAACTATTTCAGTAACCTAAGATTCCCTTTTTATATTTAATTTTTGTTGTTGTTATTGTTGACATGTGTGTATGCATGTGAGACCTGTGGTGTATGAGTGTTAGAGTATGTATGCAAGTTCTATGTGTGCATGTGGAAATGCTTGTGAAGGTCAAAGGACAAACTTCCAGTGCTGGTCTTCAACTCTTCACTTGAGACCAGGTCTCTCTGAAACTGCATAGGTCAAGCTAGCTGGACTAGAGATATCCATCTAGTTGTCTGAAGCAGCCTATCACATCTTGGTGGGTAGCAATGGGATTTTAGATGTTGGGCTGGTTTATGGGTTCTGAGGATCTGAACCCAGGATGTCAGGATTCTGTGGCAAGTGCTTTTTAGCTATTAAGCTAAGCCTTCCCAGAAATTCTCTTGTTTTTAACCAAGTGAGACATTTAAAAGTTAAAAAGGCTGGAAGTTTCCTGTTAAACACCGGCAGTTTCTTCTTCCCTATCTAGCTCAGTTCCAGTTCCATGTCCAAGGGTGTGGTGTTCAACTTTTGCAGTTTTTCCCATTATCTCCTTAATATTTATAAATAATATTTTAAAGTAATATTTTGTTTCCATTACTGTTTATTATTAACTTTTAAATTATATACACTTATGAAATTCAGTATGCTATTATCATACAGATGTATAATATTCACAGATGGAAGCTAAATCCTTACTGTCAACTCTTGTCTGGTTCTTATCCTCCAGACATCACTAGCCTACTTTCAGTTCAACATTTTTTTAAGCTTCTTAAAAAAATGAAAGCCAACATGACAGCCTACAAGTGGTGCTTGCTCTTGCGTATCTAGCTTATTTTATTTAATGTAATATTTTATAGTTCCATCTGTTTTGCCACATTGCAGGATTTCTCATATATATGTTTGTTCATCTGTTGATGGTTACCTATATATCTTGATCAGTTATTTGAGTAGGACTAAAATAGATAGCTTGTTGGTATTCTTCTCGTTTCTTTTGGAGATATGCCCAGAAATAGAGTCTCTGGACCATACAGTAGGCTCACATTTAGTATGTTGAGGACCCTCCATTACATTCTTCATAATGACTGTACTAATTCACATCACTGCCAACAGTTCCCTTTTCTCCAGCTCTTTGATGTCATTTTTCTACAATTGTCATTCTGTAATACCACAGCACAGCATCTCCCTATAGTTCCACTTTGCATTTCTGTACTGCTAATACCATTTAACTCTTTTGCCATATAGCTGGAAACTTGTATTTCCTCTTTTGAGAACTATCTACTCAGATTATTACCATTGTTTTCTTGCTAAGTGTATTTAGTTCCATATATATTCTTGGTAATAGCCTTTTGTCAGATGAATTTTGGCAAATGTATTCCCATATTCTGCAGGGTGGCATTTTTGTTTCTATAACAAGTATTAGAGAAAACCATTTCAGATAGGAGTTACTTTGGTTCATTGTTTCACTCCATGGTCAATTAATGCTACTGTATTTATGCTTGTGTCAGAACAACAACAAAAAAAAAAATCATACAAGAAGGATATGGAAGAAAAAAAGCTGTTTTCTTCATGGTAGCCAGGAAGCAAAGAGAAAAGTGGCTAGAACAAGGAATTCCCACCTGACCAGATATCAGCTTCTTCCAAGAAGGTTCAATGTTTGCCACTCTACCACCTCCTACTCAAAGCTTGAATCAATCAGTGGGTTGAACCATTGACTAGAGCAGAGCCCTTATGATTGCGTTTTCTCCTGAAACACACTCACAGACATCCGTAGACATGTGCATCATCAGCACACTAATCCAATCATCTGTTAACGTAACTTTTGTTTTCTTTTATTTCTTGGGTGTTGGATCCCATCATACTGAAGTGTTTTTCCTATAGGTTCATCTTTCAGGGTCATAGTTTCTTGTATTGCATTCATGCATTTGATTCATTTTCATATTTCTAGTTGGCCAACACTATGAAGTTTTAGCATCATTTTGTGGTAACTAAAATTTTATGCTCTCCAGTTTCACCTGCCCACATACCTTCCCTCCTTCCTCCCTGTACATTTCTGTCTCACAGGCATGTTGTCATTACTATGCTTTTGCAAATAATGACAATTTATGTCGTAAATTGATAGACAACATTTAGCTTTTGTATAACTAATAACTACCCTCTTAAACCCCATTAAGTGCATAGACTTTGGGTTTTTATCTGTGTGCCTTTATATATTCCAGCCTGTCTTGATGCATGGAGGGCAGACTCCTCACGTTCCTCAAGGGTTGATGAACCCTTTGGTTCATCTTTGGTGCTTTCCCTTTGCTGGGAGGTGGGCTCTTGCTTTCTTTGCTCTATGCAGTCAGTGAATTCTACATCTACTTTCTGTACTGTAATTTTAAAGACACTTGGGAATAAGAAAGGTAACTGGTAGGCTCACCAGTCCAAATATTTTCTATAAAAAAGGCATTGTTTATTGGGTTGGAGGGATGGCTCAGTATTTAAGAATACATGATGCCTTTTTATTGGGGAATTGAGTCCATTGATATTAAGAGATATTAAGGAAAAAATGTTGCTTCCTGTTATTTTTGTTGTTAGAGGTGGAATTATGGTTTTTGTGGTTATCTTCTTTTTGGTTTGTTAAAAGATTATTTTCTTGTTTTTTTTAGGGTGAAGTTTTCCTCCTTGTGTTGGAGTTTTTCATTTATTATCCTTTGAGGGAGTTAGAGAAAGGACCCAAGGAGCTGAAAGGGTTTGCAGCGCCATAGGAGGAACAACAATATGAACTAACCAGTACCCCCAGAGCTCCCAGGGACTAAACCACCAAACAAAGAGTACACATGGAGGGACCCATGGCTCCAGCTGCATATGTAGCAGAGGCTGGCCTAGTTGGTCATCAATGGGAGGAGAGGCTCTTGGCCCTGTAAAGGCTCTATGCCCCAGTGTAGGGGACTGCCAGGGCCAGGAGGCGGGAGTGTATGGGTTGGTGAGGAGGGGGAGGGGATAGGGGGTTTTCGGTGGGGAATCTAGGAAAGGGGACAACATTTGAAATATAAATAAAGAAAATGTCTAATAAAAAAAAGAAAGAAATGCATGATGCTCTTCTGGGGGACCTGAGTTTGGTGTCCAGCACACACATGGCACCTCACAACTATACTTTGAGTTATATGTTATAAATGTTTGCCTACATGTATGTCTGTGAACTTGTGTATCTGGTGCCCTCAGAGACCAGAATAGGGCATTGGATCCCATGGAACTGTAGATAAAGACAGGGTGAGCCTCCTTGTGGGTGTTGGGGACTGAATCCAGGTTCTCTCAAAGAGCAGCAAGGGTTTTTAACCACGGACCTATCTCTTCTTCCACATAAAATCCCTGTTAAGAAATGATACAGATCAATTTTGTACATTCAAGATTGATAGATCTTACCAACTTATCCCTGAGGCAGGCTCCTTCATGTGTTATCTCAAGCTTAGAGTACAATATGCTATTATTTTCTCTCTTCATGTCTGTATCTCTCTTTCTTCAAATTATTTTCTTAGTGGTTCTAAAGTTGATTGAAAGATATTAAATGATATGATATATTCACAGAGTAAAAGTTGTTACATATTTAAATTCTTACATATATTATATTTATGTGCATATATCATATATGCATGCATACTATTACATACAGGTACATGTGTTACATATATCCATATATGTACTTGTTTTTCATGAGAAGAAAATGCCAGCAACTTCCTTTAATCACAGTTCATTCACAATTCTGAACTGACAAAGTAGCACACACTATGCCAGAAAGAGATGAAGCATTCACAGATTCTGAGGGATTCATCCGTCCTCACGTCATTGTCACTGATGACCTGGATTTGCACGTTAATATATCTGGTTAGTTAAATGAAGTGCCTACTTTAGAAAGGTACTGTTATGTCAGAGAGATAGCTACTCAGAATGACTACTCAGCACAATTTAAACTGTTGGGAAGAAATGTCAGCATCTCAAGGTTGACATCCCTACACTACCATATTTCTAGTTTCTTGCTTGACATATGTGTTGTAACAGGAGTCCTGCTAGCATACAGGAAAGGGCTCTAGTTACAAATTACAGCTGGCAAAAGCTGTTACTATTTACAGAATAAGTGTAGCTCTAAGGGCCAGGTGGTGGTAACACACTTCTTTAATCCCAGTACTTGGGAGGCAGAGGCCAGCCTGATCTACAGAGATATTTCCAAGACAGTCAGGGCTACACAGAGAAGCCCTCTCTTGATAAAAACCAAAAGAAGTACCACTAAGATCACCAGTGTTAGCTGGTACATACTATTAATCTCAGAAGTAGAGGCAGGTGGATCTCTGTGAGTTCTAGTCTAATCTGGTTTAAGTACCAAGTTCTAGGCTAGACAGGGTTATATTGTGAGACTTCGTCTCAAAGAAAGCAATGAAATATAAAACAAAATGAGACTATCACTGTTCATGATTGAATATCTTGAAGAATATCTTTCTGTTTCTCTCTCTCTCTCTAGCATAGGGATTGACATCTGGAATTGAAAGATTCACTAAAATTGGACAACAGGTATTACTTAATCTAACCTAGGCACAAGGTGTTTTTCTCATTGAAGGCCTCTAAACAGTTTGAGTTCCCCTCCCATGGCAACATAATCCCATTATTAAGGCATTTTTTCCTACCATTTATTCATGGAGAGGAAAGGTAGTGAGATTCCCATAATAGTATGATGCCAGTAGTTGCCCATGAATTTTAGAAACAAAAGAAAAACAAACAAACTGTAAAATGTGGAGATTAAGGGGAACTTCTGAAGAGTCTCAGGGCCAGGGAAGATGGAACCAGCCTGTCCAATGGTATTATTTCTCGTGGAGACTTGGATCTTGAAGAGCAGTTTGAAAGCCAATGGGCAAACACCATCCTCTTTCTTGGGTATATCATTAGGTTCAGCTTGAGTCCCAGTAAACTGAAATTCGTTATTACTACCCAACTCAAAATTATTGCTTGGATATAATCCTGCCTGTTCTCTACTACATCCCAGATTTTGGGAAAAGTAGAGACTTGCTTGGCATTTATTAAAGTGGAATCCATTCTTGGAAACTTGGAAATTAGGCCACGTCAAAGGGATTTCTTAAGCTCAAAACAGTATTGCATTTCAGGGTTCCCAACGATTTGCAGGTACTATTCCCCAACCTTTTTGAGGTTTCAGAACTTAATACAAAAAAGTAGCAAAACAAACAAACAAACAGAATTCTCACACACACACACACACACACACACACACACACACTATTGTTGTTATGGAGATGGAAAGTGGAGAAGGAGAAGGGCACTGGCTGCTTCTCTGAAAGACCCCTGCGATTCCCAGTACCCACATGGCAGCTCACACGTTCTGTAACTCCAGCCCCATAGATCTGATTCCCTTTTTCTGGCCTCCTTGGGTACTGCATGCATATGGTGCACAGACATACATGAAAGCAAATAAATATATAGCATTAAATAATACACATATAGCATTAAAGTTAAAACAGTTTATGCTAGCAGACTAGGTTTAATATACAAACTAGGGTATGTTATTTCAATAAGGTAACATCCCAAATTGGTATCCAGGCTTCTGATCCTGGAGAGTATATAATGAAAGCCTGTGTTAGTATATTTCTATATTCTCCCCTACCCCAAATGGACACATACTGAGCATATCCTGGAAGGATTTCAGAGTTGAGTCTACGTTAGTTTTTCGAAGCAAATGCGTAGGTACCACATCGACTGTTCCATGATTATTTCCACAGTTTGGCTTGTCTTTGACTTGTCTTCCATCTTTTATCCCTGGACTGTGACAGAGAGATTTAGTGATGGAAGAAAGCACAGAAAACCTTAGTCATTAGGCTGCTTGTGTTTAAATGTTGCATTGTATCACCTCTTTCTTACATTATCTAGGCTAGAGCACACATTTCACCAATGTCATCTCCCTCCTTTGCAGAATGGGGGCAGAAGTATCCATAAAGGTCATCGCAAAGACAAGGTGAAAAGGTATGGATGAAGTGCACAGCACAAGGCCTGGCACATCCAGTGGCTAAATATATGTCAGATGCTGGGACACCCATAAGGAAAATGTAAAGCCTTGGCATTTTGCCATTCTGAAAACAATGTAAATTTATCCAACACTCTGGGCTAGAGGAACACATGGACATCATGTGCAGACGTGGCCTCCACACTGGAAGCAAATCACAAAACCATAGCTGCTTCCTTCCATTGAAAAGAAAATGCCCAAAGAATTGAGAAGCAATTGTCTATGTGAGCCATGAGATGTTGATTCACCTTATTCAGGTTTAGTTTTTCCATCTGTAAAATTAATATTTAGATTGTGTGGTTTTTGTGTCCTTTCCTATCCATATGTTTAAAGTGCCAGGGCACTATTTAGCCATATTACAATTTTAGTAAGTGTTGAGGATATTAAATATCAATGTTAGGTAAGAACACTAATATAGTCATGTGTGTTGCACAGAGTGCTTGGTAAGATGCATACAATTCAAGAGTATTTATTTTTTATTATTCTTACACTTAAAAATTCTATCATTCCGAGGGATAACAAAAGCTTTCACTTAATACAGTCCGTATATATGAGGCTTGCTTTCTCTCCTCAATTCCCTTGTACACATGATATCTATCTATCTATCTATCTATCTATCTATCTATCTATCTATCTATCTATCTATCTATCTCTCCTCCCCAACCCTCCTTTGTCATATGTTCTACAAGAAGACCTTTAACTTCAACAATCCACCTTGATTAAAAGACAGTGATTTTTAAGAAGCCCATGCAAAGCCATACGTGTCTTGCCTCTCTAATAATGATCTTTACCTTTAATGAGGCATCGTGTCTCTTGTAAGTACTATGTGACACAGGGTTTTAGCTACCCCATAGATATTAGTATTGTCTAACTTTTATATCTTCCAATCCTTCAGAGAGATCTCTAATGAAAACAATATTCAAATGAAACAAATATATATATATATTTAAAAAGGTGTTCATTTATTTTTTTATGTATATGAGTATGCTGTTTCTGACACACCAGAAGAGGGCATCAGACCCCATTACAGATGGTTGGGAACTACCATGTGGTTGTTGGGAACTGAACTCAGGACCTCTGGAAGATCAGCAGCCAGTGATTTTAACCACTGAGCCATGTCTCCAGCCCAAGCATTCTTTAGACCAAAGCAAAGTGGTGGATTTCTTTTTTTTTTAAATTAGTTTTGAGTGCAATGTGCTTTCTAATCGTCACGAGTGATTTATCTTACTGGAAGTAGGGTCTGCACTTCTACAGTCACCTCATGTTTTGGATGATGACTCCTGGAAAACCATGGTAGTAGGTAAAGGAGTGGGGTTTGACAGCAATGTTTTGGGAATGAAGTACAGGTTCGACTAGATATTGTTGGAGAATGCAAAACAGTAATTGAAGGATCATGCACGCAGGGGGATGGATGTATTATAGTTAGAGAAACTGGAAAGTACCTGTCTTATAACTGCTGGCTAGCAATTTTATGTAATGTTTAATAATTTAAAAACTCCTACCAGATGCTTGATCACAGTACCTATGGATTTCTAAGGCTAGGAAACATGTAAGCCCAAGTGTACAACTCTGATCAAACTGTCTGCAAAACGTTAGTAAACTTTCTCGTCTTTTTGTTAACTTGGTTTTTATCCCTTATTTTTATCACTATTTTTTTCAGTGCTGGAGATCAAACCCAGTGCCTGGACTGTGAGCTTGATATTTCCTTTGTGTGTGTGTGTGTGTGTGTGTGTGTGTGTGTGTGTGCTCGAGCACTCATGCATATGTGTTCATGTGTGTCTATATATGTATACATGTGGAAGCCAGAGGTCCTCCTTAGATATCTTCCTCAATTGTTCCTCTGTCTTAGGTTTTTAAGGCAAGCTCTCTCACTGAACCTGCAGCAAACCAATTTGGCTAGTTTAGTCAGTAAACTCCAGTCAGGATGTAGAAAGAATGAAGGTTTTAAGCTGGAAAGAAAGCAAGAAAGGAGGTAGAGGGGGGACATATGGAGAGAATCTGAAAAAAGAGGTGGGGGTTGGGCTGACTCACAGAGGGTGCCGCTGTTATTTAAGACTAAAAATCCAAACCAGCAGAGACGAACAATAAGCATACAAAAAATTTAGATGACAAAAGACAGGAGATTATAGTTGAGTCAGAGGAACAATAAAATAGGTGAAACCCAGAGGCGGACATCAGGTTGCCTTTACAGAATTACCAGACGTGCAGCTGCAGATGGGAGCTGAAGAGATAAGAAAGCCATGAACCCAGGAGCAGGCCACTTGGCTGCAAATGAGATTTCAGGCTGAAGCAGGAAACAGATGATGTATTTTGTGGAATAGCTTCCCAAGGCCTGGAGAGCTAATATCAATGTCACCATCTTAACCGGTCCCTTTAGAGGAGAGGAGTGGGCAGAGGATTGCCTTTGACTTTCCAATCTAGTCAGCCATCTTCAAGGCATAATATTATGTTCCAAAGGAGGAGGAGTTAGGGCTTAGCTTATATTGTGGTATGGGGTCTGAGCTATAAGAGAAATGTTAAGTATTAATTTCATCAAAAGATTCCAAGCTGAACAACTGCTACAGTTATGAATTGAACAAATATGAAGAATGATTCTTTTTCACAAAACATGAATAACTATCTTACAAATATTAACTCCAGACTCCCCCAGAAGTCATTAAGGCTCCAACAACATTATAGTAAACCAAACACATCTTAAATTAGGACAAAATTGCTTGGGTGAGTGATCATAGCCATAAAAACAAAAAACTCATTAAAGTAGGAAAAGTTTGTCTTATCTTTACAGAACATATCTGCCATCGGAATATGGAGTACTAAAATAATAAGTGTTAAGATCCTACTATTGAAAACATATAGAAGAGTGAAAATAAAGTCCTGTGTGTGTGTGTGTGTGTGTGTGCATTCACACTCGTGTGCGTGTGCATGCAGGTATGAGCAGAGGCCATAGGAAAACTTCAGGTGCTGTTTTCCATTTTTTTGAGACAGGGTCCTTCATTGGCAGGGATCTTGGTAAGTAAGTTTGATTCCCTGGCCAGGGATCCCTAGGAATCCACCCATCTCTGCCTCTCTAGTGCTGGGATTGCAGTGCGTGGTACAAATGTTGGGTTTCAGACCCAAGAACAAACAGCTGAGGTGCATACTTAGGAACCTAGTAGGGTGTCCTTCTAGGGAATGTATGTCTGTCATCTTGCTTGATAGATTATAATATATCCTTCTTAGGTCTCCAAAGAGGTTGACGATTAGACTAGTGAAAGAAGTAACTTTGTACCGCTCCTTTCAACATCATGTACCTTTTGTTTTTTAACTGTAGAAAAGCACCATACACATTGAACCATCTCATCAACCCCCATAGATTGATTTTTGATCCCCAAAATGATAGATTAATCTGAGGCCAAATAATATGGCTTAGCCATGTTGGAACGTGCCAAGTAACCTCCAGAGTTGTATTTTGAAAAAAAAAAAAAAAAAAAACCTTTCATTTTCAAGTTTCATTGAGCTAACAGAGCAAGACTTCTGTCGGGTGCAGTTTGATCAGCAGCCAAGAGTGTAATGGTTTCTACAAAGGGTAACCCTTGTGAAAACCCCACTGTGTTCTGAGAGGGTTTACTAGCAAGTCTGGAGTGCAGAACAGCGAGGCAGTGTAGGAAGGGGGATGCAATCAGGATCGCCTAGTTCTACAGTTGTGGTCAGTTATTTAGAGATAATTTTAAAATACTATTTCTGAAAAGTGTCAAACAAGCCAGTCAATGTGCCTCCAACCCGTCTGTTGACGGAGACAAGGAGCATGTCTTCCTCCGTGAAAACATCATGTGTAAATACAGACTTGCCTGGACTGTGTTCATAGACTGAGAATAAAAGGAAATGGCTTTCAAAGCAGTGCTCCTTTGAGCCTAGGTGGTCAGCAGTCTGGTGAACTGATGAACGTTTCTGGGTTTAGCAACGTTGAAAATCCTTTAAACAGTCTCTTTTAGCTCAATGCAGAAGTAGGTTGGCTTGGGCTCACTCTGATCTATAGGGAACAGAGGAAAATGTGTGGTGTTTGCTATGATCAATCTGAATAGTATCTGTCTAACTCAGGGAATAATACCTGCCCGAGGCGGAACGGCTTCTGCTTAAGGTGGAATAGGTCCTGCTTAAGGGGGAATAGCTCCTGCCTACAATGGCAAGAGCAGCTTCAAGTGACGTGTCTCATGAGGTGTCACAGAGGCTGGTTGCTCTATAATCAAAGATGTGCTTCATTTAGCCTTTTCTCTGATGGCTCTCCTTATGAGGGATCCTGAAATCAGACCACCCAGTAAGCACCTCAGCTGATACGTCCTGAATTAGAGGATTGCAATGAGTGGTACTCCCTTCTCTCTCTCTCTCTCTCTCTCTCTCTTGAGAGACTCTGAGACTGTGTGACCTTGGTTATCTTGATGGAAGAGGGGAGCTGTCAAGTGAATGTCTGTAACTCTTTAGGGTACTGTGAGCTGAAACAATGACAGGCTTCCTATGGAGGTAGGTATTGCGCTATTATTATTAATTATTTTGTTGTCAAATCGACACAAGCTAGGGTTATTGGAAAGGAGGAACCCTCCCTGGAGAAAATGCCTTCATAAGGTTAGACTGTAGGCAAGCTTGTAGGATATTTTAAAAATTGGAGACTGATGTGGGATGGCCTAGCTTATTGTGGACGGTGCCATCCCTGGGTGGGTGGTCCTGGGTTCTAAAAGAAAGCAGGCTGAGCAAGACACACTAGGAGCAAGCCAGTAAGAAGAAGCCCCCATGGCCTCTGCTTCAGCTCCTGCCTCCAGGATTCTGCCCTGTTCCTGCCATCAGTGCATTTGATGACCTATTTCATGGAACTGTGAGTGAAATGAGGTCTTTCTTCCCCCACGTGGCTTTTGCTCACTCTTTCATCACAAGAGTAACTCAAAGGCAGTGTCCTTCCACAGGAGGCTGCCTCTTTGCTCCTGTTGGAGGGAGGCTGACATTCTAGGTTAAGATGAATTATGTCTCATTGTCTGGGGTCACAGGTTTCCTCTTGACAGTTTATGTCACTTTACAGTGAGAGATAGAATTTCTAAATTTCCACTCTCCGTTTTTGTTAAGCACTGCTTCATATCAATATTGTCAAGTCTTTGTTCATTTGATGGTTAAATATTGCTGTTTGCTGTTGCATTGGTTTCTGGACCTGTTTTCTCTATTTAGTATTATGGAGATTAAAATGTAATTATTCTAATTTTTTTACGAATTTTTAAATGTGTTTTTATACATTTTAATTGAAATACAATTACATCGCTCTTCCATTTCCCTTTTTCCCTCCAGCCTCTATTTTTAAAATACCTATTAGAAGTTCACTTATCAGTGACTTTTCAATCTGAATTCCTGACATTTTAAACAAGTTCCTACAATCAGTGCATCTTTTTTTCCTTTCAGAGCAAGCTTTCTGGCTGTTTATTGAGGAGAGACCCTGGCCTTTGCTTCTGTTTCTTTTCATGCTAGGAGATAAGGTGACATGAGGGATGTCACTATCCCTAATGACTCTGGTGCTGGCTTTGGACTCTGCAGTTACTGGGTTTGCTTTTATTTCCTCTTGTGTTGCACACATGCCCTTTGGAAAGCATAACTTCCTGAGTCTGCCTTTTCTGCTTTCTTGCTTTTGTTTTTCGTTTCTTTTTCATCTTCACGGTTTTAATATTAGTGATAGGATTAGGCAGTGGTGAATCCCAATAAAGAACACATCATGTGACAGGTCTCATGTAGTTTAATGGGGACAGAGATACAGAGGTAGCCTCTGGGAGAGAGAAGGAAGAAGTGAGAATGGGGAAGGGAGACTGTGACTTTTTTTTTAACAGATCAAAAAGTATATTTACTTAGAAAAGTAGTTTCAACACCCCAAATGCAAAAACAGGTCAGACTGAGCTTGGATTTCCTCATAGCCCTACTCATAGCCCTAAGTAAGAAGGAATGCTCCATCCATTCACGTGACCAGGTCTCTGATCAAGGCTGGAAAAACAAACTCAGAATAGTCCCAAGTCAATATGGGAAACTACGGTAGAGAAACCTGATTTCTCAGAAACAGTTTTGAGTGGGAAGCCTTTAATCCTACCTGTTTAGTGCTTTTCTGTGAGTTTCTCAGAATGAGCTCAAACCTCTTACAAAGCTCCTTAAAACACAAGTTATGGCCGCAAGTCTGGAAAGTTCTATACAAGAACTACGTTAATGATAGTTAAAGAAAATTGAGAACCAGGTCCCCTTGTGAACAGTTGGAATAAGTAGTTGAAGTCTAGGTGGTTTTCTTCTTGGTAGAGGGTCATTCAACTACATCTGGGACCCCTGCTGCCTTTTGTTTCACAAATTTTGTGTTCTGTGCACTCTCTTGGCCCCATGCAGAGTCAAAGGAAGTGGTATCTTGATCTACAAGGTGGGTGTGCTTGGTGCGACCAGACCTTCCGAAATTCTTGACCTGCATGGCTTTTGGAAGAATGGTTTTGTTGAAATGGTCCTCAAGAGTAGGCGCACTAAAATCTCTCTTGTAGACTTCTTCATCTTCGTTCATGAAGAAGGTACCTCGGTGAGAATACTTTTGTAAAAACTTTTATTTGCCTTTAATAGCTTTGTTGGTAATGACATTGTCCGAAGTTCCGCCTGCCTTTCTTCCTCAGTCAGGTTTCTCATGCATTCAATGTCTGCTTTCTCCGTTTCAAGCACTTCTAGGTCTTCTCTGTCGCACTTGATTCTTTTGAGCTCTCGGAGTTTTCACGCCTAGTACTCCTCCTCCTCATTTTCATCATCGGTACTGAGTGCATCCAGGGCGGCAAGGGACCGCTTGTTCTCCTCTAGCTCCTTCTTGGTTTCTTCTACAATTTTGGGTGTGTACTTGCGCAGCTCCTCAGCCATACGCTTTGCTTCCTGTTCAAGCTCCTTATGTTTTAGGGCTTCAGGTTCTCATTCTTGAACTGTCACCTGATCCTTCTTTCAAATGAAGACAGGCTTAAGTCGAGGCTCCATTTCACCTTCGCTGTCTGTGTACTCCTCAGACTCTAACGACTCAGACTCCTCCCCAGAGCGTCCCTCATCTTCCATCTCCATGACTTTCATCTCTTCATTTTTTTCTCTCCTGTGCTCGCTGACACGTCATGTCACGGTGCCGCTCTAATCTCTCCTACTACTTCAGGTTCCACCATTTTTCTCTGTCGAGCCAATCTCTCCTCCACATCTTCACTAATGTGGTTCTGTAAACGCCGAAGGCGGGGTTCACTGGATGCATCCTCCTCCTATTCCTCAGGCCCTGCTTCTTGTTCCTTAGATTTCTTAATGAGCTGAAATTCTTCATCCTCTTCATCTGAGGACTTCATAGGGCCATAATCTGGACTTTTCCTGGACACATAACACTTTACCTTCACTTTTTCCATTGAGATCTCACCTTTTCCATTGCGAACTGGAACGGGACAGGCCACAGCTGTAGACTGAATGGGCAGCTGCTTCATGAGTGTGCTTGGGACAGTCGTGGTGACAGCTGCTGTGGAGACTCCCCCAAATGGACTGAATCCCAACAATGAAGAGCAAGGAACAGAATACCGCTTCCCACCGAGCTTTGCCAGACACTGCTGCGCAACTTACGGAGACCTTTGTTGGGTATTTCAGCTAATGTCATCCCTATTGGGTCCTGGGAGCCTCTTGCTGGTTTGCAACCCCATAGGAAGAACAACAGTATCTATCAACCAGCCCAGCCCCCAGAGCTCCCAGGGACTAAACCACTGTGATGGTTTGTATATGCTTAGCCCAGGGAGTGACACTATTAGTAGGTGTAGCCTTGTTGGAGTAGTTGTGTCACTGCGGGCATGGGCTTAAGACCCTCACCCTAGATGCCTAGAAGTCAGTCTTCTATGAGCAGCCTTCAGATGAAGATGTAGAATTCTCACCTCTGCCTGGACCATGCCTGCCTGGATACTGCCATGCTTCCACCTTGATGATAATGGACTGAATCTCTGAACCTGTAAGACAGCCCCAATTAAATGTTCTTGTAAGAATTGCCTTGGTCATGGTGTCTGTTCATGGCAGTAAAACCCTAACTAAGACAACCACCAACCAAAGAATACACACGGAGGGACCCATGGCTCCAGCTGCATATGTAGCAAAGGACGGCCTTATCTGGCATCAATGGGAGGGAAGGCCCTTGATTCTGGGAAGGCTTGATGTCCCAATGTAGGGGAATGTTAGGGCAGTGAGGAGGGAGTGGGTGGGTTGGTAGGGGAGCACCCTCATAGAAGCAGGGGTGGAGTAGGATAGGGTTTTTTTTTTTTTTTTTTGGAGGGAAAACCAGGAAGGGGGATAACATTTGAAATATAAATAAATAAAACAACCAATTAAAAATTTTTAAAAAAGAGAATAAATATTGCAGCTTCTCTGGAGTCTGGCAGAAGTCTTCTTGAAATACCACATTCAATTGGAGTGGTGAAGAGGGCCCAGGGTTTTCTTAGCATAGGAAGCTGCTGTCCACAGTAGATCTTTTCCCCTGCCCCTCACAATTAAAGTGTCATGTTTAAGCAATACGTAAGAATTAGGAAATAGGTTCCAGAGAGGATTTTTTTTGAGACTGAAATAGTTTTACTTCATCAAGTTAACTCAAAAAGTAAATTCTATTGGTGTCAATGATTTACATTTTTCTAATACCTAGGGTCTTGTCTAGTAGATTGCTCTAGAGACTCATCGGCATTCATCATTCAGTGCTTAAATGATGGATTCGGGATGTCATAGGATACCTAGAATGCAGAATAACTGCTAACCATGGTGCTTTATGATAAAATACAGAAGTCTCACAATGGAACAACTGTTCTCATAGTTTGACCAACCCAAAGTTTAAACTTGGCATGCATTTTAAAAGGCTTTTGCTTCTGTTTGAGCACAGTGCTTTCTTGTTTTAGCAAGTATTTGGGAAGTCTGACTCATTTATATTAAGTTTAGCCTTAACCTGTTTCGTTGCTACATCATTAAAGAAGCATTTGGAATTATGTAAGCCCTGATAAATTTTGAATCCTGTAATTTGAGGAGAAATACAACTGAGCTGTTCCTTAAACAGAAATGGGCTCTGTCTGCATTCATAGGCAATTTACAAGATGCAGGAAATACTGTGCATTTATCTGCTTGCCTGGGTTTTGTCATGGGGCAAACTCAAGGTAAGTAACAGCTGTCAAAGATAAGCAGCATTAATACTAGAAGATTAGCACCCAGTGGGATAGATAGCACATGTGCGCATACTCACTGTTAGGCAAGTCCGTAAATTATAAATTGGATACATTGTGTCACAGTACTCAGCAGCCTTTGGCCTTTGCATTGAGCTCAACATTGATCTTCCAAATTCAAAAAGGACAGTGGAAATCAGTGGACCTGGGTACTCATGAGCCAGTGTAAATGTGATGTGACTTCAAAAAGAAGAGGAAGTCTCCTCAATTTAATAACTTAACAGATGGTTTTTGGAGAACCTATGACATGCCAACCACTGTTTTAGCAACTGAGGACGCAGACAAAAGTCTCTTCCATAAGAAATCCTTTTAATATACCATGTCGCTCCTACCAAATGGAAAACTGCTTCGTGTCTTATTCTGATGAGCACATTTTCTTGAAAGTAGTGTATCATCACTAGATGATTCAGAAGCAACAATGTACTGCATCCTGCTGACTTCACAGGGAAACCAAAGTACAGACCCAGTGGATCTGCTCATCCGTGGGGCGCTTTGACAGCTGACATAGGATCAGTGCTCCGATGTTCTTGGTGCCCCGTAGCTATCGACTGCAGCAAAGGAGTTGAGTGATCTGTGACTTTTCATTCCTGCTTTCTACTTATTTTGATTTCCATAGCATTTCACCTGCCTTGAGCCTCGAAAGGTTCATACCAAGAACTGGGAATGCAGTCAAAGGGATGTCCTTAGTAAGTAAAGCTGAGTTTCCGTCACTAGATTTGTAGAACGATGAGATTAAGGTGTAACTCATAGGGTATTTTGAGAACAAAGCACTATTATGTGTGTGCACAAACAGATATTACTTGGTGTAATATATTTTACTATATGCATGTTAACTCTTAGTGTCACTGTTTATTGTATAGCTTTACTAAGCCTCTGTTTTGACGCCATTTCCCCAGTTTCTAGCAATTATTCCCTGTCTCAGTTAGGATTGCTATTGCTGCAGAGAGACATTTATGTCCAAGGCAACTCTTACAAAGGAAAGCATTTCATTGGGGCTGGCTTACAGATTAGAAGCTCGGTTCCTTATTGTCATGGCAGTAACTGTGGGGACACTCAGGCAGACATGGTGCTGGAGAAGGAGCCAAGAATTCCACATCTGCATAGGAAGGCAGCAGGAAGTGAGAAAGAGAGACACTGGGTCTGGTCTGTGCATTTGAAATCTCAAAGCTCACCTCCAGAGACACACCTTTCCTCCAACAAGGCCATAGCTCCTATTAGTGCCACTTCCTAGCAACCAAGGATTCAAATCTATGAGCCTATGGGGGCCATGCCTATTTAAGCCACCGCACTCCTCTTATTTTTAAATGGATTGTGACTCAAATAGTGACTCTTGGGATTATTAAATCTGGGGAGATGCTGGAGGCAGTGGTGATTTGTTACGACAGAGTATAGAGCTTGCACTTTGGGGTCCAGTGGCCTGGGTACCAATCTGGGCTTTACAACTTGAGGCCTTATGCACATCTGAGTTCTGAATAATCAACCTATGGCAGCTTTTCTATGAAATAAAAAATATAAAGGATTTATTTTCACTGTAAAGTAATAACATGTGGATTGACTTCTTGGAGATTTGCCATCTCTGTCCCTTTGAAATGTAGTCCTAGTCTTGGGCAGGCTAGAGTTAGTTCTATGTGGCCAAAAGGGAACCTAACTGATCCCTGGTCTCAAGATGGCTCAATCCCCTCTTTCCTGTGGGACAAAGGATCAGCTTGCAAGGGTAGTCGCAAGGAAGGCCTCCCCTCATCCTCAGCATCTCTGACTCACCTAACTGATCTCTGGTCTCAAGAAGGCTCAATCCCCTCTTTCCTGTGGGACAAAGGAGCAGCTTGCAAGGGTAGTCGCAAGGAAGGCCTCGGGGCTCGCCCTCATCCTCAGCATCTCTGACTCAGCTCTGTCTTTTGGTTTTCCTCTGCTTTCTCACCTCGAGCTCTGCAGCTGCCCTGCAGACAGATGACAGCCCTGCAGCCCGTGCTTTGCTGAGCCAAGTGACACGAGCAAGACCTCTTTGGTGATCTGTCAACAGAATATGTTTTAAAGAAAGCTTGAATACCATTTGTAGAAAAATAAATCTATATGACAGAAGGTAAGGAGGTGCATTCCAAGTGGCATTTACCTTCCTTCTTACCCCATAGCTTTTGGCAACTGTCTTTTTATTTGAGAACAACTTTGCTGCTTTTGTTTCTCCTAAGAATTATTTTGTACAAGTAATTGTGTGCTTGTGTAAAGATACATAATTTTGCATTTTGTCATTCCCATTAGGAAAGGTTAGTAAATTTTTGTTAAAGTTAAAAACATTAAACCGTGTCTTACAAATGCACTTTATAAAATGTTCACATGGCTGATAGCTCTTGAGATAATGTGGGTAGCAGTTTACATAAAATAATAATTGATTTAGCAAAGGGGGAAAATGCTGGATTAGAAACCTGCAGCATCTGGTTAAGCCTGCACAAGACTGATGTCACATTGTTATGTATTACATCGGGGAGAATTCAAAGGGTGGGACCAGCATGCCCAAGTCTAAAGGATAAAGGTAATGATAGCCCTCCAGAGCTAACACACTCTGTACGAACTGATAATGCCAACTTCTCTACCTTCCCGAATGAAATGGATTTGTGTATTCTGTATTATGCAAGTCTTTTCATGTGTCAGAGACACACTGAAGTGTCCCTAGCTTGAGGCCCTTCAAATCTTTTCTCACAGTAAGTGGGGCTTGGGAGTATATTTACAAGATTGTGTAGGAAAGTTGAGAAGTATTGTATATGCTCCTATTTTAGAGAATTACAACATTCTTCTATGCTTACATCGTAGAATAATGCTTCAGGAAAATATATCAGATTTAGCAACTGTCTCCTCCTCCTCCTCCCCCTCCTCTTCCTCCTCCTCTTCCTCCTCCCCCCCCCTCCATTTTCTTCAAGACAGTTTCTCTGTGTAAGCTTTGGCTGTCCTGGAATTCCCTCTGTAGATGAAGTTAGCCCTGAATTCAATGATTTTTCTACCTCTGCTTTCAGGGTACTGCAATTAAAGGTGTGCATCAGCAAATCCAGCTCAGACAACTCTTTATTTGCCAAGGTGTGTGTGTGTGTGTGTGTGTGTGTATCTGTCTGTCTGTCTGTTTAAGAAACAAAGACTTAGATGGTAGGATTTTCCCTTTTAAAAAACAATAAACAGAAGCAAAAAGGCCAACACAGAATCATTTGTGGGTCTCCCAACTTGCTAGGATATGGGACCTCACGTCATTTAAAGTAGGTATTTTTTTCACTCTTTTTTATTTACTTAAAATTTTTTTTTAATTAGTTATTTTCTTCATTTACATTTCAAATGTTATCCCAAAAGTCCCCCATACCCTCCCCCCACTCCCCTACCCTCCCACTCCCACTTCTTGGCCCTGTTGTTCCCCTGTACTGAGGCATATAAAGTTTGCGAGACCAGGGAGCCTCTCTTCCCAATGATGGCTGACTAGGCCATCTTCTGCTACATATGCAGCTAGAGACATGATTTCTGGGGGTACTGGTTAGTTCATATTGTTGTTACACCTATAGGGTTGCAGACCCCTTTAGCTCCTTGGGTACTTTCTCTAGCTCCTCCATTGGGGGCCCTGTGTTCCATCCAATAGCTGACTGTGAGCATCCACTTCTGTGTTTGCCAGGCATTGGCATAGCCTCACAAGAGACAGCTATATCAGGGTCCTTTCAGCAAAATCTTGCTGGCGTATGCAAAGGTGTCTGCGTTTGGAGGCTGATTATGGGATGGATCCCCAGGTGGGGCAGTCTCTGGATGGTCCATCCTTTCATCTCAGCTCCAAACTTTGTCTCTGTATAAAGTAGGTATTTTAAAAGAATAAATATTAGCCATTCTACTTAGTGTCGAGGGGTTTGTACATTGTAAACATTTTATGACATTTTTATATGTTGAATATCAAACAACTAGTATTCACCATTGAACATTTGATAATATCTAACAGATAAAGCTTATAAAATATTCCATGTATTTTAAACTTCCCTTTGAATTTAGATGAATGATTGTAATTTGAACTGATATGTCAAAGACTTAAAAAAAACTTAGGAGCAGGGGGAGTTTTGTGATTAGAAGTTACCAATATCACAATAAGATCAGACTCTGAGATCCAAGCAACAGAAACCAGCAAGGCCCTTCCCACTCTGTTACTGTAAGAAGACGTGGGGAAGGCGTGGGAAGAAGCACAGAGCATGTCCTGGGAAAGCCCCACCAACTTGGGAGACCTAGTTATATGTTTTTGGTTCATTTTAAGACATGTTAGAAATGCAATCCATGCCAGAAACATCATAAAAATGGATTGAACATCAAGAGACACACATCTCCATATAAAAGCTAGGCAAGAGGTGCCCAAGTTCTTGTGACTGGCAGATGGTCACATGGATACTAGGTTTCCTGCATCACGTCCCAACTCATCCTGTGTTGCTTTCCCATGAGTCAAATGGTTTTAGTGTAGTCAGAGTCTTCTGGGTGGTAAGTCAAGTGTTTTTTTTTTTTTTTTTTTTTTTTTTTTTTTTTTTTAAAACACACAGCTTCTAAACTAAGTAAAGAAGGTAATTAAAGTTATGGAGACAGCATCTTTGTCCCAGCATGGCTGCCAAGAGTCGTTATGCTGTCTCAGCCTTAATTTGGAGAGACTGGTACTTAAAACGAGCAAGTCATGTAAGTTTACGTTTACCTAAAAGGCAATAGTCCCAGGAAATAAATGGAGAATACTTTCAGAAGGACTCTTCTTTTCTCTCTCTCTTTTTTAAAGCATCATAATTTTATGCAGCTGGAACCCATTTGTTTTGTTGTAGTCTATCTACCCCACGTTCTTTTTCTTTGCCAACCCAGAATGGACATTTCCAAGAAGTCTGAACACATCATCCTGTTTGAATGTCCAGGACGGCAGCTGCTGGGGGAACCAACCCTGATGGGGACCTTGGCCCTTTTGTCTGCCTCCTGGTTTAGAGTCTTTACATTATAGTAAACACTGACCGGAAGTCTGGCTGCTTCCCAGGACACTGTTGTTTATGGCTTGTCCTTTAACTTAACAGTCTATTCTGCAGTTATTGAAGCAGTTGAACCTGATCAAGAGTTCAAGTGTGTCTCATCTCTCAGGTCCATGATGTACTGGAAGATCTCGGACCTGCAGACAGGGACAGCCCAGACACGGAAGACAGAGGGATGTTTATTGACTTGAAAACATGGTAAGAAAACTTTTGTTAAGTGCAGGAAATGAAAAACTGGTTGCATACCTCTGATGGTTTGTGTTTTAGGCCACGGCATCCTGTATGAAGACAGACTTCCCTTCAGCAGAGATGTGAGAAACCGGACATGGGCTTCTGTGACTTCCCCACCTCACCTTTATCAGACTGAATCTGAAAAAAAAATAAAATAAAACAACAGGAAGTTTTGCTGGGCAGTTCAGTTGGCTGGGGCTACCTAGCAAGCAGTGACCTGCAAATGTCATAAAAGAAAGCCCTGACCCTGGCCATTCCCTTGAATCGTTGGGTCCAGAGAAACACTAGGATAGTTATCTTTCTCAAGCAGAGCCTTAGCATCCATCTCTGTCCTGCTTTTCAGGACATGTGGTCACTGTGTAATACAAGCACGTTAACACATTCCTGGGTACAGGTTGATGTACAAGTGAATCTTGTTCAGGTGTTCTTTGTTGTTTCTTTCCTTCACGTTGTTGTGCTTTCACGTGTAGGCTGATCTGAATGGAACAACCAGCCCTAAGCCATTTACCCATCAATGCAACCAATACCTACCGAGTGCTTGGCTGTGCATCAGTCTCTCAAGACCGTAAAAAATATATCATCACCGAGGGCAGTTAGATGAAACAGTACCATGATCTCTAAAATAGCCTTTCTCAACAGCCTACCCCCCTATCCCCCAGGAGGAGTAAATTGTACAGAAAGGGATGTGATGGACCTTTACAATTCAATCTAGAAAATTTAGTAGAGGTGGTATTGTGTGGCACAGACAAGGTAACCTGACTCATCACACACAATGGATACCTTAGGTCATCAGTACTTAGCTGGCTGATAAGGCATTTAAAAGGGGAATTAAATTATTATTACTTATGTTCTTTAATCCTTTTTTTACAATCCAGTTTTCATCACCCTCCTGGTCTGCCCCTGACTGCTCCCCATTCCATACATCCTCCCTTTCCCTGTCTCCAAGAGGATATTGTCCTCCACCCCCCACCTCTACCCCACCGGACCTTCCTACTCCCTGGGGTCTCAAGTCTTTCAAGGCTTAGGGTTAGGTGCATCTTCCTTCACTGAGCCCATACCAGGGCAGTTCTCTGTTGTATATGTGTCAGGGGCCTCATATCAGCTGGTATATGCTGCCTATTTGGTGGCTCAGTGTCTGAGAGATCTCAGGGGTCCAGGTCATTTGAGACTGCTGGTCTTCCTTTGCGGTCCCCTCTTCCTCAGCTTCTTCCAGCTTTTCTCCAATTTAACCACAGGGGTTCCCAGCTTCTGTCCTGGGCTGGATGCTAGTATCTGCATCTGACCCTTTCAGCTGCTTGTTGGGTCTCTCAGAGCCATGATAGGCTCCTGTCTGAAAGCACACCACAACATCAGTAACAGTGTCAGGCCCCAGGGGTCTCCTCTTGAACTGGATCCCAATTTGGGCCAGTCACTGGACCTCTTTTCTCTCAGTCTCTTCTCCATTTTTGTCCCTGCAGTTCCTTCAGACAGGAACAATTCTGGATCAGAGCTTTTGACTATGGGATGGCAACCCTACCCCTCCACTTGATGTCCTGTCCCTCCACTGGAGGTGGACTCTGCACACCTTCCCACTGTAAAACACTTCCCTCCCTTTGAGTCCTAAGAGTCTCTCACCTCCCAGGTCTCCTGTACCTACTAGAGGGTTCCCCTACCTTCTACCTCCTGAGGTTGCTCATTTCTCTTCTTTCTGCTGGCCCCTAGGAATATAGTCTAATCATAACATCGTCTGAAACCAGTGGAGGGGATAAGTACAAGTTTACAACAGTCATTGGTCCCTCCTCCACCAACAGGTGGCCTTGGGGAGAGAAGGGAGTGGTTAAAATGGGAGGGGGATCTCTTAATTAAAATAGCCCCCAATGCTAAGCAAGTGGGAAGAATTTCTTGAGGGAAGTTGTGGTTCAGAGATGGGATGCCATCAGATGGCAGGCTGCACTGAATTCCTATGGGAAGGAAGGGCAAAAACCAGCTAAGAGTTTTAAGGATTGAAGTCAAGGACCTGGCATTTGATAATGCATTTCTGAGTGCCTGGTGGACTAAAATACTTTTTAGTGTTTTTGAGAGATGCAAATATAAATAAAAATGTATATTTCCCCATATTTATTTTACTTTACTCCATATTTATTTTTAAAGCAGCATGTATCTGGGACTGGACCACATAGATTTGATTTAGGTCGTTCTGTTGTCAGGTGGATGAGCTTGTAGGTGTCTGTGGTGTCTGCTATCTGACTCTAGGGTACTGATCTTTCCACGAAAGTCTCCACCTCTTTTATTTCAGATCCTTCAGGATGGATCATCTGTGTATCTATTTTGTTGTTCCTTCAGTCTTTCTGAAATGATTGTGTTGCACGCTCTTTTTTAAAGATTTATTTACTTATTTTATGTATACGAGTACACTGTCACTCTCTTCAGACCCACCAGAAGTGGGCATCAGATCCCATTACAGATATGTGTGAGCCACTGTGTGGTTGCTGAGAATTGAACTCAGGTCCTCTGGAAGAGCAGTCAATGCTCTCAACTGCTGAGCCATCTTTTCAATCCCAACAATTGTATTTTTTCCTCCAGCTCCACCATCTATTTCCTTGAAAGCCTGCCCTGTGCCCTAAACATCACATGTATTTACCAGACAGCTCACCCATACTTCCATCTCAAAGAAACACCAAGTTGGAAAATTTTATTTATTAAAAATACAAATATCCTTTTTCAGATTTCATATAGGTTGATAATAAGGACCATCCATTTAATGAATTATAAAAAAATATTGTAAAATTATGTGCATACATGTGTTTCTGCTTGTGAGTATATGCATATGTGTTTCTATGTATGAATATGTGCTTGTGTGTACTTCTGTGTGTATGTGCATGTATGTACATCTGTGTATGAGGACATTGATGTGTGTGTTTTCTCTGAGTATGTGCATGTGTGTGTGTATGTGTGTATGAGATTGCACATGTGTGTGTTTTTTCTGAGTATTGTGCATGTGTGTGTTTCAGTGTGAGAGTATGCATGTGAGTACAACTGCTCCAGCAGATTCAGGAAAAGTTTATGTCAACTCTACACAATTGCTTCCAGGTGTCAGGAGTAGGTGGATTCTCTCTAACTGATACTATAAAGCCAGCATTACCTTAACTCTAAAACCAGCAAAAGGTATCACAAGAAAAGAAAGAGAAAGAAAACAAAAAGGAAAAGAAACAGAGACCCTCATCTCTCAGGATATAGAGGAAGAATCCTTCTTGAAATATTAGAAGAATTGAATAAAAATAAAAATTCAGACACTAGAGTGAGAAAGATTCACTCTATGTATATATGACCCGTTCACTTTTCAAAAGCAATGTTTTGGATCAGCAAAGGCTGTCAGTAAAGGCACCTGCTGTCCAGCCCGATGACCTGAGTTTGATCGCTTAGACCCAAGTGATGTAAGAAGAGAACAAAATCCTAAAAGTGGACAACGGATCTTATGCAGATGCCATGACATTTGTATTTTCCCATAAAATAAATAAATGCATTTTAAAATCAGTTCATTAAGCTCTTTACATAAACAAGCTACAGGAATAGAAACAAGTGATGATATCACCGTAGCACTGGGCAAAGGGGCATGAACACTTTTCATATAACAACCCCCAGCTAATTTGGGATATAGGCAACCATAGTCATCTTGATAGAGACTATCTATAAAGAATATAGTTTTGATTATATATTATATATAATTTATATATTATATATTTTATATAAATTAATTTTGTTATATGTAAAATTATAAATTATTTTATATAGTATATAACATATACTATATAGGCAACCATAGTCATTTGATAGAGACTATCTATAAATAATATAGTTTTGATTATATACTATATATAATTTATATATTATATATTTTATATAAATTAATTTTGTTATATATAAAATTATAAATTATTTTATATAGTATATAATACTATATATAATTTTATACAGCATAAATATATATATGTGTATCTCGACTGGTGGCCTACCTGATCTTGTGTAAACCTATTTGAATGGGCCAAATAAAACCAGACACCAATGATCATTGAGGAGGGTGTGGCATCAAGGAAGTCTCATAAATTATATAAAATATATATAATATAAAATTATATACATATAATATTAATGCATATATATATATATATATATATAATTGTTGGGGGAGATTCAAGACCCACTCTCACTAAGCTCAGAGATACATCAAAGAGAACCACACTCACAGAGCCTTTTGAAAATTAAACTGAAAATCCTAGATAACACAATCAAACAAGCAAAGAGAGAACAATGTATGGATGGTGAAAGAAGGAAAACTTGCCTGCTCTCTGACGGCACTGTGATGATGCATGTAGGAGATCTAGAAGGTGAACCCCAAACCAAGTGGTTAGAAATAATAAATACCTGGAACATGTCTGTAGGATGCATAGATAAAAGCCAATGACTTCACCCAGTCACGAGCAAGTACAGCTTGGATGTATAACATAATAGTATGTACAAGGGTGTCCTATAGAGTTAAAAAGGTAGGTTTAAATCTGACAACATATATCAAGGCTTATAAATATCTAGTAAAAAAACAAAGAAAAATTGAATAATTGGAAATAGATGCAAAAATACACTTAATATAAGGAGACTCATTACAACAAGGATAGTAGTTTTTCTCCACGTTGACATATAATAGGTGCAATTCCAGTCAAAACTCGAGGAAATCTCCTAGATATCTACAAAATGACTCTAAAGTTTACATGAATGCCCAATAAAACTTTGAATAGTTACCATAATTGAAGAGCAAAGTTTGGAAACTAATAAAAACTGGTTCAAAGTTTACCAGAAAGATACAGTAATTAAGATGGTGTCATGATAATGGAAGAGAGCTACATCTATGGAACAGAGTAGAGAGCCGAGAAACAGATCTCTAATGATGCAGTTGATTGATTCTGATTAACTTGCAAATGCAAGAAGATATGGAGAAGAGTCCTAGAATTTTCACTTAAAAGGAAATTCAAAATGAGTCATGGAATAAAAACTAGACAAGAAAGTCAGAGAACATCTGCACAATTTTGGCCCTGGTGATGAGTTTTTAGATTTGGCATTGAAGACACAAGCCACAGACTCACTCATGGAATTCACTATAATTACAAATTCACCATAGCTGATATGGAATGGCAGGTGATCGTACGTAGAGCACAAGTCTGCCAACTTGGCTTTCATCTCCAAGCTCATGTTAAGGTAGAAAGAGAGAATTGACTCCATAAAATTGCCTCCATATTGCAAACTATGGTACATGACTTGTGTGTACCACTCCATAAAAATTAAAAATTTCTGTTTAGTCTAACACATTGTCAAGATAATGAAGAACAAGTCATAAGCTAAGAGAAATTATTTGCAAGATATATATTTAACAAGAATTACTGTCCAAATAAATGTAAAGAATATGTCTTGAAATTCAATAAAGAAGTTACCTGGGACATTGGGAAAGACTTTAAAACATAGCTCAACAAAGAAGATATATGGATGATAAAGTATAAACTTATTTTCTATTTCTTACTTCATAAGAAAAATGCAGATTAAGACAATAGTGCACACCTAAGCTGAGCCAGTGAGAGAGTTCCTTGGGCTGGCAGCTTACCTGTTCTGGCTGGAGGGCTCAGAACTTGATCAGGGGAGAGCTGCCAGAGTTTGGACTGGGAAGCAACAAAGGGGGTGGGGCTAGGGAGGGAAAGGATGGTGGCAGATTGGGTTTGTGGGAATTGAACCAAGGGAGTTCTGTGGGCTGGTGGCCCATCTGTTCTTGTGTACACCTCTTTTGATGGACAATGTAAAACTAGACAGCAATGACTGTTGAGGAGGGTAGGGTGTTACAGGAAGTCTCATGCATTGCTGATAGGAAAAGAAAACCATTAATTGCTTTGAAAGTCTGTGTTGATTTCTATGGAATTAAATGTACTGAGGCATATGATTCTGCAATTGAATGACCTGGTAATTTACTCAAGTTGGAAATTTAACATCCACATAAACAACTGTGTATGAAAATGGATAGCGTCTTCTCCATTTTCAAGAACATGGAAACTGGTAAGATTCAATATTCCTTTTAGTTCATGGACACATGGTTGATGGTGTGTTGAAATGATAGCTTATTAATGTCACCTATTAGTACTAAGAAATGAGTTATCAAGCCATGAAAAGATTTGGAGGAAATTTAGTGACAATGCCTGAGTAAAAGAAGCCAATCATAAAGACTGTGAATATTGTGAGTCCCATCACATGATACTTGGGAAAAATCTAAAACTAGGCAGACTTTGAACACACAGGACTTTTAGGGCATTGACACAGCTCTGTGTGATACTATAGAGATGGACACATATAATTAATTCTATATTTGTCCAAACTCATAAAATCCAAGAGCAAACCCTAATGTGCACTATGGTGTTTAGGTAGAAACAATGTGTGATTTGATTTCCTTCAGTAATGAAATCACCATGGTTTGGTGTTGGTGATAATAGGGACCCAGGGTAACGGTTTTCAGAATGGGAACTGAAAGAGGATATTCTTGATGAAACAAGTTAATTTAAGACCTCAACCAACATGAGAAAAAAACTCTGAAACCACAAAACCCAAACATCCCAACTGTAGAACAACACTTTAAAAACTATCAAATCGCAGACATTACAGGATCAGTATTTCGTCATTTCCTTCTTCCCACCTAAAAAAGGTATGTAGCCTACAGTTACAGCAACAATGTGGCTCGGAATCTTATGGTTTTCATTACTGTGTGTCATATATACAAATAAAGCAGGGATTGTTTTTAAATATGCCTTTTTAAAAGAAGTTCCTTTGGACTTTGAAGTGGAAAATTTACTTTGAATTTTACAATGTTCAAATCATCAGTTACAAAATACAAAGAGAGCGATTGCATAACCCGTATGAGAAAGCATTTCCAACCCTTGTCACTTGCCATTCTTTTAGCTATGCCTGAGGTCAATTAACAATGCTTAAAAATCATTTTTGAGTAAGAGATTTGAATATGCTGATCTAAAATTTAGCAATGTAAGTCTGATAGTAAGTTATGCTATATTTATCGTATGTTGCATGGCACTATTATTGTGGAGATGTGAAACAAACATCTACTCACCCAGATAAAGAACTGACAACAGACCAAAAAATGTATACAATCAAAGTGCACAGAAGTCTAACCTGAGGAACCATTAGGTTTTTATTGGGTTGTGTATGGAACATAGCCAAGGGGTCACTTACAGGAGCAGAAATGGTAAAAACAGCTGCATCACCAAAATCCCATTCCAGAAGTAATGACAGTTTATGAAATCTGGGTACATGGAGCACACAGTCCTTCCTGCAGGCAGCCTTATAGGTTGACAGTCATCCATTCTTGGGGTTCTAGATGGCCTGAGCCTCTTCTAACCAGCTTGGCTTATATTTGTTTGTTATGTGTTATCCAGGCTGTTGATCTTGTCTGATAGTGACTGTCAGCAGTCTTCTCTGCGTATACATTCTCGAGGAGAGGGCTAGTAAACCTATCAGTTTCAGGGACTTCCTGCCTCTACTTTGAGTTGCTTACTTCCTGCCTTAATGAGCTTCCCTACAGAATAGAGTGTTTCACCCATACAATTGAACATCTTGTGGTTCACCTCGTTATAAACATCCTGTGCTAGAATAGTAGTTTCCTGTGGAGGAAACTACTATGCAGCCTCGCCATGCTCATTTATTGTGCATCCTTTTTACTTAGTAACTCTTTCCTGCAATTATGTATGGAGTGACAAGGACTGGGGCTGAGAATCTGAGGACCTT
Source organism: Mus musculus (assembly GCF_000001635.26). Classification (NCBI taxonomy): domain Eukaryota; kingdom Metazoa; phylum Chordata; class Mammalia; order Rodentia; family Muridae; genus Mus; species Mus musculus. The sequence goes on from NC_000079.6 coordinate 115,179,600, forward strand.
GACTGTAATTCAGACCCTATTACCTATTTGCTAAATGGGAAGGTGCCCATGAGGGCATTGGATCCTCTTGAAATGGATTTATACAAGCAGTTATCAGCTGGCCAACAGCAACTAGTCTTGGTTCCTTTAGAAGAAGACTGGCTTCTTCTATAGCAGTGGTTCTCAACAAGTGAGTTTAAGACCCCTGTGGAGATCAAATGACCCTTTCACAGGAGTAGACAAAGACCATCAGAAAACACAGATATTTGTATCATGATTCATAACAGTAGTAAAATTATAATTATGAAGTAGCAACAAACATAAGTTTATGGTTGGAGGTCACAACATGAGGAACTGTATCAGAGGGTCGCATCAGAACATTAGAACAACTGTCCTACAGCAAATTTGGATCTAGAGCATGGTTCCTGGCTGGCCTCATGATGGTTTCTGTATCATGTGTGATCCCAGAATATCTCTCTGTTACGTAAAGAAAGTATGGCATTAGTCCATGTTTGTCATAAGGTCTGAAACCCAACCAAATAGCAGCTGACAAGAGAAGTTTATTTGATTACACTTTCCTCTGAGGTGATATTGCTGTACAGATCTTGAAAAATCTGTCCAAGTACACAATAAACTTAAAGAGGCTAAAAATTCAAATTGTTTTTGACCAAATTTCAGGACAAAGCCTAGGTTGTGCCATGTTTACAGTTTTGATTCATGACCTGTGGATCACAATTCAAATTTTCGTTCTTGTGGATGAAACAAATTAGAGGTAGTAGTCATGGTAAAGAAATCTAATAACTTTGTCACATGTGTGTTTACAAGTAGTAGGAATGTCCCATGAAAAGAAGAGAACCATATACTATAGAGTATCTTCATGGAAACCATGAACAGGAAAGTTAGCCCACTCTGAGTTCTTGAGATCAGAAGCAGCCAGTGGGTAGATTTAGTGCTGTGGAAAGGAGTGCTTTTTATATTATGTACTGTGTATGTGTAAGATGGAGTGCTTCATAGGGATGTACTGGATGACAACTGTAATTGCAGGATGGACTCAAGAAGGAGGGAAGGAAGGAGATGATGGAAGAGGTTCAAGTCAGGGTTGGGGTTGTATGTGATGAGAAAAACAATGACAAAGGGGCTTAGATAATATATAAATATAAATATATATACACACATATATATGTGCATGTGTGTATATGTATATATAGATACACACATATACTTTATATATTTAATAAATGTTTAATCTATATAATTATGACATCTGTACAGCATCTTATCTTTCAACATGAGGATGAAGATGTTGCTAGTACCTCTCCTTAGAACTGTCAGAAAAAAATCAATAGATTAAACTTTAAATATATTTATTAATATATATTTATATATCTAATATTTATTTATTTATAACATGTAACTTTATATACATATTATATAATTCTTATATGTTATAGCATATTTAATATATAATTATTTATATTTTATACATGTATTATATATTTAATATACAGTTAATACACACACACATATATATATTTGTCTATGAGATCTTTAACTTTTTTATGTTTTTGAGGTGTGATTGATTGGAGCTTGGGAAACATGATTCCTAGGAATAGAGTGTGGTTATTTCTGAAGGTGTCCTGCCTGGGTACTGATCTCAATGCCAGTCTAGTAATTCTGGTAAAGAAGAGGCTGCCATTCTTGTGACAATTGGTAATCACATAGCAAACTTACAGAATGATTCTTGCTGTATTACCCATCATGAGGCCATACTGCAGGATATTTGATCACACTGTGAACCCAGAGATTGCATTCTTTACTAGAAAAACCTGTTTCTAGTTGTGGTGTGGCTCAGCCCTAGCAGGTACCTTTAATCCAAGAGCTTTCTGTTTATTGTAAACAGGATTACACAAAGTCAACTTGTTGATGGGGAGTGAACATAGGAAGAAAATCATAGAGAGTAAGAAGATTCCGGAGGATGACTAGAGAGACACACTGGAAGTAGGGGGGGAGAGACGCTGAGTTTGCAGGGTTTTTGAGGCAGAATTGAGGTGGAGAACCTTCTTTTGGGATGTCAGCTGTTTGCTTCCTCCACCTCTCTGAGCCAGCAGGCTTTCACCCCAGCATCACATAGCTCCCGAGTCTATTTGTAAAACTGAACATTTGAGATCAAGGCCACACTGTGACATTTTGTTTGGTGGAAATACATAGAAGTAATGATACTGTAATATCTACACTGTATGATCCACTGAAGTTCTCAACACTCCTATGGAGGGATACTAGGCACATTCCCATCTTCATGTCGAAAAAACAGAAGCTGAGCAGACATCAGGGAAACCTACAGAGAACAAGAATCTATCCTTTGTCTACTTTTGTAGTCATACAGTTAAATAAACATTGTCAACAAGTCTGTAGTGTTTTATGTCATCAGGCTTACAGACCAGATGACACAGACATGATAATTTTTGCTATAGGAGTATTTAAGAAATATTGAATGAATATTAAGCACTGTCACAGATCAGAAACTAGGTCATCTGATAGGTATCTCATAATGTACAAACCCAATAGAAATAAATCCATTTTCCACTTATATTCTAGTTGGGGAAGAAATAGTTAAACAAAGACAATGGCATTATAATATATTATGGAGTAGTAAGTACTATAAAAGAGATGAAACATAATAGAAATAGGTAGAGGAAACATCAGGGAAACAGTCCTTTGAAAGGTTTGCCCTTTGATACAAATGAATTTGAACTTTCTACCAGTCATGCCTGAAAATAGCTAGGGAAGCCAGAGAGAGTACTTAAGAGCAGTACAAATTGCTACCTTTGCCCATAGGTGTTACCCTGGACGGTGGAGCTAAGTGCAAGTTAAACTAGACTGTGATGTGCATAGCTCAGTCTTAGAGTGGGTTTCTACAAAGTGAACATTGGCAAAGTCAGGAGACCATTGACAAGTTGCAAAGCTAGAAGAGCTACAAGCGCCCTCCCTGTCACTGTCCGTTGGGTCACATTTATACTCTCTCTTAACATCACATGTCCTCTAATGGTCTTGACTCAGTAAAACATCACGTGAGTCTGCATCACATGACATAACCAGAATTTCCCACTTCACACTGCCCCAGCAGTGGGCTTGGTAAATAAGTAATTTTGTTCATCTCATTCAGTAAACTATTTGCCTTCAGAGTTTGTAGGGTTTTTTCCCTTAATGTGCAAACGCTTATGGGTGTTGGGGAGAAACAAAGAGCTCGTTTGTGTTTTGCTTTTTCAGGATGTAACATAAAAATAAAGAGCAGTTATTTATCTTTCCTTGTTCCTCCTAAACTTCCAATAAATCTTATTTTTTACTCAATGACCTAGGATTCTTCTCTGTCCCACACTTAGGTGACATGAACCAAAGATCACAGAAAGGAGTTGAACCTATTTTGAATTCTATAAAGTCTGATTAACTGATTAGAAGTCCATTAATTGTGGGGTGTTGCAATGTTACAGGTTCAGAGCCACATTATTTTGGGCTATCTTAGACTCCTTGAAAAGCAATGTATTACCCACCTCTGAATGTTAACTGACAGTCTGTGACTTTTAGACAAATCTTTTGGAATGTATAAACAGACTTCTGGCTTCCACCAATCCAACAGCTAAAAATGTCAAATGGCACCTGAGGCCCGCATCACAGATTAGCTACTTTGTTGTAACCTTTCTGCCTGATGTGCTCACCAGTGTATTTTAAAATTGGTTTGATTTATGGCTTTATCTCATTACTATAAAAACATAATAAAACTGTTAGCACAGCGGGACATGGAATTCGAGGTAACCAAAATTTGTGTTCCCAGGACATGGTCACTCAGATTTGACTCCAGAATAAACTATGGATTATCCTTTCAGGTGAGAACTGTGGTTTTTAATATTGACAAGAAATATATTCCCTGTCTAGGACTCACACTGAAACACTCAGCTAAAGCTACTCTGGGTGAATTTAGAGTCTTAATTAGAATCTGGCAGCAATTCACCCAAGCTTCATAAAAAACCATCCATGTTTTGGGAAAAATTTGACATTTAGTAAATAGCATGTTTCGTTTTGCCCTTGAAAGACCAAATATCTTAATTATTACTGCAAATTAGCTTGCAATACCACCCACCCCCTCTTCTTACATATCCACTCTTATCTTCTCTACTGAATCCTAAATGTCTCATTTATTTCCCAACTTAGGGTTGATGAGGTAGCATGGTAGTAGACCAGAATACTTCAGTTTCTTTCAATGTAAAATAAGCTTTCAGATGGAAAAGCATCAAACTATATAAAGAAGGAGGGAAATTTGTTCTATTAATGCCATGTTATACTACATGCTCCATTGTATTTTTTTCATTTATTTCATATGCGACTACTACAAGCCTTCCCTTTCTCCCCGTCTTCCTCCATTCAGATTTCTCTGTGTTCCCAAAGACCTCTAGATGTAAGTTCTAAAGTAGATCTCTGGCTTGCGGAAATGTTTTGTGAACATTTTGGGTAAAGTTGAAGAGTAAAACTAATTCAGTGTACAGCATGAAAGGTTTATAATGCAGACATAATGTACTGAAAAAGATTTTCTGACTCATTGCAAGACACGAGGCCACAGATAATAGCAATTCCGTTGACCTGGGGAATTTAACTGACTGAGAAATTCACTACAGCAAAAGTGTTATTCAAGGAAACCTGACGTGAACTTAGATGGCATGGTTAGATGAATTGTATCTGGCCCACGCTAACTCTGGCAGCTACAGTTTACCGTAGTAAAGGAGGATCAAACCCAAGCTTCATGAGAGGAACATTTTCATAATGAGTTTCTGGAAGGAGAAAGTTTTCCTGTCATGTAGCCAGAAGCTGCCATGATGCAGTGGAAAAAGGAACTTTCTAAAAATGGGGGCTATCAACAGTTCTGAGTCTCAGGTACTATTCAAGGAGGGGCTTAAGTCACCAGGAAGCCTATAGCAGAAAGTCTTTCCCTTAGAGCTCCGAGTAAGAACTGAAGTGTAAGTTAGGTCACAAGCAAGTAGAGCTTCTTCTATAGCACTGACAGGGCAACGGCCTCCAAACTTCTGATCCATGTTATAGACAAAAGCAAGAGAGACCTAGGCGAATAGGGATTTCAGATATCCTACAGACGACTTTTAGAATATTTATGTCCAAAGGAATAGGTAGAGTATACTTAGCTTCCCCAAATTAATTTTTATATCTGCAATTCAAATTTAGCATGCTTTGTCTGACATTCATCTTTTTCTCTTGCCAACTTTAGTCCATCCATCCATTGGTCTGTCTTCTTGTTTTTCTCTTTCTCTCTGTCCCTCCCTCCCTCCCTCCCTCCCTCCCTCCCTCCCTCCCTCCCTCCCTCCCTCCCTCCCTCTCTCCCTTCTTTCCTTCCTTCCTTCCTTCCTCCTTCTTCCCTTTCCCTTCCTTTCTTCCTTCCTTCTCTCTGGCTCTTCACTGGCTGGTGCTCTTTGCATGTACGAATCTTTGTTCATCAGTCATCTGAACATCTCTCCTCTCATTCTGCAGCAACTACTTCACTCGGTTGTTATAACGCAAACTCAGACACAGAGACCAAGTCAGGGTATCTGTGCTCATGTTCCAACAGCTCTTCATACATCAAAACAGGCACTAGGCTGAATCTGGCCCGTGGACTAACATTTGCTGATCCTGATCTGGATTTGTTTTGTTTTCTTTCTCATACTATATTGGCCCTAAAGGTGCAATATACTCTATTACATTAAATTGTCTCTGAAGAGAACCGTATTTGGTACATGATACTCCATGACAAGACCAAACACAGAAAATTTATTTGCATCAGAAGGGCAAAGGGCAGCGGTATAACAAAGAAAGGAGATATGGCATAGGCATGGCCCACAGGCAAATGTAAGTGTATACAGGTAAAAAGGGAAACCCTATGTTAGGATGAGGTCATTCATTCATTCATTCACTCACTTTACCGTCTCTCAAGCCTCCCTCCCTCCTCTCTTCCCAGTCCTATCCTCCCACTCCATTTCACCATCAGTCCCTTCCCTTATTCCCAAAGAAGGAGACTGCCCCCTCCCTGTACCAACCCTCCATGGCACATCAAGTCCTGTCAGGACTAATTTCATCTGCATCCTTTCCAGCCCAGCTAGGGGAAAGGGATCCAAAGGCAGACAACAGAGTTTGACTCAGAGACAGTCCCCAGTTGTTATTCTTGCAAATAGGAGCCTAGCACAACTGTCATCTGAGAGACTTCATCTAGCAGCTGGTGGAAACAGATGCAAAGACCCATAGCCAAACATTACATGGAGCTCAGGGAGTCTTGTGGAAGAGTTGAAGGAAGAATTGAGGGGGCCAGAGGGGTCAAGGGCATCACATGAAGACCTACAGAACCAACTAACCTGTGCCGGTGGGGTCTCACAGAGACTGAATCACCAACCAATGAGCATGTATGGGCTGGACTGAAGCCCTCTACACATATGTAGCAGCTGTGCAGCTTGCTCTGTATGTGGGTCCCCCAACAAGATGTGTTTGATTTCAATTGGGCATGTTAGTTAGGTGAGCCAAAGGGGCTTTTGATTGGTGGATTTCAGTACTGTGATAGTCGGACGTTGGTAGTCTGCCTTAGGAGGAGGAAGTATCCAAATAAGGGAATAGACCTTTGTGGCTAGCTTTAAGACAGTAATCTAACAGTTTACAAAACTGGATTCAGTTTTAAAGCAAGTTTAAAGCAAGGCAAGGGGAGTAGGGGAAGGGTCAGGCCTACCGGAGTATCTTCGCCATGAGTCCCTCCAGTCTCCATTTTTTTTCCCTATCATTTTAAAGCAACCATATTGCTACAGTACAGTGTGCGAGGGAAAGAACTACCATTGAAGCCAGGTGAATGCAGTCTTCTCTAATGGCTTGAGGCACTTCCTTGTTAAACTAAGGAGGGGAATAGTTGTTTGGAGTTTACTCAATTCACATTTTGGTTGAAAAGAAACCCTTTGTCTGCCATCTTGCTGTTTGAGAGACTTGATTTGGTTGCTTATATGAATCTAAGCCTTCTGTGGTTACCTCCCACTTAACAGTCCACATGAGCACAGAGAGGAGAATGGTCAGAGTAAAGAACACATGGTGGAGCCAAATCCATCTTCGCTGCCTGCATTGTGAGCAACTAAATTTTTTCTTTAGCACATTTTTCTAAATCCTTGCAATGAGATGGTGACAGGTTGAAAATATTTCTCTTCCATAGAAATTGTAGAAAATAATTGACCAGAATGTTCCCTGAGAGGAGATGATTTTCCCTGAAATAGGAGATCCTAGTTGCATGGCACCTAACATTTGGCTGAGTTCTAAGAAGCCCTTGACCCACATTTAGTGTGATTCTGCCACTGAAAATGTATGTGACAAAAATACTTCTATATGTTATGCTCTGAAATGCTAGAGAGCGCGAATATTTGACAAACGCCAGACTTTATGATGAGAAGTTTTATATTAAACTTTCTTAAGGCTTATGAATTCGTGGTAAAAATCTAAATGTGAGAAAGTTGTATTTGCTCAAAAATGTTATAGCTCTATCTGGTTCTGTGGAGTGTGTTGCATATTTTTCTAGTATCTTATCTGTATTCCTTTGTACCTTGGCTGAAAGAAAAAAAATGTGGATTTTTTTCAACAGAAAAGAGGTGTATTTTTATCTTTTCTAGTGTATAATCAAATGGGAAGTATAAAATGAGGACAACATTTAAAACTAGCACCTGGCTTCTTATGTTGGGCTTGGCTACATAATCAGGCAATAATAATCTGAGCTATGCCTAGTATCAGAGCTTGTTCCATGGTGTGCTGTTGGGTGCAAAAGCATTGCTGTGGTTTTAGTCCAGGATACAGCATGGTGATTTAGTCCCACAGCATGGTGATTCCTGTGCATCCTAGGCTGCCAGCGCTGTTGCCTGAAAGGTCATCTCTTCCCTAACATGTCTTCCCAGATAGCTCCTTCCTCCAGAGCAGGGCAGTATGCCAGGAGCAACCTTGACCAGCAATGGCTACCCCTTCCTCTGATTGCACTAAGTTTGTGTTGCTCCACCTTTGTGATGGCTGATGATAAGAGTCTTCCGTCTTCCACAGGCACAGCTGAAATATCTGCTTAGTCAAGCAAGAGTACGAATAAATATACTTATGTGTTGGGTAGCAACTATGGATATGACCCATAGCCATACCATGTGATTAGCTTGAATAACATGTAGATTAGAACTTTTTTATTCTTAGCAAAACTCCTTACTGCATCGACCTTAGAAACTGTTCGCTCTCTGGGACACAATTCTGTTAGCTTCTTACAGCACTTTGAAAATACTACTATTAGAAAGTACAACCTTGCTGGGCAGTGGTGGCGCACGCCTTTAATCCCAGCACTTGGGAGGCAGAGACAGGCAGATTTTTCTGAGTTCAAGACCAGCCTCGTCTAGAGAGTGAGTTCCAGGACAGCCAGAGCTATACAGAGAAACCCTGTCTTGAATAAATAAATAAATAAATAAATAAATAAATAAATACCTCTTAGGGCTTTTTTTTTTTTAAGGAATCGAATCAGGCTTATTTGTCTTTTAGGAGGGGCTTGTGAACAATTCAGACCTCTAAAAACACAAACATGGAGCTAGAAATAACTGAAGGGAGGGAATTCTCATGGGGTTTCAGATACTTCCTGCTCTGGCTTGGCCATAAATAACATGAAAGAATCATGCCTCTGGTATTTGAGCATTTCCATGCTCAGCTGTGAAGATAATTGGAAGTGCAGAGGTGTGAGAAAAATGTCTTTTCCACAGTGACCATGAGCTGCCGTGACTCTCATTCATACCTGAATTTTGTTTCACTAAGAGCTTCCTGTTTAGATTCTGGTTTGTTGCTTTCTTGGTGCTAATGTATGGAGATTTAGCTTACTTTAGTTGGCACGAGTCGTGTATGAACACAGAGACAAGGTTCAGTCAAGCTTTGCTTGCTCCTTTGTATTAGTTTAAAAGAAAATAGCATACAAGGCAAAGTTTTGTAGCAGGATTCTCATAAATTCTTTGTTTTTATTGATTTTTTATGTTCCTGTGCCCTCCCATGTCCCTCTTTCCTGCCCTTTGGCTTTCTTCCTCCCCATCCCCATCCTCCAGTTGTCTCTCTTTGGCTTTCCAATTTTAATACGTGTTTATCATGTGATACTGATAGTCTACAGAATGCTGACAGTGGATTCACAAAACTCCCAGCTAGAGGAGCCTATGTATGTCACTGAATTCCACCATTATTACAGGTCTAACGTATGACTCTAAATTGGTGAATTCCTGGTTGTGATCCTAGTCTGGACAAGACTGACAGATCTTACATTCCAGTGAAGACTACTCTGCCTATAGCTGAGTTCCCATATGGCTCTATAATTAGAAACTGGACGTTCTAGTGACTAAATGAGCTTCTTTTGACCAAAGCATACTTTTGAGTTGATGTCCAAGTGCATGTGCTCTTAGTCTACATCACTGAGCTTGTATAAAAGCTATTCATAGCCATGAAAGGTACCTGGTACAGTGAGTTGTCACCATTAGAACCATCCTTTCTCTGTGTAGGCATTTTTCTGTCACCTAAGTTTTTATCCTACAGAGAGTGCTATGAAGGACACCTCTTTTAATTGTGCTGACAGAATTACCAGGTAAGATTTATGCTATTAAGGATAAGGCCACTTGTATCCAGTCATTTTATGCACTAAGGGCTAAGTGATATGTATGGTGAACTCAGCCAGACAGCGGAGAGCCCAGAGGAAAGCAGGTCTCTTATTTATCAGATAGCATGAGCCATCTTAGGAGGGAGGCTTTGTCCCTGAGAAATCTTTATATCAAAAATTAAATATCTGCCTTCCCACATTCCTTCTGTATTGCTTTTCCTTTCATTGAAAATAGATTTATTCATTTTTTTTCACAAAATATATCCTGAGTACAGTTTCTCTCTCTTTATTCCTCTTAGTTCCTCCCACTTCCCCTCCAGTGCAGATCTATCCCTTAGTGCCTCTCCTTAGAAAACAAATAGGCTTCTAAGGGATAATAATAAAATAAGGTAAAATAAAATAAAATATAACAAAAGAAGGAAAAGACACAAGAAGCACAGACCCATTCAAGATTCCCATAAGAACACTAAAAAGGAAGATCATATCCTCTAATCATTTACAAAAGAAAACCAGCCAAATATTTTTTCAAAAATATCCTCTGGGACTGTTGCCTACATAAAACATCATTGGTGGTATTTATGTGGGAGAAAGACCTTTTCTTTCCTTTATCCCTAGCAGAAAGGAGTTCATTTGCAAACTCTGAACAAAAACAAATGCCTTTGGGGCAAGAAGAGCTGAAGGAAGTTATGTCAATAACACATTCTTTTGTTGTTTTCAATATGCCCTTAAAAAATTCACTTTAGAACTCCCAAAGACTAAACCACCAACCAAAGAGTATACATGGAGGGACCCATGGCTCCAGCCTCATATGTAGCAGAGGACGGCTTTATCTGGAATCAATGAGAGGGGAGGCCATTGGTCTTGTGAAATCCCATTGCCCCAGTGTATCGGGAATGCTAGGGTGGAAAGGCAGGAGTGGGAACACCCTCATAGAAGCAGGAGGGAGGGGGATGGGATAGGAGGTTTTCGGAGGGGAGATTGTACAAGGATAAGATTTGAAATGTATATAAATAAAATAACCAATAAAATTTATTTTAGTTTATTCTGTGGTAGCTTAATTCAGAAAAGTCCCATTGATTTTGATCGGTGCCTCTCTCTCCACCTTAATTTCGCTCAGCACCTTGTTATGCCTTAAACTGTCTTGTGGCTCACCATTTATCATTATTATCCTTGCATTTCTAGAGCTGAGCTGTCTGATACAATGTGTCACGTATATCTGTGAATGCCTCACGCTATAGTTGCCAGGGCCTTTCTAAATAGAGTATTAACCTATAATTATAGGAGATCAAATGTGTAGATAGAAACAGGGCTCCTAAGATGTTTGAAATTATCACTGATGTGGTCTTTGGATGATCAGTCATTAAAAATAAAGAACCTAAATCCCAGCCCATTCCAAATGTCAAGAAATAATTACAGCAGAATACGGCACCTGAACTCCAGGCAGAAAAGAACAATAGAGTTGCTGGTAGCGTTCAGAATGGCCATTCAGCAGTTTAAGCTGTTGACCCTGCAGCAAATAATCACAGTGTGTGCTCAAGTTATGAAGAAATTGCAACCTACCTGAAAAAATGCAGCTTTCTGACATCTGTCAGGGGACAGAGTAACAAGTAAGAAGGAACGTGTGCATACAAATTTCATTTGTGTCTAAGACTACATTTTTATATGTGACTACATTTACAGAGTAGTAAGAAGCAAACTTAAATTTCCCTTCCCACTCCATGTTCTTAAGTTTCCTTGGAAAGCAAACTATGTGGGGCTAATTTAAGCAGTTTTGACAGGTTAAGCCCTCAGTGCATTGGCAGGACTCCCCCTCTTTCACAGTTACATATCTGGGGGTTCCCCTGAACATACTTTCATAAGCATTGGCTAGAGGGAAGGCTACTCTTAATTATTTGTTCTACCGATTAGTTTTGGGGGCATGAATCCTTGTCATTAGGTAATGTGAGATATGACACAATAATAGTTACAGAATATATTTACATACTTTCCATAGAACATATTCATTGGGCTAACGCTATAAGAAAGCATTGTTAAATCAATCACACACACACACAGACACACAGACAGACAGACAGACACACACACACACACACACACACACATACACACAGACACACATAGGCACACACACACAGACACACACACAGACACACACAGGCACACACAGGCACACACACACAGAGACACACAGACAGACAAACAGGTACACACAGGCACACAGACACACAGACACACAGACACACACAGACACACAGACACACACAGACACACACACACACCACACAATTTTTTTCTAGGGTAGAAGAAAACACTGACATGTTTTTGCCCAGGGTGAAGATTGTCTAAATTGTCTTCTGATTGTTTTATATATATATATATATATATATTTTTTTTAGGTATTTTCCTCATTTACATTTCCAATGCTATCCCAAAAGTCCCCCATGCCCTCCCCCCCACTCCCGTACCCACCCACTCCCACTTTTTGGCCCTGGCGTTCCCCTGTACTGGGGCATATACAGTTTGCATGTCCAATGGGCCTCTCTTTCCAGTGATGGCCGACTAGGCCATCTTTTGATACATATGCAGCTAGAGTCAAGAGCTCCGGGGTACTGGTTAGTTCATAATGTTGTTCACCTCTAGGGTTGCAGATCCCTTTAGCTCCTTGGGTACTTTCTCTAGCTCCTCCATTGGGGGCCCTGTGATCCATCCAATAGCTGACTGTGAGCATCCACTTTTGTGTTTGCTAGGTCTTCTGATTGTTACAATAACCACTAGAATTGTGGAACACGAGAGTTGAATGAATTCAGCCTGCTTAGTCAAAATATTGTTGAGGGAGTCGAGAGAAAACCAGTATTGTGGGGTGAGTATCTTGTGGTTTGTTTGAGAGTGGTCTGGGATCCTAGACACTTTAACATGAAGAGGACCCCATTAAAGAGTGGGAGAGTGCAGTAAAATGCTGACATTAGCTTATTTTACTGGGGAAAGTTTTGAGGAACTGGCAGAGTCCATAGCACAGGGGATTCTTAAATTGAACTGACCATCGAGCAGTGTTAATGGAAAGACTTTTGCATATTATTGTAATCATGAACTGTAGGGTGCCTGCATTATCAAACCTACTAACACTCACAAGCTAGCCCTAAACTAATTAGAACAAAACCCAGCCACAACTCAAAACTCAGCTTCTCTTAGCATTCTTCGCATATGGCATGAAGAACAGAGTAAGGGTGGGGGTGGGGGCCCATGTTTTTATAACTAGGGAAATAAAAATAACTTATTTTTTAGACACTTAAATATATTAAATTAGTGTTGTTGTAAAATAAAGCAAATGGAAAAAATATTGAGTAACACTAAAAAAGGAAATTATACATTAAGTTTCAAATTCATTAAATAATATTTTTAAATGAAGTTTGTCTTTATTCTGTGTGCATTTTTGTCCTATGCTGCTACTTTTAAATATCTTCTCCTTTTTCCTATGTAGGTAGGAATTTTTGTGTACATAGATTTTTGTTTAAAACTTCCCCATTTTACCTTGATGAAGAGGGTGAATTCTCTCTAAAGAATTATGGGAATGAATGAACGTGACAAGTATCTTACTAGTCCTGGAAACTTCAGCTTGGGAGAAAAGGATCACGCAAGACACGGGGCCACCTAAGGGTTCTAGTCTAGACCCGTGTGACCAGTCCTGTGTGGGAGGCAGGCTTAGTAGAATCAGAGTGTGACATGTCACCGACGTGGATGTGTTTAGCACCTACAAGGTGCTTAAGTTAATAAATGTCGTGCAAAGTGCAGTGTCAGTATAATAGAAATAAAAATCAACCAAATAACTCAAAGAATTGCTTCAAAAATTCACAAATCAGCTCAATCAACATGAAGTAAAAGTTGAAAACACGCAATGAGTAACGGAGATGAGAAAATTGACTTAGTGCTTCTGATGATGTAAAAGCATTTTTTTTCATTTACGTTATTTCAGTATGTGGAATCTGTGAGAAAGGGGAGCAAGTACATTAAAAATAGACTTAGTCCATTCCTAGAGGAGTTGAACTATTTGCACAGCTACAGTTCCTCAATATTGGGCATGTTAACAAACTGTTTCCCATTTGTTTCTTTAACACCAACTTAATTCAAACTGGTGCGTATAAATACAGAACAGCCCCTGAAAAGGTGAATTTTCTTGTGTTTTAAATCAAGCACTTTGACTGCGCCCAAGTAAAGTCTATCATTACAGTTGTGTTTGCTTTTTATTAGTACTAATAAATTCAGTTCTTAAGAAATTCTTTTTGAAAAAACTTTATGAAAATTTTTCTTTTTGAAAAAAATTATATAAGGACAGATATCAATGTCGCTGAGTTTATAATCTACTCCCACATAGTATTTCAGGCTGTAACATATTCATTCAAAATGGGATGTGAGAGGCAGTGATTTTAGGTAGTAGGACATCAGATAAATAATTGTCTATGTGGGACCATACAACGGCAGCTCTAGTCTCTAGAATATCAAATATGTGTTTATATGCATACGCTAGGTATGTGTTGGGAGCTGTGGATTTTGGAGAGTTCCTGGAGAGAACAATCTTAGTAGACTAATTTTAGGAAGATCTCTAGTTCAAGACCAGTGTGACTACATAGTGTCCTAAAGTTAGTGAGAACATATCTCAATAAACAAAGAAACAAACCATACAAGGACTAGGGATGTAGCTCAAAGATAGAGTATTTGCCAAGCACGCAAAAACCCTTGAGTTCTGTCTTAGCACTACAATATAAATAAATAAATAAATAAATAACCAACTAACTAATGAGTAAATGACATAATAATAATAATAATAATAATAATAATAATAATAATAGTAATTCTTTACAAGGTCAAACCTGTATAGGCTTTCATTATGACAAGGAGAATTCAAGATGTTATCTCCCAACCAATGATGAAAACCGAGTTTCGAAGAAGTAACTGTTAGTAAGGAACACAGATAGTGCTTATTAGTAGTGGTGGCCGACTTGACACAAGGTAGTCATTTGGGAAGAAGAAACCCCTAATTGTGAAAATGGCCCCATCAGCTTGTCCTATGTGCAAATCTCTGGAGACATTTTCTTGATTCATGGTTAATACCGGAGGGCCCAGACCTCTGTAGGGCCTCCAGTCCTAGGCACATGGTCCTGGATGATACAAAACAGCTGAGCAAGCCATGGAGCGCAAGCCTCTCCTCTATGGCTTTACTTCAGTTTCTGTATCCAGGCTTCTGCCTTGAACTCTCATTCTGACTTCTCGTCATGATGGTAAGCTATACAGTAAGATAAACCCTATCTGCCACCACTACCCCCTTTTTGTTTAGTCATGGTAGTTTTGTTCGGTTGTTTGTTTGATTTTGCCACAGCAATAGAAACCCTAATGAAGATGCAGTAACAAACATTTAGAGGAAGGCAGCAAACTATTGAGAAAATAATTGTTTAGCTTCAGACTCCATCTTAGAGATCCCGACCCAGGTCTGAACGCAAGTAAACTAACCGGCTGGTACCTAGCGCTAGGTTCCAGGCTACCACCGACCCAGGTCTGAACGCAAGTAAACTAACCGGCTGGTACCTAGCGCTAGGTTCCAGGCTACCACCCCAGTAAGGCCTGAGTCTAGCACCAGTCTCCCAGTTGGTTATTTCTCTAACAAATCCGTACCCCCAGGTTACAAGCCCACCCCCGACACTTCACTTGTTAACAACCACCAATCAGGAGGAAAGCAGAAGTTAAGTTTATGGTTTGGCTCCCAGCACCAGCCAATTATGTTAAAGGCCATAATGGCTGCCCAATTGGATGTACCCTGAAAGGTGGTACCAGGCTGGATACCCCCTCCTGGCATCTATAAATGCTTGCCTAATACTCAGCTCAGGACTCCACTTTCCTGTCATGTCAGTGTTGGTGGGGAGTCTAAGCATGGGCATGAATAATGAGACCCTAATGAGATTGCATTGGATTTGGCTCCTTGACATTCTTTTGGGGTTCACGAATGTTTCATGACACACCACTATATTTAAAAGATAAACAATATGCCTAAAATTGAAACAGCTAGAAGATGGAGGCAAGGAGATTATGAATATCAGTCAGCTTGGACTGCAGAGTTGTAGTTTGAACAAGCCTGAATTACTTAATGAGATACTGTCTCAAAAATCTATGAAGGACTGGAAAGATGGATCAGTGTTTATGAATATTGTTTTGTTTTTTTTTTCCCCAAAAGACCTGGGTTGGATTCCCAGAACTCACACGGTGCTCACAACTGTCCTTAACTCCAGGGGGGATCTGGTCTCCCTTCTTGCTTTCATGGTCCCCAGGCACACATGTAGACAAAACACATAAAAGAAAATAATAGAAAAATAAAAATAAAAACCTACAAAAATCAAACAAAGCAACAAGGACAACAAGAGTGAGTGAGTTTATGTGTGTGTGTATGTGTGTGTGTGTGTGTGAGAGAGAGAGAGATGTAAATTAGGAAAAGATAGTCAAGTTAGTCATGACAAGATGGAGGAGCTAAAATGCACAAGGCAGGTGAATGACCTAACTTCCTTTCAAATGGTGACTGTGAGCTTCTTGCTTTGAAAGTGCCAGTCCCTCATGGAGCCCCATAAATCTGTGCCTGGAATCCTTTTAGTCAACGTTGTGTTGGTGAAAAGGGAAGCACAGGATTTAGTCACACTTCCCACAGAAGGCACTGCTACATGCACGGAAAGGAAGCCATATTTTAGGGGGATTTCTAGGTGCCATGAGGCTAGAAGCTATAGAAAAAAAAAGGAAAAAATTGGAAGCACAGCGTAGTGTTACTTCAACTCTTGTCTGTGGGTGATAAGGTAAAAGAAGTGTATTAAAAATGGACAAAAGAGAGATGCTCACAGGTTCAGAAGAGAAGCCTGCTGAGTGGGTTAGCAGCCAAGGGTAACACTGAACAGCAGGGTGAAACAGAGATTAGATAGGTAAGACAAAAGAGAAACCGAAATGCTTCTTCTGGAACATTCTGACTCATCAAGTGGTCATAAAATTTGGCCCTCTTAATAGGTACCGCCTGGTTATCTTTCCTGAGTTTATTTTATTACAGCTTTCCTCTTGGTTATTATATCTTACCTTAGAGTGCTGAGACATATTCCACATGAAATAGTCATTGGGTTTAGAGCCTTAATCTTAAAAGTACAAGCTGCAGTAAAAATCCAGTACAGGGGAACGCCAGGGCCAGGAAGCGGGAGTGGGTGGGTTGGGGAGCAGGATGGGCTGAGGGGACTTTGAGGATAACATTTGAAATGTAAATGAAGAAAATATCTAATAAAAAATTTTCAACTATAAAAAAATCAGGAATAAAAAGTTTTAGTGTCTGTGTTATATATACACAAGAAGATGGCAAATGGATAAAGGAAGATTCAGAGCAGGGTGGGAGGTGGGGGATGGGTTCTGGGGGATGGGGTGCTAACAGGAAAGAACTATTTGGGAAGATATTAAAAGCATAGACTCCTTTGAAAGTGGAAGTTGGGAACATGGGGGGAGAAATGAAAGGGACAAAAGTATGTGAAGAATTGAAATCTGTTAGGAAGAATCCAAGATGTGACTTCAGCCATCCAGTGTGGGAAATTACCGCAAAAGGAAATGGACAAGCTCAAAGCCTTCTGTCTGAATGGGGAGGGGAGACCAGCCCTTTAGCATCATCACTCAGACCAATATGTCAGTGAGCAGAAAAGCCTAGCAAAGAGGGCCTCACAAAGAGAAGGGATTCATGCTGCTTAGCATAATCAGTGTCTCAGGTGGATGTTGCTTTTCCTTAGTCATCTGGTAAATGGTGATGGCGCTGCTCAAAAGCATGTTATTAGTTTTCACAAACGGGGGTCACATACCTTATATCCTTAGGCTGTCTGTCTGTCTGTCTGTCTTTCTCTTTCTTTGCTTTTTTTTAATGTTCCTTTTTGGACAGTCTCATTATACAGCCATGGCTAGCCTAGAACTCTGGAACCCACTATATAGACCTCGAACTTAGTTTCACTTGCTTCTGCCTCTTGAGTGCTGAAATAAAGCATGGGCTTCCATGCCTAATTCATAACCTTATTTAGAATATAGGAGCCAAGAATGACAGAGATGACTCCAAGCTTATAATATTGTGCAGAAGAGCTGAGCAGGGTGATGTGACCATCTTGCCGTACCATTATCTTGCTTCTTTCCTAACCTTCTAATTAAATCTTCCATAGTTCAAAGTGTAAAGCAATTAGTGTGTACCATCCTCACCACATAGTTGATATCTTTGATGAGAAATTAATGTTCCACTAACAGCTAGTTGAAATGGGTTAAAAACTAGAAGGGCCTATAGTTCATCATCTATTTAGGAGTAAAGGGAGGGGACATGGTTAGGGAATAGTGATCTTTTCCTGGAGACATCTAGGAAGTGGCATGATGGGTCCCATGAAGCTGTGGTACTCAAGAGTTCTCAACCCTGCTTTTCTGTTGGAAATCATGAAGGGCTTTGAATAAATGCCTGGCAATGTTCAAGAACATTTGCTGTACATGTTGTGTCTAGTGATATGACACCCATTCTAGCCTCCAAACAAACAAATAACACTTCTCTGTGTCTCCGCATAAGTCAGCCTGGTATTTATGCACAATTGGATGCTTAAATTGCTATCCAGAATAAATGTTTAGAAAACAATTTACTGCACAAAAGAATAGTGAGACTTATGCAGCCTTTGTCCTTCAGAGCACAGGTACCCCCTAATGCTTAACATTTACACTATTTCCAGCTCATTTTCTTCTTTCCCAAACAAACAAGCCTTGGCAGAGTTGCACATCACCAAGTTTTAGAATCAAGTGTGATTATCTGTGTTCCATCATTTGTTGCAAGTATAGAGCCCAGATATGAAAAACATCATTGGTTTCCCGGGAATTTTCCCCTCTTTAAAGCATTTTGGCTCAATTAGATCTTCAGTTAACAAGTGAAGTTGATGCCTGGTGGCCATATAGGCAGCTCACCACAGTGCCAAAGAATATAGCTTTGGAATGTGATTGTCTTTCTCTTTATGTACCCCAGATCCCACATGTATCCCATACCATGAGGAGTAATCATATCTTCTTCACAGGGATGTAGCAATGGTCCAATGAATCTGCATATGTGAAGAACAGAGAAGAGCCTGGTAAATGTTAGGTGCCATGCAACCAGGATCTCCTACTTCAGGGAAAATCATCTCCTCTCAGGGAACATTCTGGTCAATTATTTTCTACAATTTCCATGGAAGAGAAATATTTTCAACCTGTCACCATCTCATTGCAAGGATTTAGAAGAATGTGCTAAAGAGAATTTTTAGTTGCTCACAATGCAGGCAGCGAAGATGGATTTGGCTCCACCATGTGTTCTTTACTCTGACTATTTGACGCTGATGCCAGCTTCATTGGAGAAAATACGGGACCCAAATCCTTGTGAATAAATTGTATAAGCTACTGTTATGATTGGAAAGTAGTAGTGAGAAAGGCATCAGCATCCTTCCTTGGTCACTGTTTCCTTTGCTGTCTTCATGCTTCTAAACAAAAGCAAGACAATAAGAGTAGCAGACAAAGCTTGCAGAAAGAAAGTCGCGGGCCACACAGTGATTCTGAAGATGGTTACATCTCATTTCTACTTTCTAAGGCAAGAGGATGCAAGTCTGAGCAGATGCTTTTAAAGAAAGCGTAGCAGCAGAGGACTAGGTATAAGGTACGGAATCTGAAATTCCACAACACACCAAGGTTAGAAAGCACACAGGGCTGTTTGTCAAATTAAAGATGATAAAACTTTAGCCAATGGTAATCATTTACACGAGTGGTATTAAACTCGAAAGGCTACACTATAAACCTTATTAAGGATGGCAAGGTAACTTGAGTTGGTGTTCCAGGTTAGAAACTTGAGTGAATTCATGTGCACTTAGTGCCTTACAAGAGTCGGATTCTCAGCTAGATAATAAATTAGATGGTAGAATTCAAGGATTGAGGGATGTTTATTCTGGGTTTCCAGCTGTGATTTTTCTGGATTTCAAAAGGACTGTCTTGGTATTTATTTATTCTCTTGGGAAAGAAGGGAAAAGCCTCTCTGCTTCATTCCCACTGTCTAGGATATTAGCTGTTACATTTCCTACTGGTTGACCTTATGATAGAGGACACAGCTTTTGACCAGCTCAGCGTTTCCCTCCCAGGCCTCACTGTGTTACTGTGTAGCTCACACTGGATGTTGGATTCTTCTCTGCGAGCATTGTAACACGACCCTCACAAAGAGACAAGTAACTCCAAGTTATTTCCTTCCAGGGTCCAGTTGGCAGATATCCCCACACATTGTATTACAATTCCTTCTTGTAGTTTGCTGGAAGATGCTTCATCTGGGTTTGGTTTGGAAAGAATCAGTCTGCCTTTTTTTTTTTAACCAAAAAAAGTAGAAATAATTGGGTGTATCGTTTTTCATGTACTCTGTTGCTACTTTACAGGGACTAACACAATATAAAAATTAGCCATCTCAGTTTGTGTTGCTAAATGATAAACACATGCTTTGGAGAGCTTATGACATGACCGAGAGATCATGGAAAAGGAACAATGGTTTCTCTCTATTGAAGGAGTGAGGCTAATGCCTGTATTTTCTGACTTTAGGTCTCGCATCCCTCACCTCATTCCATATTTGTGTTGTGGATCACATACACGGTACAGCTGAACTCTGAACAACAAGGAACTGAGGCACAAAGAGACACACATCTAAACAAATACTCTGGTATAGCCCTATGCATTTAAGATTCTGGCATCAGGATTGTAGAGTTGAGACAGCTTCAAACACATTGATAAGGCCCTAATGTGAAGTTAGTAAAGCTCAGAAAAAGAGAGACAAAAGCAGAGTCCTGAATTAAGAAGCAACTCAGAAATATTCATTCAGTTGTTAGTATTCATAGCATGAAGTATATGTATCTTATGTAAATATGAATGGAAATGTTGCACATTCCCAGAAGTAGACAGCCTTTACTTCAACTCTCAAGAGGTAGCTCGCCTCCATAATTAATTCAGCTTACTAGAAATCATAAATATTTTAAGCAGAGGGAGAGATGTATCCCCCTGATTGAAATATTTTATTCATTTCATGAATGAATGTCTAACACTTAGGAATTTCTTCCAGCCTACAAATGAGGATTGAAGACATGCATTATGGACATTATGGACATTATGTGCCCTTAGACCCCAAATTTTGAAGGTTCTGGGTTTGTATAAATATCTGGTCATACTTAGCATCAGGAAAAGCCAATGGGGCTGAAATGTAGTTTATTTATTTACTTTTATTTAGGTTTAGAAATGTAGTTTAGAAAGTCTGGGGTTTAGTAGAAGTTCTAAAAAACTGGAAGAAATATCCAATTGTGCATTCTGTATTTGTGGGAATGCACATAGCAGAGCTGGCTTTGTAGACCATGACTACAGCCTTAGCTCCAGTTGTCATATTGTAGAACTTCTGCATCATTCTCCTTGCCTGAATCCATGGGGGCTTCCGGTGGCTTTTCTGTTGTGTTACCATAGCCTCTGTTTCAAACTTTTCCAGGAGTAAACTGAGAAAGATTTATAGCTTGGACACTGAACTTTGTAAATAGGAAGCTCACTTTGGGAATACCCTGGACATAAGCCCAGGGTATATTTGCCAGCCATTATGAAGCGTCTAGAGATTTTTTTTTACAATAGTTTATGAATAGTTAAATTTTAAAAATAGACTACTTGGTTTTGCAGTCCTATCTTGACCCTTAGAGGTATGCATAACACAATCATGCTGTGACCACTTCCCTAGAATGGCAACTCCTTCACAAAAACAAGAGTTTGGTAATGTCAGTTCTCCCAGAGTCATTTGAAATACATACATTTTATAGACACTAGGTTACTGGGTGTGTTATATTTATCCAGCGAGACATTGGTGATGTTGACGATTTTTGTTTAAGTCAGTGATGGGGAAAGCAATGTAGATAAATTTCTCTCCTACTCTTTCTGTGAAAAATTGGAGTCTATATTTTTGCCCAGAAATGAGATATGGGAGCTCTGAAAGTATTCGATAGAAAAAAAGATATCACTTTGGGGGCCTTGGTTGACAAAAGGGCAACTTTCCTTTCTCTTTTCTTGGAGTTCTCACTTGGGGAGTCCTGATTCACCCCACAAGATGGTTACCTATGCATTGTAAGAGAACATTGACCTGTTTCTCATGAGCTAATAGCTCCTCCATGCAACATTGGAAAGCTCCAGTCTGTAGGACTGAAAGCATTGTAGACGATGTAAGTGTGTCAACTTAAGATATATTTTGTAGCTTAATAGGTTTAAGCAATTGGAATTACAGTTTCATTTGTAATAGTGACTGGGCAGTCAAATACTTAAATATGTGTTTTTTAAAGTACTTTTATTTTAGTGCGTTAAGTTAATGGTTTTGGAAATAGGTGATGATAAGTTATATTTTGTAACAATTTTATTTCACTGCACACTGGGGCAATTAGATTTCTTACACGTTACTTCCTTGTGACAAGTCCAAGTTTGTGAATAAGAAACTGGCATTTCATTGTGTTCTATTGTCCGTAGAGTCAAAGACACTGGCAAACGTGGAGAGCAAGTATAGTCAGATATCTCCTCTCAATGGAGGCAGCAGAAAATATATAATTTTTATAAGTTTTGGTTTTTTTTTTTAGATATGGCCTTTGGACCAACAGTATTAGCATTTAGTTAGGAGTGTGATTTGAATACTACTCTTTAGGTTTCAAGATGGATATATAGTGGATCTAAAACGTAGGTATACGCGAAGAAGCCTCTTTTTCAAGTCTTCACTTGTACAAGAACATTTAAGAACCTCTGATTTTATTCAACAATAAATGTAAATGTATAAGCCAGTTTCCAAAGTGTATCAATGATGTAAAATCTTATACAATATTTTCTTGAGGCCTTTAACAAGAGCAGCGAAGGATTTTAGCAAATGACACTGCTCAAGGTTCCATAGAATATCCTTTATTCATCCCTTTTTCTTAAGATATATTTTGTAGTTTAATAAATTTAAGCAATTGGAATTACAGTTTCATTTGTAATAGTGACTGAGCAGTCAATTACTTAAATATGTGTTTTTTAAGTACTTATATTTTAGTGCATTAAGTTAATGGTTTTGGAAATGGGTGATGATATGATTTCTAACAATTTTATTTTAGAAAAGTATATTATAATTATGATTAATGACTGGTGGATGGTTAAGTCAACAAGAGTAAGATACATTGTTGTGGAGGACTCATTAAAAATCCCAAATCATCTTAGGAAATCACTGAGGTAGCCACGATTACTATACTGTCCTCAGAAAATGCCTGCATCCCAGATATTTGAAGGTGTTTCTTCCAGGACCGTCACTGGACACGCACTTGATCTCTACTGATGATTCTTACAAGCTGAGCAACTGCTCCTAACTTTGAAAGAAAATAAAAGATTGTTCTGTCTGCTTCCCACTTTAAACAAAAGAATCAGAAATCTATAAATATGTGAGAACTCTCTTTTGTTCTGAAATTCCCTGAGATTTTTCCCCCTTTTTGTACTTTTGCAGAAGGAAATTTTATTATTATCACCATAGCCAATACAGTTGGCTACATATGTATACATAGATACATAGCCAATCCAGTTTTATTGAGCATATATTAAAAAAAAACAAGAGTAGAGTTTTATGTTTTAAAAAACATAGCCATTGACTCAGTTGCTGCCTTGTATCCCTTTCCCCTAACTGTGTTGCCTTGTCTGGCTTCAGGAGAAGAATATGCACCTAGTCCTACTGCAACTAGATAGGCCAAGGAAAGTTTATATTCATGGAAGGCCTTCCCTTCTCTGAGGAGGGGGGGGGGCAGATGTAGAGAGGGGAGGGGAGAGGGAGGGACTGGGAGGAAAGGAGGATAGAGAAGCTGCCACTGGGATATAAAGTAAATAAATCAGTTAATGAAAAAGGTATTTAATGAATACTGCAGTATAGGCAATATCCTGAAATTTACTATAACTTATTGTTACCTTGTTTACTCATGATATATTCAGATCTAGTCAATTTATTTGTAATTCTGATTAATATTCAATGTTATCAATATGTAACAATTTATTGATATTTTTCTCTATGAGAGGAAGAATATTTTTATTTACTGTCCATTCTTGAACATTCACACTCATTTACACATACATATGCACCATTGTAGAAGCACATTCAGTTATATGCATGATCCATTTTTAACTACACTCTTTCAGATTTTGTCTTTTTTGAGGACAAACTGTTGTTCCTTGGTCTTTATTATTCTTTCTGTTATCATACTATCGCTTCATTCTGATTTCTCATTTCTTTTTCTAGATTATTTATAATTTATTTATTTAAAAAATTGCATTTAAAATACATTAAAGAATGTGAGGTTCTCTGGTTGAATCACCATGCCTGACCTAAAGCTGTACTACAGAGCAATTGTGGTAAAAACTGCATGGTACTGGTATAGCGACAGACAAGTAGACCAATGGAACAGAATTGAAGACCCAGAAATGAACCCACACACCTATGGTCATTTGATCTTTGACCAGGGAGCTAAAACCATCCAGTGGAAAAAAGACAGCATTTTCAACAAATGGTGCTGGCACAACTGGTGGTTTTCATGTAGAAGAATGCGAATTGATCCATTCCTATCTCCTTGTACTAAGGTCAAATATAAGTGGATCAAGGAACTCCACATAAAACCAGAGACTCTGAAACTTATAGAGGAGAAATTGGGGAAAAGCCTGGAAGATATGGGCACAGGGGAAAAATTCCTGAATAGAACAGCAATGGCTTGTGCTGTAAGATTGAGAATTGACAAATGGGACTCATGAAACTGCAAAACTTCTGTAAGGCAAAAGACACCATCAATAAGACAAAAAGGCCACCAACAGATTGGGAAAGGATCTTTACCTATCCTAAATCAGATAGGGGACTAATATCCAATATATATAAAGAACTCAAGAAGATGGGCTCCAGAAAATCAAATAACCCCATTTAAAAATGGGGCTCAGAGCTGAACAAAGAATTCTCACGTGAGGAATATCGAATGGCAGAGAAGCATCTGAAAAAATGTCCAACATCCTTAATCATCAGGGAAATGCAAATTAAAACAATCCTGAGATTCCACCTCACACCAGTCAGAATGGCTAAGATCAAAAACTCAGGTGACAGCAGATGCTGGCGAGGATGTAGAGAAAGAGGAACACTCTTCCATTGTTGTTGGGATTGCAAGCTTGTACAACCACTCTGGAAATCAGTCTGGCGGTTCCTCAGAAAATTGGACATAGTAATACCAGAGGATCCCGCAATACCTCTCCTGGGCATATATCCAGAAGATGTCCCAACTGGTAAGAAGGACACATGCTCCACTATGTTCATAGCAGCCTTATTTATAATAGCCAGAAGCTGGAAAGAACCCAGATGCCCCTCAACAGAGGAATGGATACAGAAAATGTGGTACATCTACACAATGGAGTACTACTCAGCTATTAAAAAGAATGAATTTATGAAATTCCTAGCCAAATGGATGGACCTGTAGGGCATCATCCTGAGTGAGGTAACCCAATCACAAAGGAACTCACACAATATGTACTCACTGATAAGTGGATATTAGCCCAGAAACTTAGGATACCCAAGATATAAGATATAATTTGCAAAACACATGAAACTCAAGAAGAACGAAGACCAAAGTGTGGACATTTTGCCCCTTCTTAGAAGTGGGAACAAAACACCCATGGAAGGAGTTACAGAGACAATGTTTGGAGCTGAGATGAAAGGATGGACCATGTAGAGACTGCCATATCCAGAGATCCACCCTATAATCAGCTTCCAAACACTGACACCATTGCATACACTAGCAAGATTTTATCGCAAGGACCCAGATGTAGCTGTCTCTTGTGAGACTATGCCAGGGCCTAGCAAACACAGAAATGGATGCTCACAGTCAGCTATTTGATGGATCATAGGGCTCCCAATGGAGGAGCTAGAGAAAGTATCCAAGGAGCTAAAGGGATCTGCTACCCTATAGATGGAACAACATTATAAACTAACCAGTACCCCTGAGCTCTTGACTCTAGCTGCATATGTATCAAAAGATGGCTTAGTCGGCCATCAGTGGAAAGAGAGGCCCATTGGACTTGCAAACTTTATATGCCACAGTACAGGGGAATGCCAGGGCCAAAAAGTGGGAGTGGGTGGGTAGAAGAGTGGAGGGGAGGGTATGGGGGACTTTGGGATAGCATTGGAAATGTAAATGAGGAAAATACCTAATTAAAAAAAAAAAGAACGTGAGGTTCTTTGTAGCTACCACATTAGCTGCATTACATAGAGTAAGCAGTTCAAAGACTTCACCATTTTTTTGTGGTTCTCTCTTCAATGCATTCCTTTTTGTGTGTTGGTCTAGGTTGCTTAGAAAAACATAACAAGTCACATATAAAAAGATAATATTAAAGGAAGTAGTCATACAATGAAGTTGTACACATAAATCATACAGTTAAGAGCAAATTTCATCTACCCGTGTAAAATAAACTCTAAAAATTAAAGGAAAATAAGTAGCATGTCTTGGTGTCTGGAAATTGAAGACCCCAGTGGTATTTTCTGTGTCCAAAGATCTAGGAACCTGGGTGATCTGGGATACAGAGGACAGGGCACTAATTTTTATCCTGGAGTTTATAGTCCTAGCACCTGAAGCTCTGATACTGTTCAAGTCTTCTTGAGGATTTATTAGAGATTATGTACCCTATCTCTTATATGTAAGTGTAATATAATAACATATAGTTCATATATAGAAAGAAATATGCTCAGGAGAAGAAAAAGATATACAGATATACCCAATCATGTATTTTTGTTTGTGTGTGGAGAGATCTGACGTTTGAGGACAGGAAGCAGTGAGTTAAGAGTGATCTAACTACGCACCCAGCTGCTTATAGTGGTGTGGGGCGTCATTCCTATTCCCAGATATAAATGTCAGTATCTTCAAGAACATCCTTATGGACATAGCCACAAATAATATCATCAGATAACTGGGTATTGCATTATTCTGTTAAGCTGAGTCATAGCATTGTTCATCACACATGGTGTATATATATATGTATGTATGTATATGTGTATATATATATATATATATATATATATATATATATATATATATATATATATATATTTTCTCTCTCTCTTTCAAGATACATAGAGTTACAGGGCTGGTGACTTACAATCACTTGGTAAGCAGTTGAGAATAACCTCATAGAGAATTGCTCTCCAGAGCTCTTACCTAGAACTAAGGCACAGTAATAGCTGTGTTTGTTTCTTAGCCAAAGGGACCAGAGAAAGAGAGAGAGAGAGAGAGAGAGAGAGAGAGAGAGAGAGAGAGAGAGAGAGAGAGAGGGCCATTCACTGAAGCTGCAAGTGACCTCAAAGTATACAATTGAGAGCTTACACTTTATATGATAGATATGTCAAAATATCTCTCCCAACCCATTCTTTCATTTGAATTCACTTCTTCCTGAATCACTTCCTTTAGTATTTCCTTTAACCAAGACCTACCAAATTACGAACATTTCATCTATTTGTTTGGCGGTGTCTGGGTTTTGTTTGAAAAGTCAAAACTATTATCTCCACGAAGAGTCTGAGTCACAGATTAGCTAATTCAATTTCTCAGACAGGAAAACTCATAAAAGCTACCAACAAAGTGTGCCCGGGGCCATGGAATGACAGGACTTAAGGGGAAAATAACTGTTCTAAAAGTCCATTCATAACTGACGAAATAGCAAA
Source organism: Mus musculus (assembly GCF_000001635.26). NCBI lineage: Eukaryota > Metazoa > Chordata > Mammalia > Rodentia > Muridae > Mus > Mus musculus. The sequence continues at coordinate 115,207,010 of NC_000079.6, forward strand.
TGCCAAAGCTGGCAGGATGCAAGAGGGACTAATTGCTCTGTTTTCTTAGACAATTAGTCGCTTTCTCTTTGGTATGGTGCTTGCATCTGAATTGTACGTGGCTGTTCAGGTAGGGCTGGGTATGGGTTGATGGTTCTTGCGCTGATGATGAGTTGCTCTTTAAGGTGGAATTTATGTGCTTTAGAATCTCAGGGAATGGCAAGAACCTTCCTCTATCTGCTTCATCCTTAACCAACTTTTTCTAGGAGGTCCTATGATTCTAATCTCTTATTTTGGTTAACTCGTAGTGGAATTCTAGAAGATGTTCTTGGGAGTAATCTCTGAACTTCTTTATCTTTTCCTTGTGTCGATCCCTGTGTTCAACTCGTTCACTGATTTATTTTTAATATTTCAAATGTATCCAGGAGAAGGTTAACCCTATAGCTGTTCATTTCTTGGAGTTCACACTCCCCACACTTCGGAATTTGCTTTTGGACAGCTCCAGAACTGCATTTATGTCAAGTACCTATTTGTGGTCTGCGGGGCTCATATGTAATAGCTGAGGCTGTGAAGACACTGCATGCCCATATGATGAAGACTTGGGTAGAACCCTGGGCCCTGGTCTCAAGAAACTACCCTGATTTACAGTTCATTATATTCTACCACATGAGTCCCTGGTATAATTAAGCACCTTTGTGTGACTCCATGGAGACAAGACTTTAGAGGTATGCACCTCATTTGATCTGGACTTTATTCTTTGTGTTTATTTAATTGCTAATGTTTAATCTGCATTCCTCTACTTTAATAATATGTAACCATACATGAACGCTTTTCCTGTGATCTATCTAATAAATCATTAAGCTATGGATGATCTCAGGGACTTTTTCACACATAAAATATGTATCATTTGCATTGGTATTCCACGTTATTCAGTTTCTACCTGTTTTTTTTTTATCATTTCCCTATTGCTGTGGAGATATATTGTTTCTTTTTCTTTTTTTTTATTAAGGTACTTAAAATTTACCTGTTTGAAGTTTCTTTTTGATTTGGAAACCTTTAGAGTCAGGTACAAACTTTGCTTCCTGTTGAGCCTACAGTTGATCCCCCATGGTGGCCCAGTAGTGTAGCCAATTAGAGGCTGGTGACAATTTTAACTCTAGTAGTCTCCCACAGTCACCTAGAATACATAAGGGGCTCACTCTGGCACCTTTATGCATACTTTAATCTCATTGGTCTCCTGTTCCCTAACTCATTCCCCTTTCTCTAGCAGTTCTTCCTGCTCCCAGTGCGCGGTTCCTTCTGCTTTATTGTAATGTACCACATGTTCTCTTTATTTCCTTGTCCCTCCTTTAAAATCTCTTCTTCTTTTTTAATTGGATATTTTCTATATTTACATTTCAAATGTTATCCCCTTTCCAGGTATCCCCTCTGCAAGACTCCTATTCCATTCTACCACCCCCTGCCTCTATGAGGGTATTATCCTCCCCACTCCAGCCTCCCCACCCTGGCATTCTCCTACAAGGCATGTAGCCTTCATGGGACCAAGGGTGGCCCCTCCCATTGATGCCCGACAAGGCCATCCTCTGCTACTTATGCAACTGGAGCCATTGGTCCTTCCATGAGTACTCTTTGGTTGGTGATTTAGCCCCTGGGATCTCTGGGGTGTCTGGTTGGTTGATATTGTTGTTCTTCCTATTGGGTTGCAAACCCCTTTAGTTCTTTCAGTCCTTCCCCTTTTCCAGTACCCTTTTTAGTTAAATGACCTATTTTCATCTATTTATACAATATATTTGAACACACATACACATATGCATACACACACATACACACCACACAAAAAGAACATTATTGAGGATCTTGTAAATTTTCAGGTGATAAAATTGCATAGATCTAAATACACATAAACACACATGTGAAGGAAAATAAAAATACTATTGATTTACAGCCAGGAATTCTACATTGTGTAGAGATTTGGTAGAGGCTTTTAGAACCTCTGCTCTTACACTTTGTTTTGAACTTACAGTTACTTGAAAATAATCAGCAAGGAAAGACCTATCATTGCACACATAATTGAATGTTTTGGGTTTCACTTTGTATCTTCTAATGAATTAGTAATATCAACAAGATCACAAATTGTCTGGCACCTCCTCCTCCTCCTGGCCCATTTTCTCTAACAGCAAATTAGATGTTGCATCGATTATGATTCTTCAACTAAAACTATCTTGACATGCTAAATTATTTTTCAGCCGTTTAGTCATTCATTCTGTCAATCAATACGTCTTTACTGAGAGTCTATGATAAATCAACCACTTTGTTTGTAATTGTAGCTATGGGGATGATAATTGTTCCTGGTCTTAATATACCCTTTTTTTTCAGAATCAAAAGCAGTTATGAGTATATTTAGGCTGGCTGAGCTTATCAATTCAGTATACTGCATCTGCTTGCCACATTATTAATACCATGTTTTTATTCAGGGTGTGTCTAAGAGTACTCTGATCTTTTCAAATCAATGAGGAGATATCACTCTTAAATATAAACTCCATGATCTGTTAATTTTTGAGGATGTGAGAAATATGGGGAAATACTAGTATTGCAGTCAGCGCAGATTACCCAAGATAAGCATTACAACAGAATGAGCCTCTAAGAAACAGTATGACTTATCTCTTCCCGTTGACTGAAGATGCTCATCTAAACCACAGTTGACAAGGGATGGCATTCCATTCAGTTCTTAGGTGATGGCACACTCTCTTTCTAACCTAAAGTAACCTTATTGGTTCACCTGTGGATATACTAAACTATATGCCAAACTTAAATTGGATAGATATAGGATGAAAAGAATTTATATTTATTTTAAGAGTGTGCCCAGAAGACTAAAACAGAAGACAACGTCAAACTAGTTTCTTTGTGATTTAACACATTTATTCATATGTCTGTTTTGTAAGTATGAATTGCTGATTCAGAAACCAGAAGTTGTGGTGAAGTTGAGGCTGTGGCTATATCTAGATCTGGGCTTGTACATCTGGGTTTCCAAGTTTCAGACTGGAACTGAGTTGGGGTTTGTTTTGTAGAGGTGGGGGACTCTGTCTTGCAGAGACACTTTAGATAAGGAAGAGTGAATTTTAGTAGTAACAACACTGATGCTATTTTCATTGACCCATTCAGAATGTGGGATTAATATAATGGGCATACTATGCTGGCCAAGAAATATGCTGGCTACTGTTAATAATCATAGATATGAGATGTGAAGAGTTATCTTTACTCTCATACCTTCCTCTTCTTTTCCCGCAGCAAGTCTCTGAAGGCTGCATGTTGGAACCTGGTGTCTCAGGAGTCAGAGGATCAAGGTCAAGGTCCTCTAGCTTCCACTGTCATTGCTCTGTGATTTCCTGAAGATGTGTATCCTTCCACAATACCAAACTATTACAATTACAAACTGCTCCCAGCCTTTCTCTCTTTTTAAGATGCATTATGTGTTTTCTTAGGAAGGCTTTATATTTTTCCTTCTTTAAATCCTTTAATTTTTTTTTCTGTTTGTCAACAAACAAACCAAAACCAACCAACCAACCAACCAACCAACCAACCAACCAACCAACCAAACAGAAAACCACATGAGCCCAGGGAAAATCTATCAGACTTTTAATCTTTTCGATGAAAATATGAACAATAAGATCAATAACACTAGAAATGAAAAGTTTAAAAAGTAAAAATTAGAAACACACACTTCTGTTTGTGGGTATACTTTGCTGATCCTGCAGCCGATTCCTGAAACTAGCTTTGCAGAACTCCGGTCACTTAGCGTGATAAATCAACAGCGGAGAATGACGAACAGGAAATTCATGGGAGCTCCGAGTGAAATGCCTTTCAGCGTTTCCTTGGTTACCGGAGGTGGCAGAAGATGGTGAGTTCTGGCAAGGGGCATGAAGATACATATAGTAGCAATTACTCCCATTTACTTGAGTTCTGTTTGAAGCCTTCTCAGTCTATGACAGCCTGCATTCTCTTTCACTGTTAGCTGTAAATCAGAACCAACCTGTACTATGTGTGGGTGGAATGCCAAGTTTCAGTCTGTGGAGCCTTAGCTGTGTAATACCATGCTGTGATCATGTGACCCTGCATGTACAGACTAAAATCTTTTTCTGTGAGAGTGCACCATTGTTGTATTGAACCCGCATTATGCATCCTAAACACATTTCTCGTGTGGTTTGTCCTTTTCAAATAGAAAAATATATTCACTTTTCTCCCAGTATCTGTCATTCACATATCTTTCTATTCAGATTTTGATTTATTCATGTTGCTAGAGTTTTCTGGTTACTATCACATGTAACAGCCTGTTCATTGGAGCATAAACATTTGTATAAGATGGAAAAGTTGAAGTAATATAAATTTGTCCATTATGTGTTCCCCTGATGTGACTGCGGTGTTGCTATCCTACTCAGTCCTACTCATTCATTGGTTCACCGCCTGCCTTTTTATGACTCCCAGGAAGGCTTCATACCTGTGATTAACGGAATTTTCCAGGTTGACATCTGTACTTAATCACAAGTTATTACCCATTTCCTAGGCTGCTCAGTGTAACATGTCAACCTCTCCTTCCTTCTTTCTCCACTCCTGTAGTAAAAGACTCAAAGTCATCTAGCCTTTCTTTCCCTCTGTAGAGTTGCCCTTAGATACTATTGAAGAAAATTATATTTCTTTTGAAGTAGTCACAGGAAGCACATGCTTAATGTCTATAAACAGAAGGGAGAGAACAGGCTCACTGCTTGGGAAGCCATTGTTGATTTATTGAGAGCTCTTATATCTACAGAGCAACATTTACCTCTGAGAGAAATCAAAGGCTATATTGGACCCCAGAAGCCACACTACTACTGTGTGCCCACATGTAATTCAGAGAGCAAAATTCTTCACTTCAGGCTACCCTAATTATATGGAAAGGATGTAGTCCAACAAATTCATGAGCAGTCTCTGTATTGCTTTAAACAATCCTTGTCTGGGTCTCTAAACTCTCTAATTTCTTAGTTATACATCATGGCAAATAGATTAGCAATTTGACAGGTCCCTCTTACCCCCATGACCAATTTTGCCATTCCCAATCATTCTTTTACATTGCTCCAAGATCTCCATAAACCTCTCATAAGCAATCAGGTTAAGGAAGAGGGATCATAGTAGAGCCTAGCAACCAAATGGTTGATAATATCTGGTCACTGTAATTTTTGCAGACCTTGAATGAATTCAGGTCAAGCTTTATATTCCTCCCATTTTTGCTTTGGAGGGTGGAAAATGGGCAGGCCATATGCATCAATGCAGGTATTTTATTTAGATGAAATCTGGGATATAAAAGATATTCTCATTTTTTATGAGAGAAAACCACATTCTCTTTAAATTTTTCATAGTGAATTTTCAAAATTGGAGTTAGTATTTTAATCAAATATATAACCTAGTTATCCTCAAACATTTAATGATCAGCACAATAATTGTTTTAAGAAGTTTGGAGGTACAATAGATGTAAAAGTTCACATAATGACTCTAAGTACTGTCCTTTTCTCTTTTTTAATCAACTCACCTAAAATCACTGTAAATTGTGTACTTGCTATGCACAAGACCTTCCTTACCTTTAAGTTAGAAGTCACATCTTGCTTATAATTTTACAATAAATTTCAAATGATTTATGATGAGCATATGCCTAAAATTCAAGGGGACTGAACAGTATTTGGGGCTGACTACCAAAAAAAAAATTCCATCTTCCTCTTCTTAGTTCTCTATTAGTAACACTAAATTAATGAGTCATTTTCTAGTTAGTATCAGTTCACTGTTTTTGTCTACTCTTACATGGAGATGCACAAAGCAGAAAAACATCAAGATTAATTACTTTGCCTCATTAGTCTTTGTTTTTTTTCATACTACCTTCCACCCATCATGACATCAATGTCCTTAATAAAATTTATCTTATTTAACCTTTCCACCAGTTGGTGATGATACCTTCAACAGGCAACAGACCCATCCTTTCAAACACCAGAAGGCTACAATGATGGCAATACTTTCTTTTCAGTTTTCTTCTTCTCTCACCTCTCCTCAGCTACCATCAGTGATGCCCAGCCATCCCAGTCTTGCTGTAGGACACAGTCTTAGTCAGGGTTTCTATTTTAGCACAAAACATCATGACCAAGAAGCAAGTTGGGGAGGAAAGGGTTTATTCAGCTTACACTTCCATACTGCTGTTCATCACCAAGGAAGTCAGGACTGGAACTCAAGCAGGTCAGGAAGCAGGAGCTGATGCAGAGGCTATGGAGGGATGTTCCTTACTGGCTTGCCTCCCATGGCTTGCTCAGCCTTCCCTCTTATAGAACCAAGACTACCAGCCCAGAGATGGCACCACCCACAAGGGGACCTCCTGCCTTGATCACTAACTGAGAAAATGCCTTACAGCTGGATCTTGTGGAGGCATTTCCCCAACTGACGCTCCTTTCTCTATGATAACTCCAGCCTGTGTCAAGTTGACACAAAACTAGCTAGTACAGACACTTAAAATAATCTCCTCATACAATCACTTGTGTGGGCTGGGCTCCTGTATATATTCAAGTGTGCTCTAGGCCTGATATATTCACATGTTGATCAGCTATGTCTCTTTTGTGCTTAGCAGGCAGAATCCTTCTCAGAATGCAATTTTTCCTTTCCTTAGGGGAAAAAATTGTGGTCTCCAGATAGTGAGAAAAGGCATCATCAGGTCAAGATGTAAGTGTAAAAAATAAGTGGGGTATATTAGTTACTTTAGCTTAACTGGAGCAAAGTACCCAAGATAAGTGAGTTATGAAGATCACATATTTATTTTGGCTTATAGCCACAGAAGTTATAATCCAAGAATAGGCGACCCATTGTTTTGAGCCTCTGGCTAGGATGGTCCGCTATGGCACTGGCACACGACAGATAGCTCAGTGTATGGGCTTAGAAACAGATAGGAAGAGTCCGAGGCCAGAATCTTCAAATTCCCTCCATACCATGTCTTCAGTTACATATACATCTCATGTAAGGCTCTGCTTCCAAGTACTTCTTTGTAGTTCCATCTTGGGGAGCAATTCTTTAAAGTAATGGGCCACTAGGAAAACATTCAACACTGAAATTATAGAGCAGTACAAAGAACCACATGCAAGGAGAAATTAACCCGGATCTAGTGCTAAAGCCTGAACTATCTTGGCAGCTTTCATTACCTAGCCTTCATATTATTTTAAAGAATTTTCTGCCAGAATGAAATTTTCTATGTATGCACTACTTTTTAAAGATGTTACTTGCCAAATGTGAGTTACAGACTTGGAATGCAGCTAATACAACTGTGAAAAGAAGCAGAGCTTTAATTTTATTTGAAATTTCAGTAAGCATATGCTGCTTTAGTCACTCAATTCTATTAGACCTTGTCAATAGCTCCTTCATTCTGATGCCTTCACTACAGTCCGTGAGCCTAGTCTCATTATTTTTTCTTTTGTGATCTTACCTTGTGTTCTTCTATTTCTTCAATTTGCTATCTGCAAATTGCTTCCTGGTGCTTTTCCAAATCTCTTCTTTTCCTATATATTTTTCTCACATTAATGCTCATTCTAGTGTCTTGGAATATCTTTGTATAAATGACCAACATCTTTTTCTTCAATCAGAATTCCCTGACTTTTCAGACACCTCTCTTTCCCTTACTGAACATACTCAGCTGGACATAGCTCTGTACCAAAGCATGCGACCCAAACAAGTCATCTTCCATTCCTACATCTTCACCCCCCCTCCCTGTTTCCACTAATGACTGCAGCAACCTTTATCTTCTGTGAGTTTAAAGGCTCTAATTCTTGGTGGGTGAATATCACTTGCATCTCTGGTTGTATGAAACTGACTGTAGCATTGCTAAAGGTATCTAGTTTGTTCTTTCTGTTTTACTTCCTAGATATGATCTTGTTTATGAGTTGTAGCTTTCAGTTCCTTCAGAATGGTTTGTAGGATATATTACAACCATTCTCCAAATGGCTTCTTTGAACTCAACAGTCAGTGATTCATGTAAGCGTAATTAATGAGCCAAGGTCAGTCATATTGAAGCTTGCCTTGAGTGAATTCTTTTTTCTTTTCTTTTCTTTCCTTTTCTTTTCTTTTCTTTTCTTTTCTTTTCTTTTCTTTTCTTTTCTTTTCTTTTCTTTCTTTCTTTCTTTCTTTCTTTCTTTCTTTCTTTCCTTCTTCCTTCCTTCCTTCCTTCCTTCCTTCCTTCCTTCCTTTCTCTTCCTTCTTTTCTTTCTCTCTTTCTTTCTTCCTTTTTTGATTTATTTATTTAATATATGTAAGTACATTGTAGCTATATACAACAGAAAAGGGCATCAGATCACATTACAGATGGTTTGTGAGCCACCATGTGGTTGCTGGGATTTGAACTCAAGACCTCCGGAAGAGCAGTCAGTGTTCTTAACTGTTGAACCATCTCTCCAGCCCCGAGTGTTTCTTGTTTGTGAAACTTTGAGAGCTCTTCATTTGTTTGTCAGTGTGTTGACCTGTTCATTAAGACTCTCTTAACTCATACGTCCAGTTTTGCTTCATGTGTAAACTCTCTGGTCTGTTTGGTTGGAAAAGTTTTTCTTTTTCTTTTGTTAATCTGTTTATCATTCCACTATTATTTTAATATTGCTATGTATTATTATGCACAGAGCTGCTGGGTTGTTTCCAGTATATACTTAATGGTTCCACAATGTTTTATAGATGTGTATGTTCCCAACACCTAGAATAATGATGTACAAATGATATGTATATTATTTAGTTTGACCTTTACCTACTTTTAAAATTTTATTACCAGGACTTAGTGTAAACTAAATATTTCTAAGTCATTGAGAAAAAGAAGGTGAGTGGGTAGGGGTATATTTCTTGTTATAACTTTTTTCTAATCTATAGTAATTTAGATATTCAGAAAACCATTTGATAATAAAATATAGCATGCAATATTAAAAATATTTGCCAGTAGTTTGGTCATAGAAGAAAAATTAGGAATACCTACAAAGAAGGCACAAGGAAAATTTGGTTAGCTAAGAAATCCTGAGAGGCCATTCAGAAATTAAAGGACATTTTATGTTGTAGTCTTACAGTGGTAAAATACAGGACTGTGGCTTAGAGCTCTGAGCTGCCTTGAAGCTTACTGATAATTCTGAATAGTGGGAACAGAGGGTGAGCAATAGTTAAAAGGTAGTGGAATAGAAACAGAAGAGGTCAGACATGAAACCTTTGGTTTTAAGCACACACAGGGAATTTTGCTTCATTTTCTAAATCAAATTTCAATGCATTTTATTTTATCTATGTATGCAAATGTATGCTAAATGTGTCAAAGCCTAGCTATAGGGGTCAGAGGAAAATCTGAGGAAGATGGAAATTGGTTCTCAACTTTCACCATGTGGGTTCCTGGGTAAAAACTTAGGGTGTCTGACCTTTACCTCCTGGCCCAATAGTTGGAGAATTTGGAATTCTATCCTGAGAAATTTCAGCTTTCTGCCTTAGCAAAGTCATTGAGGTTTTAAGAAAGATAAATAGTTTCTTTAGATTTGCTTTTCAGAAAGTTGTTACTGGACAAAAGTGAAGTGAATCATTATTGGAGTTGGTAAGGTAATTTAGAAACACTGTTAAAATAAAATAACAATATTGAAGAAGGACAAAGTCCCAAGTGAAGACAGTGTTAGTGAGATTGAGGACACAGAGAATGACTGGTAGACTGGTGATAATGGAGCAGATGAAGACGTGGAGGCAAATTTCTTCCTTTTCTGAAGAAAAGGAGGGGGAGGAAGAGAGAGGAGGAGCAGCAGCAGGAGAAGAAGGTGATAGAGGAGGAAGAGAAAGAGGAAGAAGAGGAAGAAGAGGAAGAAGAAGGAGGAGGAGGAGGAGAGGGAGAGGGAGAGGGAGGAGAAGAAGAAGAAGAAGAAGAAGAAGAAGAAGAAGAAGAAGAAGAAGAGAAGAAGGAGAAGGAGAAGGAGAAGGAGAAGGAGGAGGAGAAGAAGAAGAAGAAGAAGAAGAAGAAGAAGAAGAAGAAGAAGAAGAAGAAGAAGAAGAAGAAGAAGAAGAAGAAGAAGAAGAGAATGAGAGAATGAACACTTAGCTCTCAGGATTGGCAGTTGGTGGGATCTCTGTCCATTCAGAATGAGTGCAAGAGGCAGGCAGACACAGAACACAGAACTACAGAATGGATGGGTGGATTGGACCATAACATCGGTCATCATCCTTTAGGTTAAAACCTATGCATGTCTTGGAAAAACATACAAGGAGAAGCAATCCTAAGAATTCCCAAATAATTTGTCTTTTCATTTCTTTTCCTGTATGGAAAGCAGAATGTGTTTAATTAAAGAAAGCAATTTCACCTCTCTTTTCTTTGCCATGTAGGAAAGAAAGGAAAGGCACAACACTGATTGATGGTGCAATGCCCATTCTATTATCATGATTTGGTATGTGTTCATGGGTATTTGAGGACTAATATATTTAAGCAGTTTTGATATGTGTTCTTGCCTATTTGAGAACTAATATGTTAAAGCAGTTTGGGGACATTTAAAAAAACTTTTTGAGATTATAATTACAACATGTCTCCTTTCCTTTTTCATCCCTTCAAACCTACCACACACCCCTTCCAGCTCTCTTCCGAATTCATGGCCTCTGTCTTCATTAATTCGTGATTGCATGTATACAAAATTCCTAAATATAATCTGCTCAATCCAAATCATGCTCCTTGTATGTATTGTTTCAGCGCTGACCATTTGGTATCAGATAACGGGTTGATGTGCTCTCTCTTAGATAAGACTATTTCTTTCTCCCCTAACATTCCTCAGTTGCCTGAAGTTCTTTGTGTAAGGTTCAGGATTTTCCCTGCCCAGTTTGGCATGTTCACTGCTACCGTTCTTGTTTGGCTCATGTTCCTGCAGTTATGCTAATGAGACTTTATGGGTGTAGCTTCTGGAATCCCTAGGAGACACTATCTCAACATTTTTAGTGAAAGTGGAATGAGATCATTTGTCTTCTAACTTCCATCTGTGGTGCTGTAAAGCAGGTTAAAGCTGCAAATATTTCTTGTATTGCTTTTATTTCTCCCTTAGGAATTTAAGACTTTCTCAAGACAAAAATAAAAATTAAGATGGTTGGAATCATTTTAACATTTGCTTACTGAATTCCAACTTTTCCCCTAAGCATAGGTGTTGAGATCTACTTATTCCTTCAGATACTTTCTTTTTTTCTTTTCTATTGTTGTGTATCAACCCTAGAAAACTCTGGGTTTCATTATGCTATATTCATTTTTTATATAAGATTCTTTGACTGTCTTCACATCTCTACATCTTCTGTCTTTATTTTCCTCCTCATTCTTGCTGTTTCTGGATCTCTTCCTATTTTTTCATGTCCTATGTTAATATCCTATTTTTAATGTGATGCTTGTTTTTCTGCAACAAACCTATTTTTTAAAACATGAATGTCTCCAATTTTATCCATTTTCCCATAACTGACATTGTTTCTTATCTGAAAAATATATGTTATGAGTTTTTAATCTATTTACCTGTTCATGAGTACTTGATCTGATTCTACCACTAGCCTGTAATAACCAATGCTGATGTTAACTTGATAAATTTATTATATGCTGACTTTGGTGCCTTTGGGTACTGATGTAGGAGAGATATCGTTAGAGCATATGGTACTTATATATTTTAAGAATTATTGTACTTATTCATGCAGTTACTACAAAATTCCTCATATTGAGGACATATTTTGGGTCATTACACTTTAGATTCAGTACTTTTTACTATTAACCTATTAAAAAGTATTAACTATCCTTCCTTTGCATTTTTTTCCACTAACAAAGGATTGACTTCCAATTTTACCCTCTTTGCTATCACTCTGTAATTATATAATTACACATAGGTATATCTTATGGCACTTCCCTTTATGTGTCTGTGTACTCCCCTAGTGTGACCTACATTTTCTCCTTTGTCTTTTATGGGGAGTCTAATGGGATATTTAGCATTTGTCAGAATGTAACATACTTGATACTAGGGTTCTGCCTGAAATTCTGGTGTAAAGAAAAGAAGGTATTTTTTTGGAGGGGGTGAGAAACGCCCTTGGCCCTGGCATTCTTCATAGACTTCTCCCCGAGTCTGGGCTGTCAGTCTCACTATCACAGAAGAAGGCTTATCTGTTTTCTCAGACTTCTGCTCTTAGGCAGACATACAAAGGAATGCCAGCAAGCATCCAGGGACGGGCTTCCTGAGACACGTTTATAGCTCGACTCTGAGAAGTCTCATCCGCAGCTATTAAGATTAGGCATCTTACTTTCTTTAAATATATTTCATTACTGCATTTTGAGTGCATCTACTAGTTAATAAAACAGAATACAATATTCTCTTCCTTTTTATGTTCACTTCGTAATCCAGCTACAAATCTTAATGATTTATTCACAATAATAAGAGCAGGGAATTATTGAGAAACTCATATTTACATATATGCATATGTATCACTTCAATCTCCAAAGATTTGAACAGTTTTAATATTAATTACTGTCATTAATTTATAAAAACAAAGCTTGTTTGGAAATTTATATACTTCTATACGCTAGTCCTTGATTATTGACTATAAATAAACATAAATTTGTGTATGATATTCTTTTATTAATTGTGATATTTTGGTTTGGGGATTTAGCAAATGAGGCAACTAAGAAAAGTCAAATATGGCTGTAATTTTAGTTCCACACATTCAGTGCCCCTCATTAACAAGAGAATATCTGATTCCCTTACCACCATTTTTGCCTTACATTTTAAAAGTTGTTTTTCCTAAGAAAAACACATATTTAATTTTATATTTTTCCTGTACTACAGCATGATCATATTTCCAACATGTTTCCTGAGTTGCTTAATAGGTTTTAGAAGGAGTTAAAATTAAGTCATTCTGCTACCTTGTGGCTACAACTTGAAATAACAAATAGTCTGTTTAAGATTTAAGACTTTAAGCTTGGCTGTTAAGATAAGAAAACAAAATCAATACCTGCAAGGAACACTTGATCTAAGTAGAATCCTCAGTCGTTATCAATTTTATCTTCCTTTCTACCCAGGGAGACACCGAGAAGATGCCACTTATGCTGTAGGGTGACTGGGGATGGATTTAGGGCAGATAGCAGAGATGTGACAGAGGAATTAATGATTCCTTAGAGACACTAAGGAATTGAAGTTCCTGGTAATTTTTCTCTCAGAAAGTCAGATTCTGGTAAATCAGAACAAATGTTTTCTTTCTTTCTTTCTTTCTTTCTTTCTTTCTTTCTTTCTTTCTTTCTTTCTTTCTTTCTTTCTTTCTTTCTTTCTTTCTTCCTTCCTTCCTTCCTTCCTTCCTCTCCCTCTCTCTCCCTCTCTCTCTCTCTCTCTCTCTCTCTCTCTCTCTCTCTCTTTCTTTCTTTCTTTTGGGTATTTATTTCATTTACATTTCCAATGCTATCCCAAAAGTCCCCCACACGCTTCCCCACCTTCTAATCGACGACACAATGCATCTACACATACGAAAAATCCTCTGTTCCTTTTCATTCAAGCTAAAGTTATATCAGCCTTTAGATTAGACCAGAGCCACAGTGTCATGAAGGTTTTCCAGGGTCGATTTTATTTTAGTTTTGGCAGAAAACCCTGTTAGAAAAGGAGAGGTAGGCTTCTTGAACTACAGCCTTCAGCATTTTCTGAGGCTGCTGTTCTTCTTACCCGAGTCCCTGCACTTTGAGTCTATTTACGGGTTAGCTTCCATGTTGAGTGTGAGAAACTAGAGGGATCATTTCCCTACCTCTACTCTTTCCCGGGCTGAATGGGACTTGAAAAGAGGAGGAAGCCGTTTCTCATTATTACTTAGATCTTAAGGCAACGACTCAGTCTTCATCTTGTGAAACAATTAGCTTGCATTTATAATCTTCATCACTTCCTTTAACTCTGCAACTTGATGTCTTGGTTGTGAGCCTTGACTTTAATAAATGATCCAGCTCTCGAGTCCAACTCTCCTAGCAAGACACTTTACGTCTTGGGTTGCCAAAGATGCCTTTATAGTTAAGAAAAAAATCTTTTATTTTGTGCAATATTAACAGCAAAGTGGATACTTCAAGCATTTATGCTTTTTTTTAGATGAAATGATCACCCTCCATTTCTTATATGATTGTATTTGATCAGTGTTGTTTATGTGGATGCTTTAATCATTGAACCTTTATTCACTGAAGTTCTTTATAATCTAATCTACAAAATAGACACACATCTGTTCAGTTCTACCACCACCTTTTAAAAAACATCTTTGTCTTTGCAAAGCCCTCTATTTCCTCTGGCAGATGCTGAAAGTATTAATGGTGGCCAAGAGGCTTCTGTCTCTTAATGAGTAGCAGGTGTGGTAAGAAAGCCTTATTATTTATCACTTCCTCAACAGGACACTGTTCTATGCTTGTAAGACATTTACGCTCTTCTCCATCAATGCTGTCTTTATTTCCTATGGAGTATCTCTGTGTCTAAAATGAATGTTACACTTCACACTAAACCTTGACATTCACCACCTCAGAGACTACCTTCACCTACCGTGCACAGTAATGGGGTCAGCTAGAGGAACTCTACTAATGTTTCCCAGATTTGGGATTATTTGAGGTCACGGGGTAAGGGAGTGGGTGGGAAGGGAGGCTACAGAGGAAGGAGATGACTATATTTCTCGATTGAGCTTTTGTTTCTGATCTTTGGTGTGTGAATAGAAACCTTTCCCATAGATCGGCTGCTCCAGATGGATTGGAGCTGGTCCATTTGGTTTTCTTTGTTTGATGTTCTGCTGAGATTAATGAGAAAAACACCTCTTTGGATATGGGATAGTTCCATATCTTAAGGCTGAATCCATTGTCCCCAGCATGAAGAGTCATTAATTGGTATTAACTATATTTCTTTGAAACTGCAGAGTTTAGATTCTGATACACACCTGCTTAAGGTTCTCCCATTATGCTCAGACCTTTCAGGGATTATGTTTAATGGTACACACAAAATTTGAAAAGTTTTATTTTTACTTCTTACTTATGTTTATGTGTGTCTGCATATGTGTGTGGTATATCCATGCAGGCATGAAGAGTATATCATAACTACTGATTCTGGGATTATAGACAGTTTTAAACTGTTTACCATGCATGCCCAGAAATGAACTCAGGCCCTCTGGAGGAGCAGCAAGTGCTCTTAACATCTGCATGCTCTTTCCAGTCCCTTGCTCTATATACAATTTATAAAAAGAGTAATAATTTTAAATTGTAGAAAACTTCATTCACATGATCTTTGGGCTTCAGGTGTCCTGAAGAAGTCTAGGATTTAGAGTTTAAATGGTCTACATTTCTTGGTTTGATCTCAAATAACCTTTGAAGAAAGTGACCTAAGGTTTTATAGCCAAGATAATGTTAGATGAAGCAAGTGAAACTTCATATGCAACACTGACTTCATGAATGTCTCAAGACAGCTTTCAGATATGCAAGAATTGATTGGATTGCTGTTGCCTTTGTTCTGACTACTTTTCCATTCTAATTAATTATCTCATGCACATCTAAGGTATGCTTAAAAAAACCCCACAGTATCTATAGAAACCATTTGCTATATAGGTGGTTCTAAGACTATTCAAGTGTTTCTTTACAAAGCAAAGATAACGTTTGTTAAAAGCAAATAAGAGTGAGCAGCAAAGTAGAAGTTTCCTGGAGGAGTGTGAGTTCACCATCTCAGGACTGGGAATTCATCGTCACATGGCAACGATGACAATGACATGTACTTTAAAGGTTACTAATGTGTTCATCAGTTCAGTCTAATATTCATGGCTATCATGTATCTTCTCCATTGTCCTATGAAATAATCTAAAAAAACATTTTAAACTTTGAAGTTTTTAATAGTTTTATTTTCTAATATGAACAGTTATTTACTACTTTTGTTTCAGAAATTTTATGTATTATAGACTAGGTCTTTAGTTTTTACCCAAGGGATATGTTAATTTGAGAGTAATCTCTCAAGATGAGCATGTGACTGAAGGAATTCTCCAGATTCAATGCAGTTCATCAAAATGCCAATAATGGTCTACAGAAAACAAGAAAGAAGTACTTAACATGCAGAAAGAAACAAAATATTCAACCTAGTTAAAGTCATCTGTTCAAAATTGAGTGATGTAGAAAGTATTATAATACCTGTTCAAAACACACTGTAGAAACCAGTGACAGAGGAACATCACGATACTCACAGAACACTGGGCATTGAGTCCAAAGCAGTTCTCAGAACCGCTTCTGCAGACACCCGATTCCCACAAATACACCATGTGCAGACATTGGAGGAAAGACAGTCTTTTAATAAAACATATTAAGAAAACTGGATATTCACATGCAGAAAACTGAAACGAAGGTTCTCATCCCTCATTTTTCTAAAAACTTGATTAACTCAGCATTGATCAAAGTCCTTAATGTAAGACATAAAAGTTAGAAGTACTAGAGGAAACTTGAGGGGAATACCTGAAGATGTGTGTGTGTGTGTGTGTGTGTGTGTGTGTGTTTGTGTGTTTTGATACAGAATCTCTCAGGGTAGTCCTGGATGTCCTGAAACTCCCTTCATCCACTTCTGGTCTTAAACTCAGAGACTCACCTCTTTCTGACTCCCAAGTGCTTAGATTAAAGGCTTGCACTACTATCTCCAGCTAGTATTTGAAAATGTAAATATAGTCAGTAACTTTCTATATGGATTGATATATGTGATGGTATTAACTTAAAAAATATACAATTCTGAACAATAAAGGAAAAAGTAGGAGAAGAAAGAATGTGCGGATTAGAAATTTCTGCCAGGTATTCATCTGACAAAAAATTAATATTATAATATATGAAGAGTTCAAAATTTACTCCATAACAAATGAGAAGATGAACAGACAATTTGCAAAAGAAGAATTACAAAATTTAAAAATAATGAAAAGTTTAAAAATCAAGGAAATTTAAACCTACACTGAGTATGTGCCTCATTAAAACATCAAGAGACTAGTCTAGTCTGTTGTACATAGTTTAGAAATGCTTTAGTCCAGAGGGGAAAAGAAATCTTACCCAGATCTTAGAGGCTTTGGTAATTTTATTCTTAATTGGAACATATCAAGTAAAGTCAATTACCAAAACTGAATTCAGAATTTAGTGGGAAAAAGAAACACATTTAGTGACAGAACACATTTCAAGGGAAGTGTACAGTAACATGGAGTTGATGTGCTATTTGTGGTAGGTGTTGGCACTTCACGAAGTCTATTCAGCAGACAAATGTGAGATGAATGTTTGAAATCACTGCCTTCATCAAAGGTTGTTCTCACATTGAGACACAGAAAGCAGCAGGCCATGTGTGGCCTTTTAAGGAACTTAGTAAAGAAGAAAACCTAAAGGAAATTTGCCACTAGCTGAAAGTCACAAACGTGGGATTCTGTGGCTAAGTGGTGGCTTCTCCTTTTCCAAGCATCTTTCTAACAGACATGGCTTCCACCACTTCCAGCGGTTCCTTCTCAAGCTTGTAGGAGACCAACAGCCTCCCCAGAGGGTAGCCAAATGGTCCATGCTGCCCTTGAGAATGGATATGCAGTGAATGAAAATATGAACGCTTAAGAAACATGGTAGGTGGGCCGGGCGGTAGCGGCGCACGCCTTTAATCCCAGAACTTGGGAGGCAGAGGCAGGCAGATTTCTGAGTTCGAGGCCAGCCTGGTCTACAAAGTGAGTTCCAGGACAGCCAGGGCTGTTCAGAGAAACCCTGTTTCCGGAAAAAGAAAGAAAGAAAGAAAGAAAGAAAGAAAGAAAGAAAGAAAGAAAGAAAGAAAGAAAGAAAGAAAGAAAAGAAAAAAGAAAGAAAGATGGGAGGCAGAGGGAGGGAGGAACCTGGGAGGGAGAGGGGAAAGGGGAACATGATCAGGTATGGAGGAGGGGGGGAGAGGGGGGAGGGCGGAAGGGGGAAGGGGGGAGGAGGAGGGGAGAGGGGAGGGGGAGGGGGAGGGGGAGGGGGGGAGGGGGAGACAGGAGGGAAGCCCTGAGGGCCAACAGAAGGAATGGAAATGTGACCTTGGGGAATGGGAGGTGTGTGTGTGTGAGTATCCTCTCAAAAGTACCTCAAAGGAAACCTGGGAGGTGAGAGAGTCTCAGGACTCAAAGAGAGGGACCTTGTGTGAAATGCCCAACAGTGGGGAGCAGAAACTCATAGAATCCACCATCAGTAGAAAAAGGGCATCAAGTGGAGGGATGGGGGAAAAAGAGAAACATTTCTCTTTTTTAAAATTAGATATTTTCTTTATTATTTACATTTCAAGTGTTATTCAATTTCCTGGTTTCCCCTCCAAACCCCATGTCTTCTCCCCCCTCCCCGCTTCTGCAACCCACTGACTCCCACTTCTTGGCCCTGGCATTCCCCTACACTAAGGCATCGAGCCTTCACAGGACCAATGTCCTCTCCTTCCATTGATGACCAACTAGTCCCTCCTCTGCTACATACGTGGCAGGAGTCATGGGTCCCTCCATGTGTACTCTTTGGTTGGTGGTTTAGTCCCTGGGAGCTCTGTGGGGTACCTGTTAGTTCATATTGTAGTTCCTCATATGGGGCTGCCAACCCCTTCAGCCCCTTGGGTACTTTCTTAGGCAAATAGATGTATCTGGAGGGTATCATCCTGAATGAGGTAACCCAATCATAAAAGAATACACATAATATGCACTCACTGATAAATGGATATTAGCCCCAAAACTTAGAATACACAAGACACAATTCACAAACCACATGAAACTCAGGAAGAAGGAAGACAAAGTGTGGATACTTTGGTCTTTTTTAGAATGGAAACAAAATACCCATGGAAGGAGTTACATAGACAAAGTATGGAGCAGAGACTGAAGGAATGACCATCCAGAGACTGCCCCACTTGGGGTTCCATTCCATAAGCAACCACCAAACCCAGACACTATGGCAGATGCCAAGAAGTGCTTGCTGATGTGAGCTTGATATAGCTGTCTCGTGAGAGGCTCTGCCAGTCCCTGACAAAATACAGAAGTGGATGCTCACAGCCATCCACTGGACTGAACACAGGGTCCCCAATGAAGGAGCTAGAGAACTATTTCTTAAGGTAAGAGCAAAACATTTATAAAAGGAATCAAGAAACAAAGGTCCCTCACCAACTTCTTGGATGTTTGGGATGTATTTGCTTTTTAATATAAAATACAAAAATGTTATGATGCTCTCGATAATTAGATTAGTACACATCACAGTGGCAGAGATCACAATGATAGTTACCCAAATGCCAGACTCATCATATAGCTGCCAGTTAGGAAGAATGTGAACCAGTATTCGAAGCCTTGACATTCACACTGTCCTGCCTCTTCCTCCAGTTATCTAAAAACCATCTTATTCAACATCCTTTTAGTAAATTTACAGAGCCTTAAGTTTGATGCTAAGTGTATTGGAATGTTGTCATATACACTGGTAATGGGCTTTTATAAAGTTTTTGATAAGGAAGTAAAAATATTAATGAGTCTAGATCTCTGTCAAGTCAGTGACTCCCAAGAGAAAGTAATACTTCTGAAGGACCATGGAATTATTCCTACGAGGTCCAGTGGCTGACCATATTTTATCTAGGCCATTCTCGTGTGTACTGCATTGTCACCTTTCTATTTGTGTGTGTTCTGTCCACTGTCTCAAGACAGGTATTATTTGTTTTCTATCTCTCCCTAGTGCAGAGTGAATTGGGAATGAGCAGACATTCTAACAGTCCCCGTGGGTAATCAGATCATACAAGTTTTACTAATAGATTATTTTTTTTCATAAATTTAACCCTGTTGGTTGTCAACATGTTACTGTCTCCAAACCATTCTGTAGGCATTCTTCTGTTTCTGAGAGCTTGAATGTAGATAGGGACATTTAGAGTTGACTGCACTACATGCTTATGTATCTGTGTTATTCCGGTGCTATTCTTAGCCGAAGGAGTTAATGACATAATTCACGAAGAGAGCCTCGTGGGATTTGACAGCAGCAAGAAGCAGTGGTGTGCTAATTTGGTCATTGTACATATCGCAGCTTGGCATCTCAGTTTCAGCCATAGCCAAAGTGTTAAGTCATGCATGCAGATGTCAAAGACATAACCTCAGGGGCTCTTTCAGGCTGTGAAGACTATTATACCAAGTGCATTTTGATGCCGAGAGGTTCACTCCTCAGTCAGCAGCTAATTTGTACAGCTTGTGGCCAAGGGTGTCTGTAGGAACAGACACAGTTTCTACAGTTAGGCTTTCAAATTGGGGTGTTGGTTTCTAGTCACAACTTACGATATTTTAGAGTCTAAAATGACACTTTGCTTGTATCATATACACACGTGTGCATATAGTGTGTCTGGAGACATACTTTTCGTAGATGTAGACTTATATTTATTGAGATATGATCATACATCTAAAACATACATGAATGAAAGTCTACATTTTAAAAATCAGCTTTCAGGTTGAGTAGATAGGTCCATAGGTTAAACAATTGCCATGCAATTCTGAAGACCTGAGTTTGGATCCCCAGAAACCACAGGAAGCCCCACTTCTGCAGCAGTGTACGTCTGCACCTCAGCACTGGTAAGGTGAAGTGTCAGGCAGAGACAGGAGATGCCACAGCAGCTTGTGGGCTAGCCCGTGTGATACGCACAGTGATGAGTGAGAGTTCGTGTCTCAGACCACGTGGAAAGCGCCAAGACCTTAGATTATCCTCTGACTTCAGCACTGAGAAGACGTGGGACACACAGACCCGTAAGCAAGACACTCTTTGTGAATGATTCCTTGAGTGCAGTGTCACTTGATATATCAGTCACACTCCAGCCTTATGTCCAGGATTAATTGGACAATACAAAATGGACTCCAATTATGGGAGGGCTGTTCTATATCATCTTATTAGTGTTGGTACTTTGTCTTACTGCCTTCATGTGTTTGTTTTGATTTTCATTTTGTATTCAGACAGATTTGAAGAAGCAGGTGAGGACACCTTCGTGAGGTGGGGAAGAGCTGGGAGAATTGGGGAAGGAGAAAGAATGGGATCGAAGTATGTGGTATGAAAAGATTATGAGCAAGAAGGTTGTCCTACAACTTTCGCATGTGCATGGACACACACTCAAAGAGAAAAATGAGCTTATTTTAAATTATGAAGATGGATTAAATTTATGTTTGCTATAATACAGAGTGCTGCTTTCATTTAAAAATGAAATCATATTTTGCCTAATCAGGAAGCTTTGCCATGATGGTCAAAGTGTTTTATTTTATTTTACCATTCAAAGTAGCAAGTCCACTTACGGCATTTTCAAACATATTTGGTTTTGGTTGGTCCCTTTACTTCCCACAAAGTGCTTTTAATGTTAAAATATTAAGAAGAGCTCAGGGTTTAAAAAACATAATTTTAAAAGTTTTTTTTATAAACAATGTATATTTCTAACATGAATTACTTAAAATTCAAATCTTTTTTTTCCATTTTTATTAGGTATTTAGCTCATGTACATTTCCAATGCTATACCAAAAGTCCCCCATACCCACCCATCCCCGCTCCCCTACCCACCCACTCCCCCTTTTTGGCCCTGGCGTTCCCCTGTACTGGGGCATATAAAGTTTGCGTGTCCAATGGGACTCTCTTTCCAGTGATGGCCGACTAGGCCATCTTTTGATACATACGCAGCTAGAGACAAGAGCTCCGGGGTACTGGTTAGTTCATAATGTTGTTCCACCTATAGGGTTGCAGATCCCTTTAGCTCCTTGGGTTCTTTCTCTAGCTCCTCCATTGGGAGCCCTGTGATCCATCCATTAGCTGACTGTGAGCATCCACTTCTGTGTTTGCTAGGCCCCGGCATAGTCTCACAAGAGACAGCTACATCTGGGTCCTTTCGATAAAATCTTGCTAGTGTATTAAAATTCAAATCTTATTATATTGTTCTAAGTAAAATTCTGTTTTTAACTTTCCTTTTATTAGGGACACAGGAGGGCTTTGTTTTCTTAATTTATAAAGATATCTCATTCAAATCAATTGTGATAGAAAAGAAAAGCATTCCTACCCAATAAGGCTAGAAAACTGGATTGTCAAACTCCACCCTTCCCTCTCTGACAGAGTGTGAAGCTAACTCTGGTTGCTCTAGAGTTGGGGGTGGGACAGACCGGTGCGAGCACCGAGGCGGCCATTGTTTCTCATTTCCAGGTGTGTAACATCTGGGGAATGTGAATGGACTGGAAGCACCCAAACAAGGAATTGTGACTCTTCCCTTTACAGCCATCTTTAAAAACGAGCATCCATATTCAGGGGCTCTTCATTCTCTAAGGAGGAGGCCTCTAAGCCAGTATCTCATCAACGGAGTTTCTGCCGTGGAGAAACACTCCCACAGTCTTCTGCTGCCTCCCGCATTTGAGCAACAAGAACAAGTATGTTCCAAGGAAAAGTTTCCCCGAGTGCAACTTTATTAGTAGTGGTTGAATGTAGTGGGCGAAAAAGGAAAGGGGGGGGGGTGGAGAAAAACATTCATTGGGAAGGACTGTGATGGGATGGGGAGTTGGGGGCGGGGTGCAGAGCAGGAATGGGGAGATGGAATGTGGGTATGACCTGAATGTATCGTATACACGTATAGAATTCTCAAAGAATACATAGAGGTAACCGGATGCATAGGTAAAAGAAGATGGCCTTATCTGACATCAATGGGAGGAGAGGCCATTGGTCCTATGGCGGCTCCATGTCCCAATGTAGGGGAATGCTAGAGCAGTGAGGCAGGAGTGGGTGACTGTGTGGACGAGCACCCTCATAGAGTCAAAGGGGGAGGGAGAGCGGGAGCGGTGGGATGGGGGCTTGTGGAGGGGAAACCTGGAAGACGGAGATCATTTGAAATGTAAACAAATAAAATGATTAAAAAATAAAAAGAAAGGTGAACATTTATTTGTCTCCTGTTGTTCTAGAATTAGATGGTACAGTGAGCTGTGCTCTGTAGCGCAGATATTGATTCATTTTTTCATGAAAGTTGTTAATAACATATTTTTTCCTAGCCATGGAATTTTATGCAATGCTCTCTTTGAGCTTGGATCATTTGACCCAAGACCTGCTTACCACACTTGTTTTGTATTCTGTGAAGGTTTTTTTTTTTCTTTTTAAATTGGCCTTTGACTGATCCCTGCTAGCATTGTCACCTACTATGTTACAACATTCACACAGGAGCCAACCTCCTCAGAGGTGAACAGTAATTCGGACTCAGTTATGAATAGAGATAAATCAAATTATATCACTTATTTTGAAAGAAACAACAGAAAGAACATGCAGGACTCCGGTTTGAGACTACAGGTTTGACATCCCCCACTTAAACAAGAGTAAATATAGTGTGATACAAGAGATGGGGTGAACTTCTGAGAGCAGAAAATGAAGCTTTGACACCACTGGGGCACATGGCTGTCAATGAGTAATATCCTTAACAACTTCTCTTGTTCTCGTTTGTGAACGTAGCCTGTGGGATTGCAGCTGCACTATTATAACATTTTATGACTTGCGGCAAAACCGGACACATCTCCTTGCATTATTTTCATCCTTAAGATATTTTCCGTGGCGCCCACAATGGTATCTGGGACTGACAAACGATGGAGGTAAATGAATGACATTTTCTACAAGAAAGCCTGCTCACCGATGCTATTTCCAGATGCTATTTCAATCACGACCACCAGAGGGGAGTATTTACCTTGGAGTCACGATTCTCTTCTCTAAGGAGGCTGCAGGAGGAATTGAGCTCTGTTTTGTTTTGCCTGGGCTGCTGCTTTGTAGAAGTGGTTTGGTCCCTTGAACAGGGAGCAGTTTTAAGTGTTGTGTATCCGTCTATACCCAGTCCACAAGCGTTTCTTCTGAAAACTTTTGAGTCCCCTTTCTTCCAATTCTGCGTCGACATGATGCGTCTGGGTAATGGGTTCCTTTTCAGACTTCATAATTGTATATGGAGATGAGAGTGAGAAATATACTTCAAAATTTTCACTTTGGTTGATGCAATTAGTGTTTTATTAAATAGGGACAAAATCTCGAAGTGGATTGCTTTTAATAAATTGAACCTATATAATTAGACAATGTACTCTTAGAAAATAAGGAAATACTCTATCTAAAAGATAGAAAACACCTGAAATCTCTGTTGGGAGAGATAATTCCATGCAGAAAGGTTGTGTTTTTTCTTACAAATGGAATACAGCAATCATAAATCCAAAAAATAAAGGTCTGGGATAAGCTGGGAACGGAAAACAGCATAGATTCGGGCTCCTCGGCTTTCTGACTACAGGACAATGATTTGTGCGAGATAATCTCTAATACTAGGTCTACAGCTAGCCTTCAAGACTACTTCCAGTCGTTGTGTTCTCATGAATGTGGTTTATATAATTCTGGAGTTCTCACCGAGTCTGTACAAAGATTACTTTGATACAGAAAAGAAATGGGCTGGAAATGAGGGTTCTGCAATTAAGAGTCCTCGTTGTTCTCTCAGAGGACCTAGGTTTAGGTCTCAACATCCACATGATGATGACCTACAGCTGCCTGTCATTGCACATCAGACAATCAGATTCCCCGTTCTGATCTCTGAGGAAACTAAGCACGTGTGTAGTGCACATAAGTATGTACAGGTACCCACACATACACATCAAATAAAGTAAGCAACTCTTTAAAAAAAAGTGTATCTTCTGTCCTTTTTGAGAGAGACTAGTTCTACCCCTACCTTCACCACATTGCTTGAAAACTGGTATTTGGTCTTGAACTTCCTACTGTCTGTTTTTATAAGGGAAGAATAGAGACTCAAGTGGACATAGTTTAGAAGTGGTCAAACGGTGGTGTTATATGTCTGGTTTCTGTTCCATGTTTGGTAAAAACCAAGCTAGTGCCTCAAACATTTCAAGCACAGAATGCACACATTTTTATGAAATTGCTCAGCCTTTAGAAGAACATATCTTCCTTGCTCTAGTGGCTTCATATTGTGGAGAATAGGAACTTCTTCTTCTTGTGACTAAGGGATGCCTTCCTTGCACTCTAATTACTAGAGATAGTGTTTGAAGATACTCTTTGGATGATTTCAAAACAAAAATCAGCATTTCTAGCCAAAGTAACCCAATATGTAATTGCTTGAGACCATACAATTCTATTCAGCAGATCAAATTCTACACAAGAGAGCATTTGGCAAGCTAGGAGTAGAACAGAACGCTGCGCTCCACTGTTCCAAGGAAAAGTTACAATGATTTATTCTTCCCACACTCTATGGCACAGAGTCTTTGAGCTCTGATTATGCTCTTGTTAGTATGTTGGAGCAGAACCAGAACCGTATTCTGAGGAATTTATCTCTTTTTTTTTGTCAATAAGGGTTTTCGTGACCTACCTCAGTGTGGAGAGGGGGTGTCATCTATTCAGTAACATCTTCAGTAGGTGTTTTAATTACTACATGAATCCTACTCAGTGATTATCAAAGAATGGGATTTTTGCTTTCAATCAGCAGCTCAGAATATCTGCACTATAAGCTGTAATTTTGAATTTTATGCGGTTCAGTTTCTACCCAAGTCTTGGTTTTGAGAAATTATAATCAAAGAGGATTGGCAAAGCATGAGATTTATTTTAAAAAATCATATTGCACAAGCAGCTGAAAGAGCTAGATGCAGGTATTTGCACCCAACCAATGGACAGAAGCAGCTGACCCCTGTGGTTGAATTAAGGAAGGCTGAAAGAAGCTGAGGAGAAGGGCGATCTTGAAGGAGGATCAGCAGTCTCAATTAATCTGGACCCCCGAGATCTCTCAAGCACGGGACCACCAAACAGACAGCATACACCAGCTGATATGAGGCCCCCAATGCAATACAGTAGAGGACTGCTGGGTCTGTGCTCATTCAGAGATGATGCACCTAACACTCAAGAGACTGGAGGCCCCAGGGAGTTTAGAGGTCAGGTGGGATGGGGACATCCACGTGGAGACGGGGTGGAGTAGGAGGAGGTGTGGGTTGTGGAGCAGACAGAGGGTGGGTGGGGAGGGGTGGGGAATGAAATATATAGTGTAAAAATAAATTAAAAATAAAATTAAACTTACAAAAATCATATTGCATTACCAGAATGCTATATATGCATGTTTCAAATGTATAATTTTGAGCCTCCTTTAAAACTGATATTTAATCAGCAGAGGTGACAGATGTCATTAACTTGCAGGGAATAAGCAGCTATCCAGTTTTATCAAAGGGACATTGCTCAGGAGATGATCAATTAAACCTCAGAGGATTCTTTTAGTGGAATTTTGTTGAAAAGAATTCATTCTCCTTCTTTAATATGATGAAGTCCATCTACTCATTGTGCTTTTTTTTTTTTAACCTTGAAAGAGATCACCATAGCTTAGCATGCATTCTCTGTCTCCCTTAGGCCTCATTCCGGGTCACAATGCACACATACAGACCCAGTGCACATAGCAATGCAGCTTTTCTCTTGTTTCTAAGTACCAACCCTCACTGTTTATATCCCATTCTATATTAAAATGCTTGGCACATAACATATACGAAATAAAGATCTACTGAATGATTTTTGGTATCTTTTGCAACCAACGCCACATGCTGCCCCTGTGCAAATGTGCCTCTAGGCCTCGAGGTCTCTGGGTCCTAGATCCTGTTCTTGTGTTTCGAGAACGACCGAGAGGCGCAAAAAAGGATGAGAGTTCTTCTTCATCTACTCCTGAGTGTTCCTGAACCCAAGAGTTGATCAGTGTGATTGATGCCAAACTGATCTCTCATTACCTGCGTGACTTTTGGTGTCCTTTGGTGGGGTTTCTGTCTCATTAAATATCTCCTTCTAGTGCGCTGCCAACGAATTTAACAATTTGTAAACATTCGAATCCTATGATTTTGCACATGTTGAATGGCTCTGCATTGAGTTGTGGGATGAGAGTTGGTGTAGTCGGGTGCTGTCCGTTCTCTGAAAGTGCCATTATGATCTGGCACCTGCAGTAACTTTGTATCCTATTTACAAGGAACCTGAGTTTCTTCCTGCGGTTGTATATTATCAGATCTCAAAGAAACCTGAGACAAGTCCCACTCAGTACCTATAGGTCCTCCCAGCGCTTCTCGCCCCACTCCTTAACCTAAACTTCTGCAGCCCAAGTACTGGACTTCCCTTCCCTTGCCCTAACGTCTGACTACTACACAACTCAGCATCCTGATCCTCTGGGTCCCCTCTCTTTTTTCTTCCTCTTTCCATTTCCCCCTTCTCTCTCCTCTGATGGCCAAGTTCAGTCTGGATCTTTCTAGATGACCCTGGAAGTTCTCTCCCCCACATCTACAATAAGACCCTTCTCTACAACCATCGGTTGGAGCAGTCGTGCCAATTCATTTATGGATATCGACACCATCTGCTTTCCAGACGCCATGCTCCTGATTTACATGTTTCTCACATCACAGACATTACAATGAATTCTGTACATTGTGGACCGCTGAGAGACTGTTATCTCTTTCTCTACGGTGTTCTGTACAGGTGTTTTCAGGGTCGTTGTTGCCACCGCTACATGGCATCATTCACTGAAGTCTTACTCACAGATTACTGACACATTGCTCAATTTTGTCCTGAGGTACCCAATCTCTCAACAGCCCAGTGCTTTGAGCATGGTTCTTCCCATTGCAGTCTTAGCTCTTAATTGACTAAACCGCCACCTAATCCCTTTCCTGCCATTCCCGCTTTTAGTCAGAGTCCATGGGACATGATGAGAAAGCTATTTCTATTTTTAAAACATTGTTTTTTTGCCCTAGGTGATGTGGAATGAGAATGAAAAATTTGGGGGTGCAGAATCCATTTGTCGTTTCCAAAGAAGTATCCAAAGTTGCTGCGGCACCCACTGAGAGAGATCAAGGATGCATATCAGGACAGATACAAATTATGATTTTGTGACTTATTCAAGGTGCCAGATTAGTAGTGACCATAGCCAATTATTTCTTTGGGATGTTGTAAAGTAGTGTAGACATTTCTGTGACTTACCACTTAAACACTAATATGTAAAGACCCTTGAATGCATCAGAAGTTGTTTGATTTCTCTCCATTTTCAGAATAGGAGAGTGTTGGTTTAGATACTGTAGGGACTGCAGTAGGCAACTACATTCAATTTATTTGGCATCTCAAGAAGAACTGACTACAATATCATTTCAGAAAACAATTAACAGTAACCACGTTTTTAATTAGATTTTTCTTTATTTACATTTCAACCACTTTTAAACTTGTGCATTTCCATAAGAATGGTCTCTTGGAATTGAATAAAAGTATCCTTTAAGATTTTAGTGGATGCTAGAATATTTCTTATCAAATGCTAGTAGAAGCTATCAGTTAAGTATGACCTATCGAAGAGATGTGGTATACAAGCGTTGTGATGGAATTGCTTTATGATTTTTAACAATGAAAGGTAGAGCTGATGTAGAATCTTTGCCATGTCAAATGTTACTGATTAACTGCTTGGGTAACATCAAGTTTTTATGTGATTGCCTTTTTAGTCACATTATGGTTCATTCTCTTTTCCACTCATGTTATATGTGTTCTTTTAAATGCAAAGGTGCATATGGATTGAAACCTCGTGCCATATGGTATTACTTTTTGGCCATTCTTAGTAGCGAGATATAAAATGACTCAAAATTAGAAATATTGGAGCATCCAACATGATGCCAGTAGTGAAAAATTCCATATTTGGTTTTATGTGACAGTCAAAACACAGGTTCACTAAAAAAAAAATTGTAAAAATAACTTCAGGCTCTCTGTATAAGATGCATAAAAGCATCAGTTAATTCTGGCTCCTACAAAATGTATGTTGTTACATATAGGCAAATATTACAAAATCTTAAAAATATAAAATCTCTAACATCATAACTGGAAACATTTTGGATGAAAGCTAATGCAAACTTCTGTTGTTAGTAGTCAAAAATACACTGTGTTTTAGTGCCATAATCCTTTACATCTCACAAAATGCCTTAACCAGCTTCAATAGCTTATGAATACAGATATGATGATACAAATCAGCAAAACACGTACAGGCTTAGATTCCCTAGATATTCTAAAGGCATTTAATAAAATCAGGCTCATTCACATTGGAATGTCTGAGGGGGTGGGATGGGAAGCTCTTCACCAGGGAAGAGCTCATCAATAAGCTATCCAAAACCAAATGGTCACTCCTGAGAACAGACACACAAGTAAAATTTCTTAAGCTGAGAAGACTGTGTTTATGTATTTAGGAATGAGCAATTAATGAAAAAACAAGCCATACATTTGAAAAGGAGCAAGGAGAGGTACATGAGAGGACTTGGAAAGGGGAAAGGAAAGGAAAAAGTGGTGTAATTATAGTATAATATCAGAAAATAAAATAAAGAAGACATCAAGTGAGAAGAGGATACATTGGAGGGTGCAGGGAGAGTCAGGGGGAAGAAGAGAGCTACATATGGTAAGATACATTATAGACATGTACGAATTCCCAAAGGATAAATAAAATATTATCTAAAATAAAGTAATTGCACATTTTTACAAAAGGAAGTTGATTGGAAGTTAGAGTAGAATTCTGGAGCAGTTATTTTAGGAAAACATCTCAAATGTCACAGTGAATTATCAAGGAAGTAGGGAAATAGAAGTCTGGTTTGTAGCCAGCAAATGGACACAAGGTAGTCAGGCAAACCTTTAACATGGAACTTGGCTAAGTGACAGACATTCTCTTCAGTGTTTGACCCTCAGAGGCCTGAAACATCGCGTTCAGTTTTTAATTGCTATCAATATGCATTTTACTTATACTCTAACATCTTGTTTTGAAAGTAATTTCAATATTTTCCATTGTGATACTAATGGCAGTTTTGTGATGTGGTGAAATAGTATATGGTGGGTATTGCTGAGTGAAGTAGCACATACTCATGGTTTCTCTCTCTTTTTTTTTTTATCTCATATTCTTTGTCTTCTGCTTACCATAGCTTCTCCTTGATGTGCTTCAGGGTCCCATCTATAAAATGTACCACTGTCTATATTATTGACTTATCATGAGTAGAAAAAAACCAAACCCAAATCCAAAGACAAATGTGTATACACATATATTCCCCAAAGCTTGACGTTATGTCTATGGTTACTCACATTTCTGCACATTGTATAAATAGAAGCATTTTGGCTCAACTTATGACTTCATACCAGGGCTCCATTTCCTTATTCACAAAAGACACTGATTCATAGCAGTGCAACATGCTAGCCTGGGTTCTGATGTCCTCGAGATAGGAATCTCTTTCTATGGTAATGATAATGGAAGTGCAACCATATCCACGATGGATAGATGTGCCATTACTTCCTGCTGTAGATATCATGGAAATGCCACAGTACCTATGAGAAAGCAAGATTCTGTTCATAGGAAGTGCCACACACAGACCTCCACACTGCTCCTCACTCTCCTCTTCTGAGGCTCTTGCTCTGTGTTCCTTGTTTTGTATCTCTGAATGGCACACAGGTGGCTTCTTATATTTGTCCCTTTGAAAGATCATATGCAGTCCTATAGCAAAAGAAGGAGGGAAGGGGACCAAGACAGCTGTGTTTCCTCATGAGGAGGGTGAGGGGAAACTCCACTAAGGCATCTCAGAGGGATTGAGACATAGGACAAAGGTACTCCTCTTGACCTCTGCGAACATGCTAAGTCTACAGAAATTATTTCCATGATCAGTTGCTATGACTCTTGCAATTTTAAATTTAAAAATGCATTTGCTTTGAATGGTGTAAAGAGGCACTAAATGATTTAGGAATAGATCGTATGTAAAACCACTTGTTCAGCTCACCTAACTCATGGGTCCTAATAGCTCATGAGTGTGCTTTTAAAATCCTATTAAGATAAATGAGACCAAATGGCATATTTTGCTCTGCTATCTAAATTGGTCACATTTTTCTACATATTGCCTTATTCTCTTAATATTATAAAATAGGTTACAAAAGAAATGATTTAAGCTGTTACTTGTGCACCAGAATTTGTTCTCCTGTGATGGATAACACTCCCTTCCTTTAACAGAAAATGGAAGGCAGAAGACAACAAGGTAGATTCAGCAATGCCTCTCATTTTTCTTCTTCTCGTTTGGCGCTCATAGCTATCCATTTTTGGGTGGCTAATTGCTTCAGATCCACAGGAATGAGTAGGAAGCAGGAGACCAGGTCTTCTCTGAATTTGTTTTGCCCTGAATTGGTCCCTCATCCCATTGTATTAAAAATAATCCCCATAATGTCATTAACCTGATAGCTAAACTCACAAGAGGAAAAGAATATGCAAAACACACACACACACACACACACACACACGCACACACATTTGTGTGGTTAAGCACCATGTATTGGTATGCTTAGACTCATCTTCCTCTTATGTTCCTGAGGTCAAACCTGTTACTCTTTTCTTGATACATCTTATAAGCTAGGCAGCCCTCTCTCTCAAGACTCATTACTGCATTATTTTTTTCATGGCATTTTGCCTTTGACTTCTCTTGTCATCCCTTTAAATGTTAAAGGGATGGCAATTATGATACAGAACATGTACCTCCTTGCAAAACCTTAGAGACTGAAAACTAGAGCCAGAAGGGTTCTTTAAAAGTGTTCCACCATGCCACTGCTTTCTACATATGAAGTAACCTGCCTGTGCTAGCAGTCAAGGAGCTAATGGAAAGCCTTATGGAGCTGACAGTAAAGCATTAGCTGATTTCCTCAAATGATGCCCGTGGCCTCTGTACCCTGTCTTTTGTTCTTGCACATAGGAAATCTCCTTCCCGAAACTTAGCACAAAGAGTCTTGAAGTTCCCATGGAAAGAACCTTGGACTCGATTTTTCTCATTGGCACATCTTTTGTTTTCTTCCTCCTCTCGAGTTCCCCTCAATCTGTCCACCAGTTCTCCTCCCACCCACCTCACATGCTAAGTGCTACTGTGAGTGGATGAAGGCGGGTCTGCTGGAACATGGGGAGCTTCTCAGGGGGTCATATCTATGAAGAAACTGACTGTCTGCCAACAGCCATCAGTTGTTAATAGCTATTTCAACTAGGGGTTGGACTTCATGAGTCCCTCCCATACTCAGACTGGGATTTTTGCCTGCCTTGATTTTGGGCAAGCCTTGTACTGCTGATGTGTTTATGTTTCTGTCGTCTCAATATTGACCCTTATAGCATGATCCACGTCCTCTACCCTGTCGTCCAATCCTGAGTTCCTCCCCACACTGTCCTCCAGCAGCATGACCTACGCTACCTGTTAAGCTTTCCTCTCAGTTTTTGTTTGTTTGTTTGTTTTGTCTTGATTTTATTTTTACTTACCAAGTTTGTTTGTTTAATAATTATTTGTTATTTCCAACACACTATGGGTTGGGTTTTTTTCAGAAATTCTTTGATGAATTTTATTTTCTTATCTTGGATTGACTTTCTTATTTCACCTTTTGTTTTTTTTTTGGAGTATATTTACATTGTCTTTGGATTGTTCGATTGTGATTATAAGTATTCCTTTAATTCTCTGTCTGAAAACTTATTTTTCTATGGGGACATTACTGTGGATTTGTAATTTTTGGAGGAGACACATTATCTTGTCTTTTTTAAAATTATTGTATCATGTTTTACATTTATTTAAAAATTGTCTCTATGTATGTGTGTCTCTGTGGGTCTATGTGTGAGTAGGTATTCATATGGTTACCAATAGATGCCACAAAACGGACTTTGTATCTTCAGAAGTCGGAGTTATATGTAATTGCTAGCCATTCATCTAGGTTCTGGAAGCTCAATGGATCCTTTGCAAGAGCAGCACGCATTCTTAACCACTAATCCACCTTTCCAACCACAACTGATTCACGATGTTTTTATTTCTATACTGAGATTTGGGCATCTGAAGTTTGTTATTTGATGTTACTCTTTTTTAAATTTTTATTTTAATTAGGTATTTTCTTCATTTACATTTCAAGTGCTATCCCAAAAGCCCCCCATACCCTCCCCCCTCACTCCCCTACCCACCCACTCCCACTTCTTGGCCCTGGCATTCCCCTGTACTGAGGCATATAAAGTTTGCAAGACCAAGGGGCCTCTCTTTCCAGTGATGGCCGACTAGGCCATCTTCTGATACATATGCAGCTAGAGACACGAGCTCAGGGGGTACTGGTTAGTTCATAATGTTGTTCCACCTATAGGGTTACAGACCCCTTTAGCTCCTTGGGTACTCTCTTTTTTTTCTTTTTCAAGTTACCTTTCTGTTTTCAGTGTTTACAATGTTCAGGAGGGGACTAACTCATAGGAATTTTGGAATGCTTCTTTATTTTGTTTAGTATTGAGGGTTATAGGCTCTATCCCAAGTCTTCTCATGGTTACCAGCTACTGTCTAGTGCTTGAGGCTGTTTAGAATGAGTTCCCCTACACCATGGACTGATTCTGGCATCTCAAGGTCTCACAGGGCAGCTGGAGGCTCCCTAAAAGGGAAACATCAGGATTTTGGTGGGTTCTAAAAGGAGAAGGGGTAGCCAGAAGATGTCAGTGGTCCATGGGAATCAGTACCAGGACTTGGGAACAATTCCAGTGGGAGACAGCAAAGTGTGGGTCTTTATTTTCTACCACAGTCTCTGGCTACCTAAGGTGGCTGGTGGGGTAGGATAAGGTGGCTGGTGGGGTAGGGGCTCCTGGGTGGGAGGATAGTTGTGCTCTGGAGTCAAGATGAAAAGAAAAGGGGCCATCAGTAAATGGTAGTACCTGACAGGTACCTAATAGGCTGATTATTAAATGATTATTAAGAACTGAAGTTCCTGTGGTTATTAAATATTATTAAGATCATACCTTAGGGAGGAAAAGGGTTATATTATAACTCAGCTGAGTTACACTCCTAAATGTTTTTATGAAAAACTTTAAACATAAAAAAAATTCAAAAGGTTTCTACAAGTTAGACCTATTTTCTCTACTTCTATTAATTTCTTGATTAATTTTCCCACATTTGATTAATTGCATATATATCCATCATCCCTTTAGCTAATCATCAATCTTTTTATTCTGTCAAATATGGAAGATTTTACCAATAAACACTAGAGTTTGATATTTGCTTATCATTTAAAAACAATGTTTTGAACTGAATATACACTTAGTATCTGAGGTTTGACCCATGGAGCAGTTAAATTATATTTAAGTTTAGTGTTTGAAGTTGGACCAATGGAACAATTACATTATTCTAATAAATACTAAACCTGTGGATGGTATTCATGATGAGTTTTAAAGCAAGTTGAAAAGCTTACCATTGTTAATAGTGTTTATAGTCATCCTATCAGCAAAGTTTCGTTTCGCTTCTTTTCTCTTCTCTTCTCTTCTCTTCTCTTCTCTTCTCTTCTCTTCTCTTCTCTTCTCTTCTCTTCTCTTCTCTTCTCTTCTCTTCTCTTCTCCTCTCCTCTCCTCTCCTCTCCTCTCCTCTCCTCTCCTCTCCTCTCCTCTCCTCTCCTCTCCTCTCCTCTCCTCTCCTCTCCTCTCTTCTCTTCTTTTCCTCTCTTCTCTTCTTTTCTTTTCTTCTTTTCTTTTTTAAATCTACATCTGTATTGTGGATAGTAGCATTCGTTTTTTTGTTATTATTATTATTTTTTTATTTTATTAGATATTTTCTTTATTTACATTTCAAATGCTATCCCGAAAGTTCCCTATACCCTCCCCCAACCCTGCTCCCCTGCCCACCCACTCCCACTTCTTGGCCCTGGTGTTCTCCTGTACTGGGGCATGTAAAGTTTGCAAGACCTAGGGGCCTCTCTTCCCAGTGATGGCCAACTAGGCCATCAAAATATTCCATGATAATACCAAATTTACACAATATCTTTCTATGATGTAGCAAAATTTCTTTAGAAGTAGAAAAGTCATATTTGTCCCAGGAGTCTGAAGTCAATGTGAGAATTAATGGAAAGTATAAATTGTGATGAATCCTAGAGCTTTCCCAGCAAAGATTAGCGCAAGATGATGAAGTCAGAGAGACCACTTCACTGGTTTGTAAAGTTCCAGGATCGTTTTCCCCTATGCTTTTATTAAGTTATGAAACTTATATTCTTCCCATTAGTTGAAGAAAAGACTGTCTAAATCATTCAAAATAGTGCATTGATATAACTGTCTTT
Organism: Mus musculus; assembly: GCF_000001635.26. NCBI lineage: Eukaryota > Metazoa > Chordata > Mammalia > Rodentia > Muridae > Mus > Mus musculus. The sequence goes on from NC_000079.6 coordinate 115,242,069, forward strand.
CCATATTTGTCAGTATGCTTGTGCAAGCAAACCCTTGTGATTTTAACTGTTCCCTACCGCTTGAAAGCCTTCATGGCTCACAAAATGCTCATAGCATCTTAACTCTCCACTAATGCTCACATAAAAAGAGAGCAAACACTTCCTTATTCTGATGGTAATATGGTAAATTACTGGAAACTGCTTGATGTAGCATTTAGTGATCAAAATATGTTATATCTTCATTGTTTCCTTTTCTCTTTCATCTTTTCTCTTATTAGGAGACAGAATGGCCTTCCGTCAGACTTATGACTACAGAGGTTTTTTTGTTTGTTTGTTTGTTTGTTTTTTGTTTTGTTTTGTTTTGTTTTTTTTTTTTTTTTTTGAGACAGGGTTTCTCTGTATAGCCCTGGCTGTCCTGGAACTCACTTTGTAGACCAGGCTGGCCTCAAACTCAGAAATCTGCCTGTCTCTGCCTCCCGAGTGCTGGGATTAAAGGCGTGTGCCACCACACCCTGCTTTTTTCTTCAGTTCTTACATGGGAAATCTTCACAATAACTGAGAGAGTTGAGAAGGTATACGGAACACACTTTTATCAAGCCCTTGATAATGTCTAGATGAAGCCTGGTTTGATTTTTTTTTCCTCTATGAGTTTTTATCCTTGGTTATCTTGAGGTGTATTGTGTTACAAGGAAAGCAATGCTACCTGAGTTTCCAGACAGTGGAAGCACAAGTGCGCTCATAGGCAGAGCTTGCCCCAAAGATGCAGGTTTAGTTTTCTTCAACATAGAAATGATAACCAATCTTAAAGTAACATAGAGGTAACTGAACAATACAAGGCATATTTCCAAAGCTCTCACATTAATCTTGAAGAAAACAATGGCAGACTGTGGCTAGCATAGAAAGAATGCTACACGAGCAAAGAGGAACAAGATTGTTATTCTTTTCTCTACCTGAATTGTATTTCTCAGAATACTATTGGGACCATAGTTATAGGATACATTTAAACAAGATAAGTCCTTGTCCTCGTCCTTGTCCTCCTCCTCCTCTCCTCTTCTACCTTGGAAGCCTATAGTTGTTACCAGGGTTGTGTGGCCCCTCCTGCTTTATGGCACTCCACAGGCTTCGAGCTCCCCTTCTCTAGTGGTAGAACACAGTCTAGATTAACAATTTTAATAAAAATTTGAGGATCTAACATTTTAATGTTGAATTTCGGGTAATTTTGGTTTCTGTTGAGTAAAAAAGGCAATGATGTGGCTTTCCATTTAGCACAGGACAAATAAAGTTTGTAGGCTAAAGTCAAATGAGTTGTCTGTGGTGGATGAAGATCTAATTTGGAGACAGAACAGAAAACTAAAGTTGTGTAAATCTGTGTCCACACTTCCGTTGTGACTTACAGAGGATTCTAAAGAGGCTCACACATCACCCAATCTAGACAGGCTCTGCTCAGCGGCAGGCAGGAGATGATTGGCACTGAGTGTTGGAAACGCAGGTGGTCATTCTTGTAAGTGGCCAGCATGGTAAGAGTTCATAGTCTGGAATCTAACTGTTCTTTGTTTTTATGACCGAATCATATTAATTTGGTATTTGGAGCAATCTGAGGTCTTTTACTTCAGAAGACAATACAGAAGATCAAGGTGAGGTGTACTGAGATAGCCCAAGGTCCTGGATCGTATTCCCCAGGCCCTGAACACAGGTGAACATAGGTGAATTCATATTTCTGGAGACCAATAGTATTGGCTTCCATTAACTAGTGTCTAAAAGTTACTATAGTGTTTTGAATATATTGAAAAATTAATATGTTTAATTAACAGTCTCTGGTATCCATGAATATAGACTTATTTGAAAATAGTCTTTGCAGATGTAAATAACATTAGTCTATCAATGTAAGATCATTCTTCATTTTGAATAAGCCCTAAATCTAACAAAAATTATCCTTATAAGTGAAGAGATGTATAGGCACAGAGAGACACTACTCTATAACAATAGAGGTAGACATTAGAATTATGCAGGTAGAAGCCAAATGCCACCAGTGTCTGCTGGAATGCACCAGGATCTAGGTGGTTCGGCATATTGACTCAGCATTTCAGGAAGCACTATTTATAAACTTTTTAGTTGCCTCTCTAGCATTCAGAACTCACAGAAGACACATCCCTGTTGTGTTGAGCCACCTTGTAGTAAACTGAAGACCCAGGCCCTCTAAAGCTCTGGGAGTAAACTACAAATGGAAGTATCTTATGATTAGAATAACTATACCTAATTTAAGTAGCATCTTAAATAACACATTTACTAGAAAATATAAAGAAATTCAAACCTCTTCTACATTAGAATCAATTCCAATATTCACTCAGATTATTATTTACTCATTCATTTTTTTATTCAGTACCATTCAACTCTTCAGATGTTTATCAAAACAACACTGTGTGTTGTGTACTTCTATTTACTTGGGAAGAGATGATCAATACAAAGAAAGGATCAGACAGCAACCCTGTCTGCACATATATGTTAGCATCATCAACAACAGAAGTGGATGCTCACAGTCAGCTATTGAATGGACCACAGGGCCCCCAATGGAAGAACTAGAGAAAGCACCCAAGGAACTAAAGGGAACTGCAACCCTATAGGTGGAACAAAAATATGAACTAAGCAGTACCCTGGAGCTCTTGTCTCTAGCTGCATATGTATCAAAAGATGGCCTAGTCGGCCATCATGGCAAAGAGAGGCCCATTGGACTTGCAAACTTTATATGCCCCAGTACAGGGGAATGCCAGGGCCAAAAAGGGGGAGTGGGTGGGTAGGGGAGTGGGGGTGGCAGGGTATGGGGGACTTTTGGTATAGCATTGGAAATGTAAATGAGCTAAATACCTAATAAAAATGGAAAAAAATTATATATATATATAAATAAAGTGGCCAAGCATTGGTATTTGTGAAGAAAAAAAATGAATCCAATAAATCCGTAATTGTAGGTGACAAAAGTGTTGATGACACTTCAACCTTTTCTCCTGTAGCCCCTGCTAATTCATTTGATTCTTTATTATGATGATCATTGCTTCTTGTATAGAATAAGGGAGAATACAAATTGAAAAGTGACTCTATTTGAATGAAATCAGGTTACTGAAAGGAACCCCCCATTGGATTCCACCTTGATCATGGCTGGCTACATCTACATTTGAGCTTTGAATTTACACTAAATGGGGAATCAAAGCAGTTCAATGCCCAACACAGGTGGTTTGTGCTGTCACTTGATACATAATTGAAAACAGATAACCTCAGTGGCATAGCCCCAAGCTTAGAATACTTAATGTCTTTTCCCCAGCAGTGCAAACTGACTTAGAAAGAGCTGGAAAATTGATTGTGTTTTGCATAGATTATGTAGAGGTACAACCACTGTGGAGAGGATTTTCATGTTGGAAATCTGAGCATCACAAAGTCCAGGAATAAATACAATGTGTATGTGCAGGTGTGTGTGTGTGTGTGTGTGTGTGTGTGTGTGTGTGTCTGTGTGCGCGTGCGCACGCGCTTTATTTTTATATTTTCCTACTTATCATTTGTGAGGTATCTAAATTATTACTGTAGCTGGCTTCATTTCTTTCTCAGATTACACTGTGACATCAGACAACATGCCCAACTTTTTACCTCCTCCAAATATATGCAGAACAGGAGCGACAATATTTAAAACAAAATAATAATAAGGGAACCAGCCAGAAGCTTTGAAAGTCAGGGAGACAGTAACACTGCTTTACTTTGCAAGAAAAAAATCTGTGCTATGAAGACCTTCTAGCTCCATTTGTGAAACAGGAATTGGCTGGGGTCATGCTAATGCCCAGCTCACTGCAGATAGTTCTGCAGCTCGGTGTGGAGGAATCTGGGAAGTACAGAGGATTGGACCTTACTAGAAATTGAAAAAGCAAAAAATGATTGGTTTAACTGCTATCTTAGAAGAGTACTCTAGTGCCTAAAACAGGTTAAAAGTTTGTGGGTCCCACGACAGAGGCAATCAGGGAAAAGCCAGCTTGGGTTCTTTCACATAATGTTTGAAACTGTGTCATTAGAATAAGTCTGGGTCTTTTGAATGTCAAAATCTGTGAAAGAGCCATTTTGGTCCAAGATGATGCTATCGCCCGTGAACAGTGAATAGGGAACCTTGTAGGAGACTCCACAGGTTTTTCTCTGTGGATTCAGCTCAGAACACTCCTAGAACTGGCATGTCTAACTTCGTAAGCTCACCAGGTCTTGTCCTAGACTACCTACCCAAGCCTTGTGGGCACAGAAGGCAAACTTGTCTGGCATTTGCAGGCAGAGTTCCACAGCCAACCATGAGATACAGGAAGGAAGGCTCCTGATGCTGTTTTCAGGCCCCAGGTTTCAAAGTTCAGAAAAAAAAGAGGTATAATTTAATATCAGCTTTGGTATTTACAAAGAAACGGAAATATCAAAATTCTGACTTGAGGCCTTTTGAAGTTCCATGTAGGTTTAGAATTGCTTATTTATTTAATACATGGGTCTTCAGAAATTTTCTTTGGTAGATGGTAAAATCCTCCAACCACTGAAGACAGCTTAAATGGATGGATGGGAAAGAAAAATATATCATTTTGATTATAGGTCCATTACATACTGTGATGGTTATTCTTGCTTGTCAGCTTGACTGTAGCTGTTCTTAACTGAAACATAAGTAGCTGGGGTACACCTGTGAGGGATCTTTTCTTAATTAAGTCGTTTGATATGGGAAGACCCACTTTTAATCTGGATCTTTTGAGGTGAAAACTCCTACTTTTAGCCAGGTGTGGTGGCACACGCCTTTAATCCCAGCACTTGGGAGGCAGAGGCAGGCAGATTTCTGAGTTCGAGGCCAGCCTGGTCTACAAAGTCAGTTCCAGGACAGCCAGGGCTACACAGAGAAACCCTGTCTCGAAAAACCAAAAGAAAAAACCCCACAAAACAAAAACAAACAAACAAACAAACAAACCCAACCAACCAACCAAACAAAGAAAAAGCAAAAAACAAAGAAACCAAAAACCAAAAGTCCTACTTTTAACCCAGTGCTTTTGAGGTGAGAGGGTCTACTTTTATTTGGGTCACACCGTCTGCTAGTAGTCTATATAAAGGATGTGAAATAAGGAAGCTTGATCTTTGGCTTCTTGTCCCCCTCTCACTGGTAAATAATGCATTCCTTCACTGGCATTAAAGCTTACTTCTCTGAGATCCTGACCCATACTGAAGACAGACTGACACATCCAGCTAGGTGGACTGAGTCACTTGAACAACTACTGAGTATTTTGGGACATTCCGATGCAGAACAGTCATATTTTTTTTTTTTTTTGGAACAAGCTGGATAACAGCCTGTAAGCCATTCTAATCATTTTTAATAAAAATAAAAGATATATATATATATGTATATATAACTTATATATAATAATTCTAACCATTCTATAATCATTCTAATATCTTATAGCATATATATATATATATATATATATATATGAGAGTCATTGTAACCTTCTATTCCTCTAGAAAACACTGATGATATGTATCTATGTATCTATGTATCTATGTATCTATGTATCTATGTATCTATGTATCTATGTATCTATGTATCTATGTATCTATGTATCTATGTATCTATGTATCTATATATCTATGTATCTATCTATGTATCTATGTATCTATGTATCTATGTATCTATCTATGTATCTATGTATCTATCTATCTATCTATCTATCTATCTATCTATCTATCTATCTATCTATCTATCATCTACCTATCTATCTACTTCTTTTACTTGCTTGTTATATTCCATAATAAATTGATTCCTATAGCAGAGGTTTGAGATTTGAATCACAGTTAATATATTTTCATAAAAATTTGTGACTTTCAATTATTACATGTTTTGTTAGAGGAATTATAAAAAGATAATTCAAAGTATAGTGAGTTCACAAAAGTATAACTAAGTAAATCATGCTACTCTTTATATATATAATACACACACACACACACACATATTTCCCAAAAAGTCATAGGATAGCTGCTACTCTGTACAAAATTTAATTTTTAAATTAAATACAGAGTCCTTTGAACGTATCACAGAATTGTATATTCCAAGACCACACAGTATGATAATGACAAGAGAAAACCTGCTTAGTTGGGAAGGTCTTTATAGGGTTATTCCACACAAACAGCAACAAAATTATAATTTTAAAAATTTAAAAATACAATTTTAAATTTTAAGTAGTTCTGACATTGATTTCTGAGACGGAAGAAGCACTGTCAAACATGAATTACAACTTAATGACTTCATCTGTGTATGTTTACCTATGGAGAGCCATCTTATTTTTATAAATGTTCACTAGACATACGATCTGGGAAGATTGTTCTCGCGTTCAGAACATCCCAATTAACTTCATCAGAGTAATTTGAAGATATTTGTTATCAATGTGCATAGTGGCCCCTTAGTAAGTCAATGGGAGTTGTCTTACTCTTTTTAAAAGATGAGTTAGTTGGGGTTGGAGCTATAGCTTAGCAATTGAGGGTACTTGCTGTCTTGTGGAGGACACAGGCTCCCTTATTAGTTCTCATATAGTCCTCACAACTATGCATACTTTCAGTTCTAGGGAATCTGATGCCCTTTTCTGTCCTCTTTGGGCAATAGGCACACATCAGGTATACATACACTCAGGAAAAACACACATAACACCTAATGTAAAAATAAATAAATTAAGATATAAACTGTTCCCATCAAAATATTTTCTGGTTGTTTTTTTTTTTTTTTTTTTTTTTTTTGAGACAGGGTTTCTCTGTGTAGCCCTGGCTGTCCTGGAACTCACTCTGTAAACCAGTCTGGCCTCGAACTCAGAAATCCACCTGCCACTACCTCCCAAGTGCTGAGCTTAAAGGCGTGTGCCACCATGCCTGGCTTTTTCTGATGTTTTAAAGTAAGTGGGTTTTAAACAAAGATCTGGTAATGACAATAGAATAATTTATTCAGGTTCAAATGTTTTAATTGGCTGCCTTCTTCATGAACACATAACTGTAAACAGATGATTAATATATCCATGTGATCAGCTTAGGAGATATCCACAAAACCACCCTGTCTGTGACAACGTGGTTCAGGAGAGATACCTTCTCAGATTAAATTCAGTAGATATGTACACTATTTTCATTATTTCTTCATCTGCTGTAGACGTTTAGGCTAATTCACTTTCCTTTCTTTTGTGAACATAGCAGCAATATGCGCGGATGCACAAGTATCTCTGTTGAAGGATACCGAGTCATTTGATGTATCACCAGGCTTGTATACCGAGACCACACTGTATGATAATGACAAGAGGAAACCTGTTTAATTGGCAAAGTCTTTATATGGTTAATCCACACAAATATCAACAAAAATACAATGTGTCATTTTTACTGACTTCCTCCTAACAGGTTTCCATTAAAGCCCTTTTAACTGACCATGTTGACAATCAGAATTCTAGAGCTGGAAACAATGCCAATATAAAATGTTTTAAGTAAGCATTTGGATACTAATAAAATTTTAAGATAAGTAAATGAATATCAACCAATGAAATTAGTACAATATGTGGGCCCTATATAGTATAGATAATACTTTCTGGAACAATGCTTAATTTCCCTTGAGTTTTGTTGGTTAAATTGGTGTGGGAATGTCAAGTGTAAGCATCTTCCAGAACGCGAGTGGATGATGTAATAACAACAGCAATGTATTGTTGTGCACTTCTATCAGTCAATACCATTGGACTATGGAGTGTAGTAGGGTGGGGACCTTGTCCACTTACTCATACTCATGCTCAGCTAATCAAAGAAGGCCTTCGGCTTAGGCTCAGAAGATCTATTAGTAAATTATGTTACACACACACACACACACACACACACACACACACACACACACACACATATCTTAATATAAAAGTTCAAAGGATAAACTAATATATCCCACTGGAGTACTGAACAGTTGATCACTTAAAATTGTAAAATTAATTTAATATATTTTATAAGAAGTTATTGTTCCTTTAAAATTATGTTTGTTTTCAATAGGTACATGTGTGTGTTTTCATGAGCAATGTACATAAACCATGTACATATGAGAGCCCATGGAGGCCAGAAGAGGGCATCAGCACTCTGACATGGGAGTAACAGAGAATTGTGAGCCACTGTGTGGGTGCTAAGAACTGAACAGAGTTCCTGTCTAAGAGCAGTAAGGGCTCCTAACTGCTGGGTCATCTCTCCAGCTCCAAGGCATTATTGTTTTTTAAGAATGGATGGTTTGCTGCCAATAAATCGTATAGGAGTCAACTGTCCTACTATGATTTTGACAGTTTGTGATTGCAAGTCCTGTCTGTCCTTAGTTACCAATCATTACTTTGGGAAAGCTCCATTTGCTCACATGTTATTCTGTTTTCTATTATTTTTCACACAGGAAATCTTAACTAGAATCAACAGGGAATAGTCTCATTAAGCTACCACATCAGTATAATTTTTATTTAAATTTATAATTTTTATTTAAATTTGGGGGGCACTCTGAGGTATACATGATTCTGTCTCAAAAGGAAAACAAAACAAGGCATTTTTATTTTTAATGAAAATGACTCTTCATGTTATAAAAGCTTTAGCTCTTGGGCTATATTAAGTATGTTAGTTCCACTATTCGACTCCATGTGAAAAGTCTGGAATACAAAATGAAGTAAATTTGAAGATGAGTTGGAAAAAAAATAGAATAGATAGTTCACACAGAAAAGTTTTCCTAGGTTTGTGTATGTGTATGAAATAAAAGCTGATAGTTATAACAACATTACATTTACTTTTACTATAGATAAAGAAAAATTTTGGTCAATACTTTTGGAATAATTTTGCAGATTTAGCTTGCTTCCAAAATTGTGGGTTCAGCACGTGCATTTTGAGAGGTGGATTGTGTTAGTATGCTATAACTTAGTCTCCAAAACTTGTAAGCACAGAATATATTTACAGTGCTGAAAGTTCTTTGTAGTTCTAAAAGAGTTTCTGATAATATCTTTATGCAGTGGTTGTGTATATTAAATTATAATTATGTTTTCTTCTTGTGTTCATTTATTTTGCATCCTGAGTTTGTCTTTATGATTTCTTTTCTTGAAACATTTTCATTTTCTGTTTTCATGATATGGAAATGTTTGTAAACATGGTTAACTACAAGACTTTGGTGGGCATGTTTAAACACATCTAATGTTGACAAGGTTAGTGAAAATTACAGCATCGTGTGTTTGATGTTATAGGACAATAACTCTATCAACACTAGAGTTACTGTAGATTTGTCTGCATTATCCATGTAAAGGTTTTCCTAATTAAACTTAATTGCATGCATTCTACTACAACCCACTACTCCTTATTTATATTGCAGTTGAATAAGTATATATTTGGTTAATTTCCTTTTACATCTAGGCAAACTGTTCTCCAAATAAAGAATTTTGTTAATATGTCTAACTGTTCTCTCATTTCCACATCATACTATATGTTCTTATTCATATCTTAGGCTTCCTAGGGGCTGCATTAATTGTGCTTCTACAACATTTTTCAACAACTTTTTTTTTATTATGTATTTTCTTCATTTATATTTCAAACGCTATCCGGAAAGTCCACTATACCCTCCCCCCGCCCTGCTCCCCTACCCACCCACTCCCACTTCTTGGCCCTGGAGTTCCCCTGTATTGAGGCATATAAAGTTCTCTAGCTCCTCCGTTGGGGACCCTGTGTTCCATCCAATAGCTGAGCATCCACTTCTGTGTTTGCCAGGCCCAGGCATAGCCTCACAACAGACAGCTATATCAGGGTCCTTTCAGCAAAATCTTGCGGGCATATGCAATGGTGTCTGCATTTGGTGGCTGGTTATTGGATGGATCTCCAGATATGGCAGTCTCTGGATGGTCCATCCTTTCATCTCAGCTCCAAACTCTGTCTCTGTAACTCCTTCCATGGGTGTTTTCTTCCCAATTCTAAGAAGGGGCAAAGTGTCCACACTTTGGTCTTCATTCTTCTTCAGTTTCATGTGTTTTGCAAATTGTATCTTGTATCTTGGGTATTCTAAGTTTCTGGGCTAATATCCACTTATCAGTGAGTATATATCATGTGAGTTCTTTTGTGATTAGGTTACCTCACTCAGGATGATACCCTCCAGGTCCATCCATTTGCCTAGGAATTTCATAAATTCATTTTTAATAGCTGAATAGTATTCCATTGTGTAAATGTACCACATTTTCTGTATCCATTCCTCTGTTGAGAGACATCTGGGTTCTTTCCAGCTTCTGGCTATTATAAATAGGGCTGCTATGAACATAGTGGAGCATGTGTCCTTATTACCAGTTGGAACATCATCTGGGTATATGCCCAGGAGAGGTATTGCTGGATCTACCAGTAGTACTATGTCCAGTTTTCTGAGGAACCGCCAGACTGATTTCCAGAGTGGTTGTACAAGCTTGCAATCCCACCAGCAGTGGAGGAGTGTTCCTCTTTTTCCACATCTTGCTGGCATCACTCCTTTCATCAACTTTTATGTATAGTAGGGAATGTAATTCATTGAGGGAAATACAAATACCTAGTTAATTCCACACATTTGTGCAGTATTAGGATTTTCCTCTATAGCAATTATGTTGTCTAAAATGCAATGTTACTTCTTCCAGATAGCCAAGAAAAAAAACCACTGCTGTAGGAGTAAGGAACTGTCCTCAGTGCTGAAAACGTATCGCTACCCTATCCCTTAACCCATTGTAGGTAGCTTTATGCAAACTTGATATGTATGGAAAAAGACAGGAAGTCAAAAAAGAAGTAGATATTTTGGAGGTCTCATCGTATCTGAGGCTTTCTGATAAGTGTGGTTCATGTATTTTTTTTAATGTGTGTGTGTCTGTGTGTACTGCATGTGTGAATGAATGTATGTTTGTGTATGTGTACATGTATATTTGGTAAGCCTGTGTGTATGTATGTGTGTGCATGTGTACATATGACGTATGTATATGCCTGAGGTTGATATCAGATGTCCTTTTCTATTGCTTTTGAAAATATTTTGGGGAATTGGATCCTTCCCTGAACGCAGAACTCACTGGATGGATATACGGTCTGGCCATATAGCTTTGGGGATCTGCTTTCATCTGCTCCCCAATGCCCAGCATTCAGCTTGCAGATGAGTGCCACTATACCCAGCCTTTTACATGCTGGGAATCTGACTTTGCACAGCAGGGATTTCACAAGAAAATTTTGATAATCATTTTTTGTTCTCAAATCATTTCTATGTTTCTATATCCACGCATATATATCCACATATAATTATTATTATATGTGTATGTGTATATGCAGAAGAGGGAGTGGTGATAAAGAAAAGATATATCTTTAATGAAAGGGTAGAACATATTTCTAATCAGGGTGACCTTTAGTTAGATTTGGATATAGAAATAAAGAAAGAAGATTTTCCAGTGTCAGCACACTGAGGTGGCAATGTCTCGCTCTTGCTCAAGAACAGAGTCATAGGGAACAAAGAAGTTGGCTGCTCAGTGCAGACAGTGAGGACCTGGAGGTATTGGAAAAATCGAATAGATAAAAAGTCTTTGGAATCTTAATAAGAGTTTTGGATTTTGCTATAAATACTATAAAATAACTTGAAGAATTTTAAATAAAGAATGTTGCATTATCATTTATTTCAATTTTTTGAAGGGGGTAGGGATTGAACCCCAAGATTTTTGAATAAGAGATTGGCATAGACCCTGTAAGTCATAACCTTAGCAGTTTGCTCTCATTTACCCAATACTTTGAACTATTGTGACACAATTATCTGTTTGAAGACATCCCTTGTACATTAGATTATTCAGAAAGATTTCACCCGTCATTTTCTCCTCTTTCTGATAATATGAAAAGGTGCATGAATGTAGCCATAAACCTAAAAGCACTAACTAACCTCATGCTGTATTCACTTCACCATCTTAGAAAAAAATGAATTCTATTTTTTTGAAGAATTTACAAATATGAATTGAAACAATTACTTTTCCACTCTCATGGCAAGCAGGTTTGTTTTCATGTCTGAAGACACTGTGACAAGTGTTCCTGATTCCAAAAGATATTTATGTCTCGTCTCATGAAAATCACTTGGAAACCCATTCTCTGCCCGTCCAGTGAGACCAACCTTTTCCCTGTTAAATACTATGAACATTTCAGATTTTTGCCTATCTCTATGAATGATAATGACCCAGAAGCAGAAATACTGACATGGGTGGGTGGTGGTTCTTCTGGTGAAAAGATTTAAAGAAAAAGTCAACCAAAACAAAACACCAAACAACAGCAACAAACGCCAGATAAAAGCATAGCCTGAAAGTCAGTTAGGCTGCAGCCGCAAGGTGACTGGGGGCACAGATCACAAGGAGTGCAAACTGAAATGGGAGACAAGCCGGAGTGGACAGCATGGACCAGAAAATCATAGCTCACACTGGGTTTCTCTCTGAAGAGATGAGAATTCAGGCTACAGAACCCCTGATGATCGATACTAGAAACATTAATGTCACAAACAGAAAGGGAAGTTTACTGACAAAAAAGTTTGCTATAAAGTACAAAGAATTGGAAGACTGGTTAAAAAAGAATCTTCGAGGAAATCATAATAAAATTGGCCAGGATATCTGCAAATGGTAAAACTGAGACATGAAGCAGACTCTGCTCATAAATGAGGATAGTCTCAACTAACGTCACTTTAATTTTGATAGTTTATCTGCTTTAGATATTCAGGTTTCTGTCTGTGTTCTTCAAAGGTGAATTTTATATCCACTTTGGGCATGTAAAATCTCCTCATTTGTTTAATGTGTTCTTATCTCTTTGAATCACATGGGCTCTGATTCAATTAGGTAGATGGTGACTCCAGAGTTTCCTTTAGATTTATGGAAACCTATTTATCATTTTAAAAACAAATCAGATAAGGACAAGTCTGCTCAAGGAAACACAGCCATTTATCATTTTAAGGGGAGGGAAACTTGCTTGCTGTTTTATGACTGCTGTTAATCCAAATTATCTTACAGGTGTTTTAAAGATCTGTCTAGATCTGATAAGTCCTTTCTATTTGGAATAAATTGGTTCTATCCTCCCAGAGAGGATAACTATGCCATATGCCCCAACTGCACACAGACATCAGCAGACCCTGGGGGTCTGCCCATGAAACACAATGGGCTGCTGAGTTTAGACGAAGGAGTGTCTCCAGCTAAGATAGCTTTCTAGCAAGCAGATGATTATTAGTTATTATTTTAGACCTCTAGGCTAATCATAAAGGAGGCTATTATCAGGTAATGGATTAAATGAGGTGACTCACAGTCATATAATTTTTTTTTAATGTGAAAGAAGAAAAATAGCCCATGGTAGATCAACTGTTGTCAAATCTTAATACAGCCCAGAAGATGCCCTTATATGGGGTCTGGAGGCTATAAGCTTTCTTTTGATTAACTATGAAAGGCTTGGGATGGCTTTCCTCTTAATTGGAAATGTACTCTTACATTTAAAAATGCAGAGATGAAACGAGTTTGCTGCGGAAGAATTGCCACTTCAAAAGGATAAATGAGATGTGTGAAATCTTACAAGTCGTTGGTGTAACTCTGCGTGAAAACCCATCTCTTCCAAAGTGAGATTTCCCATTCTACTGATGGATGTCTGACTTTCTTCCCTCCATCTCATCTCACTGTAGCAGACTGAACCTCATACTGTTATCTGTAGACTTGCAGAACCAGTATGATAGTGACTGTGTTATATGGAATGGACAATATCAACTGCTCCAGGGGAGGATCTATACAGCTACTAGAGATGGAAGAAGTCCCAGTGTCATCTGAAATGACACCTGTAAAGTCCCAACAACGTGACGGTTCATATTTGAGCTGAACAAGGAGGACCTCAGTGAGCGTGTTAAACTGTATGGGGAAGAGTCTATGAGGCCTCAGCTCTACACAAAGAACTACACATAACTGAGCAAAGCCAGGGGAAGAAGAGTGGTGGGAAGAGCAGACCAGTGATTTGTCCAAAGCCAATGCTAGCTCTGAAAACACACATACAAGTAACATTATATAGACTCAACAGAGGTGTGTGTGTTTGTGTATCAGATTCATACATATATGAATATATATCATATATATGAATACACACATATGATGGGAGAAAAATAAAGGGAGAAAAGAAATGTAATTAAAATATAATCTCAAAAATAACAAAAAGGAAGAATAAAACAAGCAATATATTACTATGTGTTTCAGGGTTAGTCTCAAATTTATGATCCTCTCTCCTAGCCCCGTGAGTAATGAGACTCCTGGCATGCATCACTCTACTGGGCTCAGGCTAAATATTCTAAAATGATGAAAAGGGGTGGGGACTTAGCTCTGTGGCAGGTCACTTGCTGACCAAGCACAAAGCTTATATTCTAATCCTAGGCATTGAAGAAAGAAACAACAGGCAAAGCCATGGGAGCTAAAGGGGTGAGAAGAGCATGGTAGATTACACTCACAAGAACCTGATTCTGTTTATCGTTCTGTTTCCCAAACATTAAAAAAAAATTCCTGTCATTTTCAGGAAAATAGATGCAAGTGGACATAATGATATTAAGGAAATTAAGTCAGCTTCAGAAAGACAGATAGCATGCTTTTTCTCATTTGTGGCTCCTAGATCTTCTAGACACATAAAATTATACGCTCCAAGGATATGAACATGGAAGCAAAGCTATCTAGAGAACAAAAGAGTCTTGGAAGACTGCAGAAAAGGTTGTGGGGAATATGATCCAAATTATATCTTCATATGGAGAGGGGTGTGTATCACTCTTTGTAATAATAATAATAAAAAAAATCTTCCTCACAAATGTGAAGTAATTGGTACATGGAAAACCTATGAGAGTTGACGGCCAGCGTTTTGAATATGTAAACATGTCTCTGCATTTACTCCTCAGGATTCCACATGGCACTATAAAGTAACCTATATTTTTTAAATCAGTTATGTCTCCTATTTATTTTAATATTTACTTATACATACCAGTATTGCAGTAATAATTACTGGATATAACTGCATCACTGAAGACCCCCCCCCCCAGGATAGCTTAGCTAAGCTGTCTTGGCCCATTCGTGGAAGATGTGAGCGAAGCCAATACTACAGCACTCTAAAGTTACTTAAAGAAATGGCAACTATAAAATCTGGAGGGATTTTGCTCAGCTCACTGCATGTGCTTTGTGTTGAGCCCCAAAGTTCATTATGGGATGGACACCCTCTGACCGTGAGCAATTTTTGTTCCTTGAGGCTCACTGATACCGGCTACGGTTCTGCCATTGATTTGAGCATAATCTGTATGTTGCATCTTTATTGGATTGCCAGGATTCATTTAAAAGGAAATGTTTTTGATCCTTCCTGATTGGCTTTCATGGTGACGTACGTGTGTGTGTGTGTGTGTGTGTGTGTGTGTGTGTAGGGAGGGAAGTGTGCAGCCTAGCAAAGAGAACACTTTTAGTACTGCTCTTGGCTTTATGGCTGGAAGGGAGGACAGCTAAAGCACATTAGTGCCTTTGCTATTCAGAGGTCTGACTGCTTTAGCTAGGGGGCCTGGATTCATGATCCATTTTCTGTTTCCTGTCCAGAATCTATTTGATGCAATATGCTCTGTGTCTCTTTTCATTAGCTGGGACCTAGATGATGTCAGCTGAGAAAAGCAGTTGCTGATGTTATGAAATACTCACAGTGGCATGACAAAGATCCACTCTGTAGCCCTTTTACTTTGTCCCATTGTATATTTTACTATTGTGTTTTATGCCTGCAGCTTGGCTGTATTGAAAGGAAATATTTCAATTGGGTCCTGCTGTGGTTTTTTTTTTTTTCCTTTCTTTAAGTTGCTTTTGAAAGAGACATAACAATGACTTCAATCTATGGCAAACTGACATTAACAGATGTGGGACAAATAACCACATTGAGGCACATGACAGTGATGCAGATATTTTACTCCAAACCATTTGCATGAACACACACACACACACACACACACACACACACACACACACACACACACACACACACAAAGAGAGAGAGAAAGAGAGAGAGAAAGAGAGAGAGAGAGAGAGAGAGAGAGAGAGAGAGAGAGAGAGAGAGAGAGAGGGAGAGGTGATCCAGCCTAAGGGTAAGTGAGGCTTAACTTAACTTGCATTTCACAGGTAAATCATATTTGATGATTATAAATTATATCCCGCAGCAGAGTGTGGGGGATGTCTGGAGGTTAGGGTCCTACAAGGAAGCGGTAAAACCATCCACTCAAGGAAAGAAGAGAGCTAGGTTCCTCTGCTGTTGTTCAAGGAAAATGGATTAGGGTTTACAGTAAACCAAATCTAATGCTTTCTTCCCTTTCAGGCGAGTCACAGTACCAGCAAACGTGGTACTGAGCACTCTGCAGTTCAGTCTTGCATTGCTGCTCCAAACTGATGCGAGGGACAGCATGAGACAAACATGGTTTCTGGGATCTCAACGTTGAGAAGCAGTGAATATGATGACATTCAGAACCTGGGAAGCCGTTTATTCAAAAGACGTTGTGGAGATGAAAAAAATGCCCAATACGAGGAAACACATTAGTGGATGGAACCCTGGCTGGTACAATCCTTTGTCATCAAATTTTAATTTCTAAATGAAATCATCAATTCCATAAACAAAGTGTGAAATCATGATCCTTGTAACACTGCGGCGTGCATAAAGGAAACAAATGGAAAAAGAACTCCACACATTAAATCTATATTAGCAGTAAGGGTTGTTCTACCACAGCGAAGAAGACAATTACTTATATAAAAGGCATCAATGCTGAATAATTCAAATATATTTCAAAACCATGTAATTAGCAATATCGAGTCTTCCTTGTTTTCCTTTGTCCTTAATGGCAGGATAGACAGTTGTTATAATGTGAATAGAAAATGTTCCACAGAAGTTCAAGAGTTGAATTCTTGATCCCCAGATTGTGGTCATACTTCTGAACCCTCTAGAAACTTTAGGAGATGGAGTCTTCTTAGAGGAACATCACTGGGATTTAACTGAAACTTATACCTGATTCCTTGTCTAGGTACTTGGTTCTGTTTCCTGTCTGGTGGGGACAGTTTTTCTTCCTTCAAATGCTCCGGCTCTTATACCATTCTGTCTCACCAGAGCCCAGGACTTTGGGTGGCAATCTGAGGTTATCCTGTAATACGTCTGTCAGATAGTTTCTCACAGGGACAAATGTAAGTAATATGAGTATACAAAAGGCTTCCTAAATGGCAAAAATCTTATAAAGGAAAATTTAAGTCATCTTTATCTTGGAAAAAGATGCTAAGTTCCTACATTACTGTAACCAATGCTCTAACGACAGAGGTCTCCCAATTGTTCGACAGCTGCTTGCAAATTATTCAACATCCCTTCAGGGGAGGGTGGCTTAATCTCTTCTTACTGTGTGAAATACAGATGGCTGTGTTTAAACATGTGGGTCCAATATTAGGGAATCATACACAAAATTTTAAACACCATTTGAAGGGGTTAAAAATTATTGGGATCTGCTTTTGCATTATGTCCTTAGGAAACAGTCATTCCCAAGTCTACATTATTTGTAAAAGTACTCCATGAATGAAGATTTAAAAACCGTTAGTTGTCTTGTTTCTATGGAAACCAGCAGTAATTGACACTGATTACTGAACTCGGAGGAAGTAGAATCAGAAGGTACCATTATGAAGAATGTACCTCTCTATACTATAAAGCTGAATTAGCTGCCAGAAATAACCATTTTACTTTAGGTTCATTATCTGTGTAAAGTAACTTTCTGTACATAAAGCCCAGTTTATGTGCGACGTGGCACTAAAAAGCTCCCCTCCTTCTTCCTAGATAATGCATCTATTAAGGTATGATATGTGTGTCTGTTTGTATGAGTAAGATTAGTGCCATGCTGAGGGTTTTTAAAAATTTTCAGATATCAGTAATGCTCTACAATTTTACAGAGCCCTGGCGGGCACCATCAGCTTGGCCAATCTTCCATGCATGCTTCTGAAACTGGTTGCTTTAGGCTGACTACGAAATAGGACACTCTCCTGAGTTCATCAACGCAGCAGTAAGCTAAAAGGGAAGATGGCCTTGTTTCTGTTTCCCTGTATGGCAATAGGGTGGAGGTAAAAAAAATTGAGATTTCTGGGAAAGGACCATCTTGTCAGTTTATTTGAGATGAATTACACCTACATTAAAACAACTTTTATTAATAATTTAAGTTGCTTTTCTTAACAGAAAGAAGACATTAAAGGAGTAGAAGTAGTGATTTAAAAAGTCATGTTTCTGGGCTGGTGAAAAATACTGACTGTCATATCTAACAACCCCAGACTTAGATAGTGGGTTGGCCTCTGACCACCACATATCCGTCACAGCAAGTGCTTGCCTCCTATCCCAGTACAAAAAAAAAAAAAAAAAAAAAAAAAAAGATGAGATAAAAGATCACAGGCAGGTTAAAACTTTGCTTTTTAACAGCATCCTTATCAAAATCGGTTTGTTCTAATTTACTATCTCATGTGTAACATACAAAGTATCTGAACAGAATCATCTATTTGAAAACAATGTACTGAAGCTTCAAACCCTTTTAGAGTTTTGTGACACAAAATTCCACATCAGCACAGCAGCATGATGAAAGTCATGTCTCAAGGGGAAATCCTTTGACAGTATTATTCTTGCCCACAGGAGCCTTGTGGTTGATCATGAACCCCAAAAGTTGTCTGGTAATCTAGCCACATAGAATATGTGAACATTTCAACAAGTCATCAAGACTTTTATAATTGATAGGTAACCATATACTTGCAGTTTTTCAAGTGTGATCTATGAAATTCTGGGGAAATAGGTTTTTAAACCCCTTTTTGTTTTTGTAGAGATCCAATGCCCAAGTCTATTCATATGAGAGCCAATACTTTGTTTTGTATGGTGTAAAATTTATGATGCCTGAAACTGATATGTCATCAGCAAAAGCAAATGTACAGCAAATGAGATGTGACCTCCCACAGTCAACATTCCTTCTACTGCCACAGTTAACATTTTCTTTCAAAGGCTAGGTCATTTCCCCAGAGATGGAGCTCACAACTGTTTAGTCGACTGAGTCCTGGACATTTAGTGTGTTTGTTTCTGTTTCCTAGACTATATGAGCAATCAGAAATGTGCATAAAGTAACTCATGCTGCATACAGAAGATCAATGATTCTTCTCTTCAGGGCAAAGGTTCTATTCTCACCTTTGAGTGGAGGCTAAATGATTTTCATTTTTATGTATGCCAAGACCCCATTTCACTTTAGAGAATGAATAACACATTGTAGTTATTGGGAATTGGACTCCTGGTAAAGGAGAATATGGAGCCTAAACCAGCCATCTTCTGTAACCATGCTAGACTCCTGGTGCTGGCACTGTGACACAAAATCAGCCACAAAAATCTGTGACCCACAACTTGTCCTGCCTGCAAGTTTTGCTGGGACAAAAGTGACTTAGAGCTTGTATGAGTGGCCAACTAATGATTGGTCTAACTTGAGGTCTATACCACTAGAGGAACGCTGTACCTGACACTTCGAGATGGCCAGGATCCGGAAGCCAGATGGCTCAGAGACCTATGGTAGACCCAAACACAACCGGAAACAAAAGTCAATGAAATGATTTCCAATAATATTCTACTATAGCCACAAGTTCAGTGCCTAGCTCAATTGTCATCAGAGAGGTTTCCACCAGCAGGGTTCAGTTACAGAGAAACCCACAGCCCAACATTAGGTAGAGCTTGGGGAACTCTGCAGAAGAGGGGCAGAAAGGATTATAGGAGCCAGAGGGATAGAGGACACCAGGAGAATAATAACAGCATATAACAGAGCAGCAATAACAGATATGGTTGTACACCATAACCTCTGCATACATGCTGTGGTTCTTTAACCTGGGTTTTTTTTAGTGGGTGTGTCTCTGAAACTTTTGCTTGCTTGTGGGATCTATTTCTTCCTACTGGGTTGCCTCATCCAGCCTTGATATGAGAGTATATGCCTACCTTACTGCATCTTGTTGTGGGGAGTTCCGTGGATATCACTTGGATGCTTTCTCTTTTCTGAACTGAAATGTGAGAGGTGGGTCTAAGGCAGAGGGGAGGTGGGGAGTATTGGAGGAAGAGAGGGAGGGAGGTCAGGGAGGGGAGGTGCTGGGAGCTGATGAGAGAAGAATAGTAAGAATAGAAATCTCATCAATATTGTCATTACTATACTGGAGTCAAGACTGGGTAACTATCATTTTCTAAATTTTGCTGTGATATGAAAAAGGAACATTCATTTTTGTCAAAAATCTGATAACATGTTCTTTTTATTTCTCACTGCAGACTTGGGTGACATCTTACTTCCTGCAATTACGCCATCACAAACATTTTTTTTAACAGATCAAGCTGAAATGAAGAGATAGGCATCTAGCTATCTTTAACTAGAACTCATTAAGGAGGTTTGAGGAGCAGCGGGAAGACAGTGCAATCTCTTTGCATACCTTTTAGGCCAAGTATAGTTCTTGGTGTTATTTAAACACTATGTTAAGTATTTGTTATTATAGTTTATGAGGCAAAATTGTAAATGTACATTTAAATTTTAACATTCATAGAATTTATAAGAACAATGAACAGAACTGCTATGAGCCAATGATCATTTGTGTCCTCGATAACTGTTCAGAGTATAAACATTTTCCTAGACTAAAACACATTGAAATCTGAGAACCATAGAGGAGTAACATGTCTTACATATTAGTCTAGTCCAGTAGCCCTCTCATTGGACTCTACGTGTTGAAACAGATTGTTAATCTACTTCAGTGATTTAAAGTCTGGACATATGCATTTTGATTTACTCCTTACTTTTCTAAGTATACTTAATATTTTATATACTAACTATAGACCAATGACTGTTTCTTAAGCTACCTACAGTAAGGTCTTCTCACCCGCATTACTGTTTCATCTACCCATTTGTTTTGTCAAAGAAGTTATATGCTGTTATATAAAACATTAGCTTCAAGATTATTGCCTTTTGATCGGATGTGGGGGCACATGTCTTTAGTACTATCTTGGGGGCGGACAGATGCAAATGGATTTATGAGGTTTGAGTCTGCTCTACAAAGCAAGGTCCAAGAAACTTTTTCAAAGAAAAACAAACTAAACAAACAAACAAAAACAAAAGCAAACAAATACCACCTCCCCATTCCTCTTGGAAGAGGAACTACCATTTGATACTTGGACTGAACATCCTGTCTTCTCCAGAACTTAATGATATCACAAATTTGGTGTAAAATCAACGCATATTATGGTTAATAAACCCATGAGTGTACACTGTACAGTAAGATATATAAGAAAATAAGATATCCCAGTTCGTAAAAAGTAAAGATGAAGTTCACAAATGTGAGCAAGATGTCAATCAACAACAGCACTAGTGGATGCTTCAGCCAGGGGAATCATCCAATCTGAGAAAACTTAACAGAGGCTAGTGGACACGTCCCTGGGTTCCGTGACTCACTCTGATCACTTCATATTTAAAGGAAAACAACTTTTGCCGGGGATTTAACCATTTTCCATTTTCATTCACTCCCTCAATTTTGTTGTTGCTTCTGAAGCACAAAAGCCCTAGGTAAGTGTGTGTATTCCCCTCTTCTCATAAATGTACTAAGAGATTCATAGCATCTTCTCTTTTCTTTCTCTTCTTTTTCATCTACTATGTCTCTTGACATAATTTGTATCTATTATTGCCTCTACTAAATATTTGATACAAAAAATCTTTTTTTTCATTTTTTTTATTACGTATTTTCCTCAATTACATTTCCAATGCTATCCCAAAAGTCCCCCAAACCCTCCCCCAACTCCCCTACCCACCTATTCCCACTTTTGGCCCTGGCGTTCATACAAAAATCTTATTGTTGCTGTTAAATCAGTTTCTTTTTCTAAATTTATTTATTTATTTATATTCCAGTCATTGTTACCTCTCCTGGTCCCTTTTCCCACAGTTCCTCATCTCATCCTCCTCCCCCTTGCCTCAGAGAGGGTGCTCCCCCCCACCAGACAACCCCCTTCCTGGAGGCCTCAAGTCTTTGAGTATTAAGCGCATCTTCTTCCACTGAGGCCAAACCAGGCAGACCTCTACTAAATCAGTGTCTTAATGAAAACAAGGAAACAAAAAACCAAAAAACAAAATCCTCTCAGTTCTACGGCATTTTCCTGTAAGCAATTGAATGGCTATTTGACAGTTTAAGGTAAGCATATCTTTGCATTTTTTATTTCTTTTTGTTTTTCTGATTTATTTAAGATCAGAAAAAAAGAAAATATCAAACATCCTTTTCTGATTTGGTCCTCTTCTCCACTAGCAATTTATAAAATAAATTATCAATACATAATCATGTATAATAGAATGTAAGTAATAGATATATACCAACACACATAATTTTCAGATAAGCGAGTTTATCTTTGGTTTATTGATTTACTGTTTGACACTGAGCTAATAAAGATGAGGAGAAATTGCCACTGGGCTGAGATCTGTTTTCCCATTTAATTACAATCAATGATTATTTCTTTTATATATGGGAGCTATTCCTCATTTATTGAAAAGCATTACTATAGAGGGAAAATTTAACATTTATATTAAATGAGCAGTGGAAATTTTACTTTTTATATTAAATGAGTTATGGACATAAGCTAAGTTTATTTAGCTGTAGGAGAGCTACAGTGCATGGTGGGAGTTCAAATGAGGACAGAGAAAGCACACTGGTCACTGCAAATGGAAGATCAGGATTCTGCTTTGCAATTGTGAGAATTAGTTTACATGAGACTGAACAAAATGATCTGTCTCTGATGAAAAGAGTATTAAATCCAATGGTGCAGATGCTGATCATGATTGCAGGATCATGGGAAGATATTTAGCCCTCAAAAAGAATTTATAAAGAAAAAAGTACTCTTCGTTGAGTTGCGCACTGTAGGGCAGGCCTACAATTTCAACCTACTAACTCAGGGGCATGTTCCTCGAAGTCTTTGTTAAAATGTCTTAGCATAAATAACGGTGCTTTAATTATTTTTAATTAAAAGCTAAAAAATAAGAGTTCTGAAACAAGACATGGGCATCTTCATGTAGACAGATCTCATGGGATAGGAGCAAACCTAGAGTTACAGATAAAGGCTTCAGATGGGGTGATGCAGAAACTATTGCTGGGCATTTGTTTACCAGGTTTCATTATATATTCTTCAATGAGAAGGAGCAGAATTGGAACAAGAATTTATTGTACATTTTCATATTAATTGTATATCAATATATTAAACATTAAATTACTATTAGGACGACAAGTTTGAGCTTATCCACAAATTCTGCTGTTTTGTTTTGTTTATTTTTTATTTTAATGAAAATTGCTTCTAGTCTGAAAGAAATATGTAGGTACAGGGAATTGTAGATTTTATTGAATATTTTAATCAGAATTATGCTACTTAGATTGTCAATAACACACAGTATTGGTTTCTTGGACATTCGGCATCTTTGACCCAAGATCCCTTTTTTTATGTGAAGCCGTCCTTGGAGTGTGAGTTATCTCATAGTTCATTGTTTTGATAATTTCTTGCTTGAGAATGTCATATATTACCACCACACAGAAAACCACTGTTCCGATAGAAAAAAAAAAAAGAGCTAAACAAAGCTCAAAGCTCTCGGTGGGATTTTGGCTGAAGCTATTTGCAATAGGGAAGAACTTTCTTTTACATAACAAAGCATTATTTCCAAGATTTAATTTTGTCATTGCTTTTCGTTTGCTATAAAGACGGCTTGATACAAAAGGTCACGGTATCAGCAAAAACGTAGACAGATTTTTGCTGAATGACATAAACCTGTCAGAATGCTGAGCTTTGATGTTCCATTAAGTGGTCGATGTAGATTACTGACTTTTGGCTAAATGCTACTCAACCAGATAAGGTCAATACCTGTTAGTTCATTGGTGGAATAATTAATCAATCAATACAGGATGCTTGGAGTCAGGGAGAATTATTGCCAGGCTTGCATCTCTGGCTTTGGTCACAGAAATTATTTAAAAACATCCTTGCAGCATTAACCCCCTCCATGCAGGATTTATTGTAACATTATGTATAGAGAGGAAAGGAGAAGAAAACTGCCCGTGGGCAGCAGTCCTTATAACCTTAAGCTCCCCAGAAGGAAAAGCTTCTAACAGGCTGAGAGCATCATCACGACTTCTTCCTTTCACATCACCGCATTCTGCTTGTAAAATAATTGCATGCAATTTTTCTATTTTACAGTTGGACCACATGACTCCCTGTCCTTTTGCACAGCATCTCGCCCCTCCCCCAGACTGCCTGGCTGAAGGCTGGAACTGCTCACCTTTAAACATCTCAGCCAGAGGCTTTTATGGTGGCTGCTTGAGATATTTCCTAAGAGCTGAAAAAAATAATCCATCTAGTTCACAGAGAAATTCTCTCTCTCCTCACCATTTCCTATGCGGCCCTAACTTTCCCTTCTTAGAGACGCAGAAGGAAGGAATTCTTTGAACTTTCAGGAGTGTATGTGTGCTGTAATTTCTTTAATGTGTGTCTTTAGAATAATTCATACCTACTGAAAAAAGGTGCTTACAGCTTCTAATTATTTCTTGCTTCTGGGTGTCCGCTGTAAAAATATGTTTTCAGAATACTTCCATTTAAAAATTATTTGTTATTAGTATGTGTGTATGGGAACAAACATGTCATGGTATGTATGTATGTGTGTGTGTATGTGTGTGAGAGAGAGGGGGAGAGGGGGAAGAGAGAGAGAGAGAGAGAGAGAGAGAGAGAGAAAGAGAAAGAGAAAGAGAGAGAGAGAGGTGCTTACAGCTTCTAATTATTTCTTGCTTCTGGGTGTCTGCTGTAAAAATATGTTTTCAGAATATTTCCATTTAAAAATTATTTGTTATTAGTATGTGTGTATGGGAACACACATGTCATGGTATGTATGTATGTATGTGTGTGTGTATGTGTGTGAGAGAGAGGGGAAGAGAGAGACAGAGAGACACACACACACAGAGAGAGAGAGAGAGAGAGAGATATCAGAGGACAACTTTGAGTTAGTTCTCTCCTTTCCCTTTTACATGTTCTTAGGGTCTGAATTCAGTCAATCAGAAATCTGTGGCAAGATTTTTCACTGAGACATTTTAGTGACCCTTTCTGCCTATTTTCCTAAACTCCTTGTTTTTTGCAAAAGTAGCAAAAATAGTGATGATGTTTTCATTCATTTAAGAATATAGTTACCAGATACTGAGTGAAACCAAGGCATAATAATCATCTTTGCTGTAAAGGGATTTGCCCACTTAACAAGCTCGCTGGGGCATCCTGGTGTACCATGCAAATTATTCCCCATCCTTTCTGCTTCTCTCATTGTGTTTAATCCTTCCACGCTCTCTAAGAAAGGATAACAGATGCATTATTATGGCAATGTAACTATTAGAAAAACTAAATCCCAGAAGCTTTCATTTTTGCTAATGTCACTTATTTAGCAAATAACCCAGAAGCAGAGTACAGAATCCTGGAGCCTCAGCAGCCTACCTTGAAATGATTGACAAATTCCACGTGGATGATCACATACATAATATTTAAGATATGGTATGATATGTGGAGCTCTGTTCACAAGGTTCTCTTTGTTCTAGATTTCAAAGTCATAACATTTATTCATAAAAATATGAGGAAGTAAAAAAAACTAATAGAAGTGAGGCTAAAATATTAAAATATTACTAAACACGCTAAAACAATCACACACTCAAGCTCAGTTTCGGTGAATTGAGCTCTGAACACTTGAGCCTGTACTCTGGTTTATTGGCAAAATTCCTGAGTTATTAAAAACAGTATTAATCACAAAAAGAGTCAAGAGCCCTCCCTTTAACTGGGAGTTGAGAGAGAAAATCGAATTGGCTTAGACTCTTCTCAGAGGGCGGAAGAGTTGTGACTACAGGACATTTCTTACACGTGGTTGTGGCAAAGTCCTGTCTTTTTGTGGACAAGGAGTCTATGCTCAATCCAAGATGGTTGTTGTGTGATGAGACAGAAGCGGGTTCCCTGCATGCGTAAGACTCACCTACAACTTCCCTTTTCTGCCTTAGCACAGTACTTTCCAATGAGTTAGTGTATGGCATCTTAATTAGAAAATCTGAGGTGTTGTGCTCCATTGCAGTGTGTAACCAGCGTTTGCCTTGGAATGTATGTATGTGTTCCCCTACAAAAATCTCTTCTACTTTCTTTCATTTCTAGGTGGAGGTCAGGGTTTCCACTCCATAAACTATCTTTTACTACCAACTGAAAACTGATGTCTAACTTTATGTAGCATTCTACACTCCAGGCTGCCTTAGACTGTTTTCTACTTTGGAGACAAACCATGGCCAAAGCAACTTATACTATTATTGCGTTTACGGCTCCAGAGGGACAGAGTCTATGATTGCGGATCTAAAACATGATGTAACAAAGTAACAGCTGTGAGCTCCCATCTTGGTTCATGTGCAGGAGGAAAAAGAGAACAGCAGGGGTGGAATGAATTCTTCCAAATCTCAAGCCTGTCCCAAGTGACATCGCCAACAAAGCCCCATTTGTTTTCTTTCTTTCTTTTATTTGTCTATGTTATTTATTTACATTTCAAATGTTATCTCTTCTCCCAATTTCCTCCTACCCCCAGAAACCCTCTATTCCATCATCCCTCTTCCTGCTTCTATGAGGGTGCTCCCCACCCACCTACCCACTCCCACCTACCCACCCTCGCACTCCTCTACAGGGGACTAAGGGCCTTTTTTCCTTGGCATTCACAATAGTGTCTGGGTTTGGTGACTGTATATGGGATGGATCCTCAGGTGGGGCAGTCTCTGAACGGTCTTTCCTTCAGACTCTGCTCTACATTTTGCCTCCCTATTTGCTCCTGTGAGTATTTTGTTCCCCCTTATAAGAAGCACTGAAGCACCCACACTTTGGTCTTCCTTTTTCTTGAGCTTCATGTGGTCTGTGAATTGTATTTTGGGTGTTTCAATTTTGGGGGCTAATATTCACTTATCAGTGAGTACATACCATATGTGTTCTATTGTGATTGGGTTACTTCACTCAGGATGATATTTTCTAGTTCCATCCATTTACCTAAGAATTTCATGAAGTCATTGTTTTTAATAGTTGAATAGTAGTCTATTTTGTAAATGTACCACATTTTCTGTATCCATTCCTCTATTGAGGGACATCTGGATTCTTTCCAGCTTCTGGTTATTATAAATAAGGCTGCTATGAATATAGCGGAGCATGTGTCCTTGTTATATGTTGGAGCATCTTTTGGGTTTATGCTCAAGAGTGCCAGACTGCCAGACTGACTTCCAGAGTGGTTGTACCAACTTGCAATCCCACGAACAATAGAGAAGTATTCCTCTTTCTCCACATCCTTGCCAGCATCTGCTGTCACCTGAGTTTTTGATCTTAGCCATTCTGACTATTGTGAGGTGGAATCTCAGGGTTGTTTTGATTTGCATTTCCCTGATGACTAAGGATGTTGGACATTTCTTTACTTCTCGACCATTTGAATTTTCTCAGTTGAAAACTCTATCAAATAACCCTATTAATAATGGGGTACAGAGCTAAACAAAGAACTCTAGTCTGAGGATTTGTAATAGAAAATAAAGTTCAGGAACTAATCTATGCCATTATCATTAACTTTTACCTATCAAGAAGAGATGGAGCTTTATAAAGAGTCATTAAGGTGCAGCTCCACTTAATAACATTTTATTCCTATGTAACTCTTGCCTTCCTTTACAAACATTTCTCTTGCTGAAAACTATACACAGTTAGGAGACTCTCAGACAAGGCCTTGAAGTAGTGCCCTATTGTATCATGCAGGTTACATCAATTACCGAAGAAACATAAATTTTTCCTAGTGGTTTTATATTTCATCTATGTTTCCCGATGAACTATAATTAATTTGGAAATGTGTGTTATTATTTTTAGCATTTCTATTTGTCAGGGAAACACGGATTTAATCAGGATGTATGATATTATTAATGCCCACAACACAGAATTATTAAATAAAAACAGAAAGCAGCTGTAAGTGTCTGATAATTTGTATTTGTAAACAAATGAAACCCCTCAAGGTAAATGTAAATATTTAGGCAGGTTTGTTTAATTCTCTAAGTTTATGAAGGTATTCTTATGTTCAAATAGAAATTTATGGCGGATGAGTCTTACAGAACAAAGTGTATCATTACAGAGTATATAAAACTTCATAGTTGTCTTGGGGCATGTGATTTGTCTTCATTGCTAGCACTTCATAATTTTCTAAGCATCATTAAGATATTTCAGAAATGCAACTATAATTTATGTTTAAAAGGCTTTCTTTTTAGAACAAAAGGCAGAAGAGAAAGGAAGGGAGGAAGGAAGGAAGGGAGAGAGAGAGGGAGGGAGGAAGGAAGAAAGGAAAGAAAGAAAGAAAGAAAGAAAGGAAGGAAGGAAGGAAGAAAGAAAGAAAAGAAGAATGGAAAGAAGGAAGGAAGGAAAGAAAGGAAGGAAGGAAGGAAGGAAGAAAGAAAGAAAGAAAGAAAGAAAGAAAGGAGAAAAAGCAATGACATCATCAGGAATGAGGTATAGAAAAAGCATTTCTAAACATGTAAAACCATATGCCATCCTGTGGCAATCCTGCCAAGAGTTGTTATTACGTTTGAATGTAAGAAAATATGTCCCATTAGTCCAGAAATCCCTACACATTCAGCACACCATACATCATGGACACTGCTGTGCTATTAGGGGCAATTCCATGTCCTCTGTGCTGCTCCAGGCTATCCTGAGGTGCTTAAACTTTGATCAGAATGACAGTTTTAAACCCATAAGAAACTTGAACTGGTAGCTAAGTAGCTGGTGGCAGGGGCACGTCCCCCACCCTTGGCCTTTTGCTCTCACCCTTCTGATTTGCTGACCCTTTGAGTTTTCCCTGAGAAAGTTAGAGCATATGGCACACACTGGGATGCTATGGAAGGCTGTTGGGAAGGACAAGTTCCCAGTGCACAAATTTTCCCAGATAAAGGATCTGTGATGCTAAATCAAATGACAGATGCCACCCTTCACCCTATACTTTTCATTTTTATGAAGGAAATATTTCACTTCTTATAAGAAAGACTGTACAGAATTAAAATCTCCAATTCATTCCACCATTAAATGCTGGCAGGAAAGGAACATTAAATCATCTGATGTTTAATGTTGTTTGAAACTTTCTAAAATCTGTTCATATGAAATTGGGTTTTAATTTTTTTTCTTGATTCCATTCAATAGAACTTCAAAAGATAATATTTTATCTCTATAAGAATTTCCTATATACATATTGTTCATATTTATTCCTCCTCTTCTCCTAACTCCACCCCCACCCCCGACTCACCACCCCTCTTTCTCTCCCTTTCTAACCTACAAATTACATTTGTACTGCTCATGTACTTGTCAGTGTCATTGGGTCACCCCCTGGTATGTACTCCTTAAACCTTTATTATTGTATAGCTGGCTAAATAAACTTCATCTGCCTAAAAATGGACACCATGTCTATGAGTAGTCACAGGTAGGACTTACATAGCGACCAGACACTTGGAAAGATCATTTTGCACAACTGGATGTTGTTGCAGGAGAGGCAAGGTTGTGCTTAGGCAGACTCTGGGTCTAAATTGCTAAGGACAGCAGGAATGATGTTTTATGCATTCAAAGCATGCTAGGAGACCAGGTAAATATATAAACCAATGCTAAAGGCTTGCCCTCTTCTCTGTAGCCCCTGGCCCCATCCTTTGGACTGCTGGAAAGCTGGTCAGTTGGTTGATGATGTCCCTGCTCATCCTTCCTTTACTTGGAATTAACAAATCATTTCTACACATAACCCATTTCTCAGACTTAGTCTTACACCGTTGTTTTCCTATAAAATGGTTGAAAACTGACGTCAAAGAGATCTATATTCTGTGGCAAGCATGCAAGTAATATGCTACAGGCACGAGTTAGTTACTCTAAGCAAAAAGCTAGGACAAAGCTGTGTTTTGGAGAGAAAGAAGAGTAGTGTATCTGCCCAGAGAACTTTTGTTTGAAATATTCTATATTTGAGAAGCAGTTACCTTGTTTTATTTCAGGTTGAAGGTCTGGCAGTTATGGCTATGTGAGAATGTGTTGATCTCAAGAATCTCTCCCTCTAAACCCAGGTCAGGTTCATTTCTCCCAGAGACGGGGTACTTACAAGAAAATATTTGTCTCTGTGCATTCATGCATACCATCTGACCTGAGTGGTTAGACATACTGGCTCTCAAGAGAAGAGTCTAGAGTTGAACTTTTCTTGATGTTCATGGTTATTATGGTCAAGTTGCTTTTTTATTTTTCATAGTTCCACCCTTGAAAAGTTTTTTAAAATACTTTTCTATCTTGTCTAGACTGATTTCCCACCAACTTAAGTGTTGTCATTTTAATTATGAAAGGAATACATTCTCTTGTTTTTTATGTATATTTGTAAACATAAATCTATTATATACTCAGAGATACAACATTTTGACCATCTTCCTTGAAGCTAAATGCACTCAAATTTCTTGTTTTTGTAACAGTCATGTATCTATACTAATAAATACAACAAAATTATCTCGATGTATTTGGTATTTATATAAAAATAAAATAAAAATAAAAACCAAGTAAAATACAAAGTAATGACCACATTTCTGTGGTAAAGAAAATATTGCAAAAAGGAAGTAAAGGGAGGGATACAGATTTAGCCATATTTATGGTTATTTGTAGATGTACTGATATATAACACATTATAGATAGATTGCCATATTCAAATTTGAAGACATATCACATGTGTGGATATAAGATTAAAATTTAAACAAAAACCTGAATAAAATTTGAAGTGAAGGAAAAATAATATGAAAAGATATACCATGTAAATATGGAAAATGCTAGTGATAAAGAAGTCTAGTTTAGAATGATTTAACTATCTACATATAATATGTATGTAACAACTATCAACTTTTGTATAATAAGATTCTGAGAATTATAAATAAAATCTGTAAGAATCTAGGAATTTAAAAATATATTAAATAAATAATTGGATAATTAAAAATATATTTAACATAATATTTTATATCCATTTTCGTGTTTTTTATTACATATTTTCTTCATTTACATTTCAAATGCTATCCTGAAAGTCCCCTATACCCTCCCCGCCCTGCTCCCCAACCCACCCACTCCCAGGGGCATATAATCTTCGCAACCAAGGACCTCTCCTCCCATTGATGGCTGACTAGGCCATCTTCTGCTACATATGCAACTAGAGACACAGCTCTGGAGGCGGTGGGGGGGGGAGGCTGGTTATTTCATATTGTTGTTCCTCCTATAGGGTTCCAGATCCCTTTAGCTCCTTGGGTACTTTCTCTAGCTCCTCCATTAGGTTCCCTGTGTTCTATCCAATAGATGACTGTGAGCATCCACTTCTGTATTTGCCAGGCACTGGCATAGCCTCACAAGATACAGCTATATCAGGATCCTGTCAGCAAAATCTTGCTGGAATATGCAATAGTGTCTGGATTTTGTGGTTGTATACGGGATGGATCCCCAGGTGGGGCAGTCTCTGGATGGTCCTTCCTTCCATCTCAGCTCCCAACTTTGTCTCTGTAACTCCTTGATGTTTGTGTTTGTTCTACATTCTAAGAAGAAATGAACTGTCCACATTTTGGTCTTCGTTAACTTCCTTATAAGCTAAACATTTTATAGACAACAGAATAAAAATTAGTAGATTTAAGATTAAAAGACTGAAGCATTAAGAAGTATATCTTTCACATTTATTAATGAAACAAAAAAGCAATTTAAGAAATAATTAAATAGTTGATAACTTTAAAACATTTGTCAAAAATCTGGGCAAAAAGAAGAAATCAGTGTAGAAAGTTAAAAATATTCTAAATATAGTGGCAATACAAATACATGCTAAAATCTATTCTAAAGAGCCAAGCTGACATTCCTGATATGCACAGCACCGAGCACTTATATGAGAGAAACTAAAACACTCCGAATTAGTAAGTTAGTCATCCACTTTGAGAAATGGAAAACACATTTTAAAAGAAGATTAAATGTAACGATGAGCAGAAGAAGGAAAGACATAATTCCAAGTGAAAATTAATCAAATATACGGGAAATAGTAGAACATTTGAATCTAGCACCTAGCATCTCATAAAACAAACAAGCAAACAAACAACACAGCAACACAGCAGCAGATGACAACACAATTAACAGGAAATTGTCCCAAGAGTTTAAAATCATTGCAATATCCAGATTCAGTGTTTTGTTCTAGAGGAATAGAAGAATAATGACTTGGTCATCTTAATAAGTGCGCAAAACAGCCATTGACAGACCGAACTGATATTTGATGATTGTCACACAGAATTCCTACAAAAGACAAGCATGATATTTAGTGGTAATTACAGAATGCTTCCCACATGAGTTTGGGGACATGAGAATGGTGTCACCTTTCACCACCAGTATTCAAAAAAATATGCTGACATTTTTTCTGGAAATTCAAATCAAAACTAGAATGCGACACCACCTTACATCCAATAAAATGACTACCTTAGAAAGGAAGGTGATAAAAAAGAAAGCGTTGCCATGGTGATATGGATTTGGAGACACTGAAACTCACAGTTGGTCAGAATTAAGGCAGTGGCTCTGTGAAAAATATAGAATGTCTGTGTAATTCAGTAGTTCTCCTCTTGGGCATTTGTGTAGTGGAATTGAAAGCAAGACCTCAATGATAATTTTATGCCACAGTAATCCTGGCAGACTTATTCACAAGTGTTCAATATTTTAACTTGTGCTGAAACTTACATTTTGGATCTGTCTTGGAGAATTTCTAAGAAGATGCTGTATCCTATCAATGTCTGTCTGAAAGTGGTTAACTTACATTGATCTTGAGGTCTTCTGTTTTCTTGTCAATCAATGGTGCATAGTATGAACAATTGCCTGTAGAGTACAGGAAGTGTCCTGTCCCCAAGTAGCATGCTTCTTCCTTCATTTCCACTAGTATCCAGTTCCTGTCTTCCTAAAGGAGTGATTCTCTCATCATAAGGTACATTTATTTAGCTTCAGGTAACATTTTTGTCCTGAGGATAATTTGTGTGGTATTTGAAGAACCTTTCCAGGTCTCATTTGACATTTCATAGTTAATATAAACAAACAAACAAACAAACAACAGGAATAAAAAACCTGATATGTGTTTTTATCATAATGCATATAATTGACCCTTCGTTAACATTCCTTTTGGCAATTTGTCTTCCTAGTAGAGTATATCATCTATTTACCTTCAACCTAACTATGGAGAAAGCAGAATTCACATTGGACCCTTTTCTGTGTTGCTTATGATCTTTGTCTATTTTGATCTTCTATTTACCCATTATTTTTCATCATTATTATTATTATCATCATTGTTAAATATTATGTGTATATATTTGTTTTGTTTTGTTTTGCTGCTCATGCTATGTTGCATACATGGAGGTCAGAGGTCAGCTTAGGGGCAATATTCTGTCTCCTTGAATCTTTGTGGCTTCCAGGAATTGAACTCAGTTTTTTTTTTAATTTATTTTTTACACTCCATATTTTATCTCCCCCAAAACCCTTAGACTGTTCCACATCCCATACTCCTCCCCACCCTCCTGTCTTCACGTGGATGTCCCCACCCCCATCTCACCTGACGTCTAAACTCCCTGGGGCCTCCAGTCTCTTGAGGGTTAGGTGCATCATCTCTGAATGAACACAGACCCGGAAGTCCTCTACTGTATGTGTGTTGGGGCCTCATATCAGCTGTGTATGCTTCCTGGTTGGTGGTCCAGTGTCTGAGAGATCTCAGGGATCCAGATGAATTGACACTGCTGGTCTTCCTACAGGGTTGCCCTTCTCCTCAGCTTCTTTCAGCCTTCCCCCCTTTTTTTATTACATATTTTCCTCAAATACATTTCCAATGCTATCGCAAAAGTCCCCCATGCCCTCCCCCCCCACTCCCCTACCCACCCTTTCCCACTCTTTGGCCCTGGCGTTCCCCTGTTCTGGGGCATATAAAGTTTGTGTGTCCAATGGGCCTCTCTTTCCAGTGATGGCTGACTAGGCCATCTTTTGATACATATGCAGCTAGAGTCAAGAGCTCCGGGGTACTGGTTAGTTCATAATGTTGTTCCACCTATAGGGTTGCAGATCCCTTTAGCTCCTTGGGTACTTTCTCTAGCTCCTCCATTGGGGTTCCTGTGATCCATCCATTAGCTGACTGTGAGCATCCACTTATGTGTTTGCTAGGCCCCAGAATAGTCTCACAAGAGACAGCTATATCAAGGTCCTTCCAGCAAACGCTTGCTAGTGTATTCAATGGTGTCAGCATTTGGAGGCTAATTATGGGATGGATCCCTGGATATGGCAGTCTCTAGATGGTCCATACTTTTGTCTCAGCTCCAAACTTTGTCTCTGTAACTCCTTCCATGGGTGATTGTTTCCAATTCTAAGAAGGGGCAAAGTGTCCACACTTAGGTCTTTGTTCTTCTTCAGTTTCATGTGTTTTGCAAATTGTATCTTATATCTTGGGTATACTAAGTTTCTGGGCTAATATCCACTTATCAGTGAGTATATCATTTGAGTTCTTTTGTGATTGCGTTACCTCACACAGGATGATGTCCTCCAGGTCCAACCATTTGCCTAGGAATTTAATAAATTCATTCCTTTTAATAGCTGAGTAGTACTCCATTGTGTAAATGTACCACATATTTTTGTATCCATTCCTCTGTTGAGGGGCATCTGGGTTCTTTCCAGCTTCTGGCTCTTATAAATAAGGTTGCTACGAACATAGTGGAGCATGTGTCCTTCTTACTGGTTGGGACATCTTCTGGATATATGCCCAGGAGATCCTCCCGTAGTACTATGTCAAATTTTCTGAGGAACCTCCCGTAGTACTATGTCAAATTTTCTGAGGAACCGCCAGACTGATTTCCAGAGTGGTTGTACAAGCTTGCAATCCCACCAACAATGGAGGAGTGTACCTTTTTCTCCACATCCTCGCCAGCATCTGCTGTCACCTGAATTTTTGATCTTAGCCATTCTGACTGGTGTGAGGTGGAATCTCAGGGTTGTTTTGATTTGCATTTCTCTGATGATTAAGGATGCTGAACATTTTTTCAGGTGCTTCTCAGCCATTCCTTATTCCTCAGGTGAGAATTCTTTGTTTAGCTCTGAGCCCCATTTTTAATGGGGTTATTTGATTTTCTGGAGTCCACTTTCTTGAGTTCTTTATATATATTGGACATTAGTCCCCTATCTGATTTGAGATAGGTAAAGATCCTTTCCCAATCTGTTGGTGGCCTTTTTGTCTTATTGACGGTGTCTTTTGCCTTGCAGAAGCTTTGCAGTTTCATGAGGTCCAATTTGTCAATTCTTGATCTTACAGCACAAGCCATTGCTGTTCTATTCAGGAATTTTTCCCCTGTGCCCATCTCTTCGAGGCTTTTCCCCACTTTCTCCTCTATAAGTTTCAGTGTCTCTGGTTTTATGTGGAGTTCCTTGATCCACTTAGATTTGACCTTAGTACAAGGAGATAGGAATGGATCGATTCGCAATCTTCTACATGATAACCATCAGTTGTGCCAGCACCATTTGTTGAAAATGCTGTCTTTCTTCCACTGGATGGTTTTAGCTCCCTTGTCGAAGATCAAGTGACCATAGGTGTGTGGGTTCATTTCTGGGTCTTCAATTCTATTCCATTGGTCTACTTGTCTGCCACTATACCAGTACCATGCAGTTTTTATCATAATTGCTCTATAGTAAAGCTTTAGGTCATCAGCCTTCCCTAATTTAACAATAGGAGTCACCTGCTTTTGTCCATTGGTTGGGTGCAAATATCTGCATCTGACTCTTTCAGTTGTTTCCTGGGTCTTTCGGAGGATAGTTATTCTAGGTCCCTTTTTGTGAGTGCTCCATAGCCTCAGTAATAATTTTAGGCTTTAGGACCTCCGCTTGAGCTGGATCCCACTTTGTGCCTGTTGCTGGACCTTCTTTTCCTCAGGCTCCTCTCCATTTCCATCTTTGCAGTTCTTTCAGAAAGAAACAATTATGAGTCAGAGATATGACTGTGGGATCGCAATCCCATCCTTTACTTGATGCCCTGTCGTCCTGCTGGAGGTGGGCTCTATAAGTTCCCTCTCCCTACTGTCTGGCATTTCATCTAAGGTCCCTCCTTTTGAATCCTGAGAGTCTCTCCGCACTCCCCCCCCCCAGATCTCTGGTGCATTTTGGAGGATACCCCCAACCTATTCCCCAAGGTTGCCTGTTTCCATTCTTTCTGCTGGCCCCCATGGCTTCAGTCCTTTTCCCTTACCCAATACCAACTCCTGTTTTTAGATTTTGCAGCAGGTGCTTTTTCTTGCTGAACCATCTTGCCTTCCCTAATTCTTTTCTTTTCTATTCTTTTTTAAAATTAAGTCTATGTTTTCTTGTGTACCATTTTACTAACATTGCCATTTTATTCTTTCTTGAGTAAAATTCTTAGTGCTTTGTTATGAATTACAATTAACATTAGCCTAGAAAATGTTACTTGGAATTGATGGAAATGAACACCAGTATTGAGAAGGAATTTCTTTGATGTGGCTTTGTTCTTTTCTTCCTTCTACTGTGATGTTATTATTCAAAGGGTACCTTTACACATGTTCATAACACACTTAAATAATTGCCTCTTTACACAGTACTTTTTAAATCACACAAAATAAGAAATGTAATAAAGGACATATCTGAGGCCTTAACTTTATGCAAAGAACCTTATCGGCTGAAGAAAGCTGTGAGTGGAAGAGGTGGTCTTCCCCAAGGAAGAGCCCCTGCCTGAACTTGAGCTAAACAAGGAGAGTTACTGTGGGCATTTCAATGGAAGGGGCAAAGGCCATGAGGACTCAACCCTCACAAGGAGCTGCTGCGAGCAGGAGAACTCATCTTTGCTAGGGAAGAGCACACCATTGGTTATGAAATGGTAAATGGTCAGCCCTGAAAACATAGGTCCAAGAAACATCGCACTGATTGATCAGGTTGCATTTGCATATTAGGAATACATATGAATATATATATATATATACACACATATATGTAAAAATAATTAATAAAAAAGAGATCCTGAATTTGAAAGAGATCTAGGAGAGGTAATATATAAGAGAGCTTACAGAGAGGGAAGAGGGAAATGATGTAATTATATTACAATTGCAAAATAAAAGGAAAATAAAGTATTATGAACAAATAAAAAAAAAGCAAATGCATTCTTCCTATTTCCTAGAATCCACTATAGCACAGCTGGGTCTTCTTCGCTTATATAAAAAGTTATTCAGAAATTATTGTGATTCCATATGCTGTTATCTAAATACTTGAGTAATCCCATTGAGAAATCCTAGAGCTGAACTTATAAGTGTTATGAACTACTCCAACAATTAATCTTTTTTTGTGCTATCCTTTTTTTTATTAGGTATTTATTTCATTTACATTTCCAATGCTATCCCAAAAGTCCCCAACATGCTCCCTCACCCACTCCCCGACCCTCCCACTCCCACTTCTTGGCCCTGGTGATCCCCTGTACTGAGGCATATAAAGTTTTCATGACCAATGGGCCTCTCTTTCCACTGATGGCCGACTAGGCCATCTTCTGATTCATATGCAGCTAGAGACACGAGCTCTGCGGGGGTGGGGGGGAGGTTGGTACTGGTTAGGTCATATCCTTGTTCCACCTATAGGGTTGCAGATCCCTTTAGCTCTCTGGTTACTTTCTCTAGCTCCTCCATTGGGGACCCTGTGATCCATCCAATAGCTGACTGTGAGCATCCACTTCTGTGTTTGCTAGGCCCCAGCATAGTCTCACAAGAGACAGCTATATCTGGGTCCTTTCAGCAAAATCTTGCTAGTGTATGGTGTCAGCGTTTGGAAGCTGATTATGGGATGGATCTCCGGATATAGAAGGTTCTAGATGGTCTATCCTTTCGTCTCAGCTCCAAACTTTGTCTCTGTAACTCCTTCCATGGGTGTTTTGTGCCCAATTCTAAGAAGGGGCAAAGTGTCCACACTTTGGTCTTCGTTCTTCTTGAGTTTCATGTGTTTTGCAAATTGTATCTTATATCTTGGGTATCCTAAGTTTCTGGGCTAATATCCACTTATCAGTGAGTACATATTGTGTGAGTTCCTTTGTGATTGGGTTACCTCACTCAGGATGATGCCCTACAGGTCCAACCATTTGCCTAGGAATTTCATAAATTCATTCTTTTTTATAGCTGAGTAGTACTCCATTGTGTAGATGTACCACATTTTCTGTATCCATTCCTCTGTTGAGGGGCATCTGGGTTCTTTCCAGCTTCTGGCTATTATAAATAAGGCTGCTATGAACATAGTGGAGCATGTGTCCTTCTTACCGGTTGGAACATCTTCTGGATATATGCCCAGGAGAGGTATTGTGGAACAATTAATCTTTTGACCAAAGGAATTTAGCTTTTATTTAGATACAGCAAAGTTCTTAAGTTTAGAATAACTTGGAAATGCTTAAGAGGAATTGAAGGGATGAGAACATTTCATTTGTCACAGAGAGATTCTTCTGGGTTGCAAGTTTTGACGGTTCATTGGAGAAGGAGATGGGTCACAGATCCTGTCTGGCTAGGGACTCTGGCTTTATCCCTGGTAACTTACTGTGAAGGCCTCAGAACTTTAAAAATAACTCTCATAGCAGGGATTCTTGCTTTCACTGTGGCACGACAACAGGAGAGATAGCTGTCCTTAATATAGCCATGATAACAGTTAGTGAAATTTGAAGCAAAAATTAAATTATAAAAATACATCCAAGTAGGGCGGCTGGTGGACGCTGATAATCCCAGCCTATGTGAGTTGAGGCAGGAAGACTGTGAGGTCAGGGCCAGCCTGGGCTACTAGAAAGACAATGTCTCAAAAAATGGAGAGAGAGAGGAGAGCAGAAGGGGAGAAGAGAGAAGAGAGAACTAAAAAGAAAGAAAGAAGATAGGGATAGAGGAAAGAAAGTAGGAAGGAAAGAAAGAAGAGAAATCCAAGACAGTTTTTTGAACATCTGTGAACAGAAACCATGCTCCTTGCCTTTATACTTTGGGGCTGGCTTCTGCTACCCAGCAGTCTCCCAGATGTTGTCATGAACTGCAGCAGAGCAGGTTGGGAAACCATAACTTGCTCTGCACAAAGTGAAGGGTTCGTGCAAATATGCTCTGATGTTGTTAGAACAAGATTTATTTTGTCACATTGTGGCAGACCTTGATGATACTTGCCAGCAAGAGCTAGTGCTCAGAGCACCATAGATGAGACATTTAGTGCAAGCACAAGAAGTTCAGCTCACACAAAACAGATGCATCATCTCCTTTTTCTCCTCAAACTGGTCAATCAGAACAAAAACAAAACAAAAGAAAAAGCAAAAACATAAAAGCATCGTATATTGGTCAAATTTCTTAACGGGGTAGATTTGAGATTAGGATGAGTGCATACTAAATATTTCACCTTCCATCTGCTTTCTGTGTAGTCTTTAACTTGCTCTTGTGGTTCCTTCAATTGTTAAATGGTATTAATAAATGTTACACTATTTATTTTTTTATAGTGATCAGAAGTTTACTGACATACTGTTTCTCTCCTCGGTGGTCATTCCTGTTAGGAGTAGTATCTTAGTCTTATGTCTGAAACATACTAATTTTCAAAAGAAATCATTTCTTGTCATTATTTTTAGTTTTATATCCACTAATTCTAATGAATAAAGTATGGGTTATCAAATGGACCACATCAATGAGGTACTAATGAGCATACCAACTTTTATATCAATTAAGAAATACCCATCTAATTCTCTGATCATAATTGCTACTTGCCTGCATCAGACTTACTGTCTGCCTAACTAGGATCCTATAGAGTAGAATGATTTACATCACCTGACAGTCAGAGCCAGTACAATAGGACTGGAGGATTGAGCTTTGCAACGACTTAATTTCTATAAATAAACAAAGGTGTGGCTGGTGAGGGCATTCTTTTTTTTTTTTTGGACTTTTAACATTTTTATTTTAATTTTCTTTTGTCAAATATTCTTCCTTAAAAAATTACCTGGGATAATGTTATGGTAAGAATTCTCTCATTGAAAACACGTTTGGCTTCCTTTCATTTAGAACGATATGGATAACATGTTAGGCCTGGCGGAGGTCCGGCAGGAGATAATGAATAGAGTTGCTGATGTCATCAACAAAGTCTTGGAGTTCAGAAGTTCTCTGGAGACCTACTCTTACCTCTGGGTGGATGACCGGGTAGAGATTCTAAGGCAGTTTCTCCTGTATGGCCATGCTGTGCCATCTGAGGAAATGGATGCACCTGCAAGCGAAGACATCCTGCAACCACCAACACTAGAACAATTCAAAGAACAGGCAAGGCGACACCTCAGAATTTAGTTCTATTAACTGGCTTTCCATGCTGTTGCTATATAGCTGTTTATTTCCTAATCTTACAGATTGACATTTACGAGGCTTTGTATATTCAGATGAGCAAGTTTGACGACTTCCGAGTATTTAACAGTTGGTTCAAGGTAGACATGAGACCTTTTAAGTTGAGCTTGCTCAATGTGATCAAGAAGTGGTGAGGGCATTCTTAAAAGCTCACTGATGTTTCAAGGATCCCAGTCCTGAGTTTTCACTTTCCTTATCTAGTGGAATTGTATTGTCCTTGTGCACGGTCACCATGGGAGCTTCAGCACCAAGCCTCAAATCTCTACACAGTAGCACTCTAGAAAACAAAGGAAGACGGAAGATCAGGGAAAAATTCTGTGCTTGTGTGTGTTTGCACATATGAACATGCGTGAAGACCAGAGGTTGACCTTGAGTGTTTTCCTCTGTCAATCTTCACCTTACAGTTTTCTTTTTTGAGGTAAAGTTTTTCACTGATCCTGGGGTTCACCTTTTTTTTATCAAACTAGATGGCCAGTGAGCCGACAAGATCCGTGTGTCTCTACTCTTCTGTTGAGTTATATACACATACTTCAGTGCCTGGCTTTTGTCCAGGTGTTAGGGATAAAAACTCAGGTGTGCGCGTTTGTACTGCAGGCACTTTATCTGTGTTAGCTTTTAACTCTAGTCTAGTTTCCTGTAATTCAATTTCATAGGTAGTCTTCATAAATCCCTGGGTAAAAGAGAAGCTTGCTAATTGTGATTATTCTTTGGGGTTATTACATGACAACAGAATCTATGCTGGGCTGCTTCTAGTAAGGAAGAGAAGACAATGCTTTTTCAGTTGTCTCAATAAGTGATGCCCAGAAGTTGGTGGCGAGACCTTTCCTGGAAAGAATCTCAATCTCTGTAGCAATAATGTCAAGACACTTTCTTGGGCATCAAGTAGCATAAAGAAAGCCTCAAAAAATCAGTACGTTTGATTTCTTTTCTGCCCTATGGATGGAAATGGGCCACGCTGGTATCATGAGAACCATGTCTTAAGATAAGGAACCCTTGATGATCTATTTTTACTTTTCCTACCTGTATTCTACCTATGTATTATGACCTCTTTTTAAGGCTCTCATTCTTAGGCACCATGATGATGTACTGCCTAAGTACTAGATGGTAATTTTCTTTATTTCTGTTATAAAAAAGGATCCTCAAAGCATCAAGGTTTTTTTTATAAGGATTGGTATAGGTTCCTAAGAAGGGTATCTTTGTGCAATGGATAGTGGGGTAAGGAAGAAATTCAACTGGTCATAGTGCAGAGAATATCCATCAATGAAATGCTCATCTATAAATGGGATGTCTCTATCAACCCCCAGCTCAGTACTCCGAGGCCATTTCTGAATAGGGAAAGAGAAACGATTGTAAGATCCAGAGAGAAACAGTGGCTTGGGGATCTGACAGAATCCATCCTCATGTACAGCCGCTATGTTTACAGACATTAGACCTGCACAAGATCAAACCGGTCGTCATTCTAGCATGTAGGGGATGGGGACATATGTGTGCACACATAACTTGGGAGCTAAGGAAGGTTGATAGTTTATGGGGAAGAGAGTGTCAGTATAGTATTAAGGCGTGACCTCTGGTAGCTTGACTGCCCCATCAGACAGCTGCACACCCCTGCGTTTTTAGGAAGCACTGGATATATTAAAAAGAAAAGGGTATACAGAGGTAGAGCATGGGGTTGGGAATCTAGTGTGGATATTGGTGGAGTTAGGTGGAGAAGTGGGAGATTGATGTGATCAAAATATTGTGTATGGAGTTTTTAAAGAATAAAAATCATTGTATTAAAAATAAAACATGTACGAATGTAGGTAACCTCTACCTTCCATCATTAACTCCTTTGGTCAATCTGATGTCTCAAAGGGGGAAACCTGTTTTTACAGAAAAGGATATACATTTTGTCTGCTCCTTGCATGTACTGGGTGTGTATTGGGTGCATAACATTTTCCCTATCTCCGCTCTTCATGGAAACTTGCTTTAGATGGATCCTGGTAGTTTTCTCTGCTGGTTCATTCATGAAATGGTGAGAGATGCTCTCCTTATCTGGAGTCTGCTCTGCCTCTTAATCTACATGCTTATCTTTCTATTTTGCCTCTCACATCAGAATTTTGGAAAAGGCTAAGGATTGCCAAAGTCCTCACTTTGTGCTTGTTGTAAGACTTAAGAAATGGACATACCACATCACATTTGCCAATGGCAATAAGAACTGGTTGATTATAGATAGTGGCCAATAATAGATTGAAGAGAGGAATCAAGTAGTTGACCTTGAGGAATGCTGAAATGGCGGTGATCTGGATCTCTCTCTCTCTCTCTCTCTCTCTCTCTCTCTTTCTCACACACACATAGATACACACAGATACACACAGATACACACAGATACACACACACATACAACTTTATTTTTTTCCAAACCAAAGCTGTGGAAATTTCTTACTTATTTCTGTAAGAATCTGGAATTGTTCCACAAAAATGATGCCTACTGGTCTGCACAGCTTCAAGATTT
Source organism: Mus musculus (assembly GCF_000001635.26). NCBI lineage: Eukaryota > Metazoa > Chordata > Mammalia > Rodentia > Muridae > Mus > Mus musculus. The sequence goes on from NC_000079.6 coordinate 115,285,038, forward strand.
CCTTGTGTCTGTCTGCTCAAGAACATTTACCATGGACATTTGTCAGTTGCTATGTTTGTTTGTGTTTTAAATACCCCAAATCACTATTGGTTCTTACCCCGAATTTTCAAGATCTATTTTATGTCATATGTAACAGAAAATGGTGCTCTTCTACAAAATCAATGCAAATAACCCAGGTATGAAGCCAATTTTTTTTTACAAGTTAATTTTTTTTTTAAACCAGATCCTTCCCTCAGGTTATGTTGATTTCCTTTGGCATCTGTAGTGTGTTACATGGCCTGCCTCAGGTTAATCTTAACCCTAACACTTAAATCCTGTGGTCCGTTTTTCTGTTGTCCTTCAAATAATCTATTCTTTAATCAGAGCAGACAATCCAACCTAAATTATTAAACGTAAATATATTTAATTTACAGAAATATATTAAACTTAAAACTGTACAATGCAATGTGCAAAGAAATATGAAAATGCAAACAAATAGGGGTTTTTCCCTTATAGTCTCATTTTCCAATTCTTAATTGTATAAATGATAAAATACTCTGAAAGTAATGTCTGAAATACATACTTAAATGTCATTATTTGATAATAGAATATTTAAAACTACTAAACAACAGAAAAAAGGAATAAATGAAATTTTGTTTTCTAACCTTTATTTCATAGAACTTTTTGTATTATGAGTGGAGAATTTAATATGAGTATTGTACAATTGCCAACATCTCATAGAAAGCAACATATATACATAACTAAAAACATTTATTCAATAAAGTAATTTAGAATTTTCATTAGATTTAGACTACTGTAGAAGCTAATATATGCAATGAGGTCATTCTGTCTAGACAATCTCTATTTAATTTTCTTACCCCAAATCAAGCAAATTGCTTATCTATAGATCTAGGTTCACTCTTCAATATCCAATATGGTTAGTTGCACCTGGGTGTTTTGACTTCCACATGACCACGTGATAATTTAGCTTCATTTATACCTTGCCATGATGACCTCCTTTGAAAACATCTTTGTTATCTAAAAATTAGACCTCAGATAATACAACTGTTGTCAATGAGTTGATAATTTTTCCTCAACATCTGTGTCAATATATTGAGCTATTCTTCTGAAATAACCATTAATGAATAAATTATGTGGGCATTTATATCATATATATTTGCATATACATGTAAAAATATTAAATGAGATGAAGGTTTGGATATCAGTAAAATACTTATCAATATTTATTCATATGACAAGTAGTTTTGATGTGGATTTTTTAAAGTGTGAAATAATATAAAATTGGACTCAAGTGAAGATTATTGATTTTAAGGTTTTATTAAGTATGGAGTAATTGTGTATTTTAATGACTATAATCTTTTTACATCCAGTATATAGTAAAAGCTATTGGTCATTGCTGTTGTTGGGAATTATTGACAGATGCTCTTGAAATGTTTTAATGAAGCCAAGAATTTAACATTTTTCTCTATTTTGGGAATGACTAAAGTGATACTCCCCCCCCCCCCCACACACACAGACACAGGAATTTACAGGCAGTAATTTATGCAACACACAGTGAAAGAGTTTAATTTTGTGAAAAAAGATTTCCTAAAAGTTCTTTGAAAATGATGTCAAAAAGCAGGGTCGGCTAAAAACTAATTCTATTCCAGCCTGAAAATTTGGGGCCATGTTAGTGGTGCTCCAAATCCACTAATGCCTTTGTTTGCTGTTTGAGACCTGCACGTTGGGAGGATTTCATGATGATCCACATAAATTATCCTTATCAGAGTTGCAAACAATTTCTCTCCAAGCGGGGCCATGCTTCTGAGAAATCCAACAGGCATCAGGTTTAACTGATGTTGTCCATCTCAGCAAAAGCATAGACAGATACTGCATTTTGTTTATTTTTGCTGGCCTTGGCTTGTGTAGGTTCATCTCAGATTCATTATTTAGCCTTAGAGGTCTCTACAGATTCAACAAGCATTTGTTTACCACCTTGGTTGGCATTAATAATCTTTGTTAATATTTTACATTTCCCAAATGGTTATGAGTATAATAGAAATGAAAATGTACTCAACATTTCTCTTAATTATGGTATATTTAAGGCTTGCTCAGGGTTTTTCATAATTGAACAATATGTTTCAAAAACAGTTATGTACAAATTACGTCTATTTCATTTTATATGCAAATTTGCACTTATACAACTATGTAACCATTTTAAGGCTTACATGAAAACTCAAATATTCATGAGAAGAGTAGTATTGTCATTTGTTGCACTATCACCTAATCTGGATTTCATAGTAGTTGAAGCAAATATACTTTTATTTAGTATGACACTAATTCTCTGCAAATTTAATTGTGTGAATCCCTCAAATTGAAATGGTTCTCCATTTATTTTCTTAGCAAAAAAAAAAAAAAAAAAAAAAAAAAAAGGTTGATTGACAGTAACGCTTTTGTTTCTTCTGCAGTGTGGCAATGATAAGATGCAGACAACTGTTAAATACCAGGGGTACAATAAGAGCTTGCTTCACTTACTTATTCCAAAAGAGGGCAGCACACGTCTGGTTTATATGCATCTTATATGGATTTATGTCTTTCAGCCAGTAGTTTTTTTTTTTCTTTTTTCTTTTTCTGAGTAATCCATTCCTATTTTAAAATTATACATTCCGTTCTACTGCTAAAGTATGAAGAAAATAAATATATGATGAATAACAGACACTTGTGAAAATGCTTAGAGAAAAGAAACAAAAATCTTACCAAAGAGGAAATATAAAAGTGACAAAGGCCAAAACCTCTCCCTTCATGTTAAGTCATGTTAAGACTTTCTGTGGCACAAAGCAAAAAAAAAAAAAAAAAAAAATTCAATCAAAACTGAAATATTTTCATTTCATTTTTCTCTTTTTCTCATATCATTACAATTAATAATCACTGAAAAGATAGCCTGGTTATCCATAAAGAATCAACATCACATGCTATAAAATCAGCTCTGTATTTTTTTTAATCAGCGTGAATATAATTTCTAGCAAAATTTTATCATGGGAAAAAAAAAACACTTTTTAAAGTGACAAGCGAGTTCTGAATTTCAGCCCAGTTCAAAGTGTCAGCAGATGCCAGGTATGAAGACCTGCTCTTTGTTGAACTTTTGAGCAAATCTAGACCTGAACGGACAGGAGAAGAGGAAGCAGCAGGTACTTTTCACAGTTTCCCCTGGCACAAGCTATACCTGAAACTCCTGTTCTTTATACACTTGAAGAGTTGTCCTTCCACACCTTTGTGCAATGGCTAATATTAAAAATATCGTGCCTGCAGTTGTACAGCTCCTTAGTAATGATAATAAAATAATAATTTATTTTTAAAAATTAATTTATTCTTTACACTCCATATTCCATTCCCCCCACCCACCCTTCATCTGCTCCACATCTCACACCTCCTCCCCACCCTCCTGTCTCCACGTGGATGTCCCCACCCCACCCCACCTGACCTCTAAACTCCCTGGGGCCTCCAGTCTCTTGAGGGTTAGGTACATCATCTCTGAATGAACACAGACCCGGAAGTCCTCTACTGTATGTGTGTTGGGGGCCACACATCAGCTGGTGTATGCTGCCTGTTTGGTGGTCCAGTGTTTGAGAGACCTCGGGGGCCCAGATTAATTGAGACTGCTGGTCCTCCTACAGGGTCACCCTCCTCCTTTGCTTCTTTCAGCCTTCTCTAATTCAACCACAGGTGTCAAATATCTGTCTATTGGTTGGGTGCAAATATCTGCATCTGACTCTTTCAACTGTTTCTTGAGTCTTTTGGAGGGCAGTCATGATAGGTCCCTTTTTGTGAGTGCACCATAGCCTAAGTAATAGAGTCAGGCCTTGGGACTTCCCCTTGAGCTGGATCCCACTTTGGGCCTGTCACTGGACCTTCTTTTCCTGAGGCTCCTCTCCATTTTTATCCCTATAATTCTTTCAGACAGGAACAATTATGGGTCAGAGTTTTGACTGTGGGATGGCAACCCCATCCCTCACTTGATGCCCTGTATTCCTGCTGGAGGTGGGCTCTATAAGTTCCCTCTCCCTACTGTTGGGCATTTCATCTAAGGTCCCTCCCTTTGATTCCTGAGAGTCTCTGACCTCCCAGGTCTTTGGTGCATTCTGGAGGGTCCTTCCAACCTCCTATTTCCGGAGGTTGCCTGTTCCCATCCTTTCTGCTTGCCCTCAGGGCTTCGGTCCTTTTCCCTCACCCAATACCAGATCTTGTTCCCTCCTTCCTCCCACTTCTCCCCTCTGTCCACCTTTCCTCTCAGGTCTCTTCCTTCCTTCCCCTTGTGACTGCTTTCTTCTCTCTCCCAAGTGGGACTGAGGCGTCCTCAATTGGGTCCTTCAGCTTGTTCATCTCTTTGAGTTCTGTGTACTCTATCTTGAGTATTGTGTACTTTTTTTTTTCTTGGCTAATATCCACTTATTAGTGAGTATATACCATGCATACCCTTTCGGATCTGAGTTACCTCACTCAGGATGATATTTTCTAGTTCCATCTATTTGCTGACAAAACTCAGGATGTCTTCATTCTTAATAGCTGAGTAGTATAAATGAGCCACATACTGAGTGTTGGTTTGCAATAAATTGCTTTTATTATGTTAAGTATGGACATTGAATTCCTGATTTCTCCAATAATTTTAACATGAAGGATTGTATTTTGTTGAATGTTTTTTCTGCACCTAAGGAGATGATCATGTGAGAATTTTTTTCTTTAAGTTTGTTGAGTACGTTATTGGATTTTCTTAGATTAGACCAACCTTGCATCCCTGGGATGAAGCCTTCTTGATCATGGTGAATGATAGTTTCAATGTGTTTTTGGATTCAGTTTGCAAGAATTTTATTGGGTTTTTCTGCATCAATGTTCATAAGCGAGATTGGTCTGAAGTTCTCTTTTTTGGTTGGGTCCTTGTGTGGTTTAGGTATCATAATTGTGGTTTCATTAAAGAAGTTAGGTAGTGTTTCTTCTCTTTCTATTCTATAGAATAATTTGAGAAAAATTGGTATCAGGTCTTCTTTGAAGGATTAGTAGAATTTTGCACTAAATCCATCTGGCTCTTGGCTTTGTTTGTTTGTTTGTTTGTTTGTTTTTTGTTTGGGAGGGTTTTAATGACTTCTATTTCCTTGTGTGATGTGGGCCTGTTTCGATAGTTTCTTGCTCTTGATTTAACTTTGTAATGTGGCATCTGTCTAGAAAACCATCCATTTCATCTAGATTTTTCAAATTTGCTGAAGATAGAGTCTTATAGTAGCATCTGATGATTTTTTGAATTTCCTTTGTTTATGTTGTTACATCTCCGTTTTGATTTCTGATTTTATTAATTTGGATACTGCCTCTTGGCCCTTTAGTTAGTTTGGCTAGCAGTTTATCTATCTTGTTGATTCTCTCAAAGAACCAGCTTTTGGTTTTGCTAATTCTCTGTATTGTTTTCTTTGTTTCTATTTGGTTGATTTTGACCCTGAGTTGGACTATTTCCTGCCTTCTACTCCTCTTGGATGAGTTTTATTCTTTTTGTTCTAGAGCTCTCAGGTGTGCTGTTAAGTTGTTACTGCAAGATCTCTCCAGTTTCTTTACTAGGGCACGTAGTGCTATGAGATTTTCTCTTAGCACCGCTTTCATTGTGTCCCATAAGTTTGAGTATGATGTGTCAACATTTTCATTAAATTCCAGGAAGTCTTTAATTTCTTTATTTCTTCACCAACCAAGTTGTCCCCGAGTAGAGAATTGTTCAGTGTGGGCTTTCAGTAGCTTTTGCTGTTATTGAAGACCAGTCTTCGGCCATGGTGTTCTGATAGGATGCATGGTATTATTCCAATCTTCTTGTATCTGTTGAGGCTTGTTTTGTGACCAATTATATGGTTGATTTTGGAGAAGGTGCCATGAGGTGCTGAAAAGAAGGTGTATTCTTTTGTTTTAGGGTGAAATGTCATGTAGATACTTGTTAAATCCATTTGGTTCATAACCTCTCTCAGTTTCATTGTGTCTCTCAGTCTCATTGTATGCAGCAAAATTCTGGATCTTGTTTATGTATCAAGTCTGTTAGCTTATGTCTTTTTATAAGTGAGTTGAGTCCATTAATATTGAGAGATATTAAAGAGAGATGACTGTTGGTTCCTGACATGTTTGCTTTTATAGGTGGCTTTATGTGCTTGTGGCTCTCTGCTTTTGACTTTGTTGTGAGATGCTTAATTATCTTGTCCTCCCTTTGGGGCAGGTATCTTCCTTGTGTTGGATTTGTCCTTCTAGGATTCTCTATGAGGCTGGGTTGGTAGATAGATACTGCTTGACTTTGGTTTTGCCCTGAACTACTTTGGTTTCTCCATCTATTCTGACTGAGAGTTCTGCTGGGTATAGTAACCTGGGCTGGCATATGTGTTCTCTTAGAGTTTGTGTGATCTCTGAGTAGGCTCTTCTGGCTTTTATAGTCTCTGTTGAGAAGTCTGGTATAATTATGATAGGTCTACCTTTGTATGTTATGTGGCCTTTCCCCCTTGCAGCTTTTAGTATTCTTTCTTTGCTCTGTGCATTTAGTGTTTTGATAATTGAGTGATGAGAAATGTTGGTTTTTGGTCCTATTTATTTGGTGTTCTATAGGTTTCTTGTACCTTTATGTCCATCTCTTTCTTTTTTTATGAGATATTTTCTTTATTTACATTTAATATGTTATCCCCTTTCCTAGTTTCCTTTCCGAAAATCCCCTATCCCCTACCACCTCGCCCTGCTCCCCAACCCACCCACTCCTGCTTCCTGGTCCTGGCATTCCCCTGTACTGTGGCATAGAACCTTCTCAAGACCAAGGACCTTTCCTCGCATTGATGACCAACTAGGTCATCCTCTGCTACATACGCAGCTAGAGACACGAGTCCCACCATGTGCTTTCTTTGATTGGTAGATTAGTCCCAGGGAGCTCTGGGGGTATTGGTTAGTTCCTCCTTAGGGGGCTGCAAACCACTTCAGCTCCTTGGGTACTTTCTCTAGCTCCTTCATTGAGGACCCTGTGCTCAGTCCAATGGAGAATGTGAGCATCCACTTTTGTATTTGCCAGGCACTGGCAAAGTCTCTCGGGAGACAGCTTTATCAGGCTCCTGTCAGCAAAGTCTTGTTGGCATCTGCAATAATGTCTGGGTTTGGTGGTTGTTTCTGAGATGGATCCCCAGGTGGGGCAGTCTCTGGATGGTCATTCCTTCAGTCTCTGCTCCACACTTTGTCTCTGTAACTCCTTCAATGGGTATTCTGTTCCCCTTGTAAGAAGGATCAAAGTATTCATCCTTTGGTCTTCCTTCTTCTTGAGTTTCATGTGTTTGGCAAATTGTACCTTTAGGTTGGGGAAGTTTTCTTCTATGATTTCGTTAACATTTTCAGGTCCTTTGAGCTGGGCATCTTCTTTCTCCTCTATTCCAATTATCCTTAGATTTGGTCTTTTCACTGTGTCTTGAATTTCCTGGATGCTTTGGGTTAGGAGTTTCTTATTTTTTGAATTTTCTTTGACAGTTCTGTCAATCTCTTGTACCGTATCCTCTATACCTGAGATTCTCTGTTCTATCTCTTGTATTCTGTTGGTAATACTTACTTCTGTAATTCTTGACCTATTTCCTAGATTTTCCATTTCCAGGTTTTCCTCCATTTTTTTTTATTGTTTCTACTTCCACTTTTAGGTCTTGGATTGCTTTATTGAATTCCTTCACCTGTTTACCTGTGTTTTCCTGTATTTCTTTCAGTGAGTTATTGATAGCATCCTTAAAGGACTCTATTATTTTCATGAGATAGAATTTTAGAACAGATTCCTGATTTTCAAGTGTGTTGGTTTATTCAAGGTTTGCTGTGGTGGGAGAACTGGGTTCTGATGATGCCCACGTATTTTGGCTTCTGTTGGTTATGGTCTTGCACTTGCCTTTTGTCATCTGGTTATCCCTGGTGTTTGTTGGTCTGGATGACTGTATGGAGTCTGCCTGTTTTGTCCATGGGTTGCTTCAGGTCTCCTGGTAGGCCTGTGACCCTGGCTGTATCCTACCGCCTGTGAGGCCTTCCAACTGGGGGCTCTTCACAGGGGCAGAGAAGCTGCTGATCTGTTGCCCAGGTTGCAGTAGATCTCCTGGGAGGCCTTCAGACAACTGCTCTGAGTACAGCTGGTCCTCTAGGGTGGATCAGGATATGGAGTCTTCACAGGAACAGACTAACTAGGGGTCTGCCCCAGCAGCAAGGACTGGGTGGATGGGGTGGAAGAGACAGAAGGGGAGTGGTATTCAGCAGGGTAGGGGTTTGGAGGGTGATGGGTCCAGATTCTTCCAGGCTCCCAGCAGCAGCACTGGGACTCGGGAAGAAGTGTGTGTGGGTTCTTACCAACTGCTCTAAGTGCAGCAGGTCCTGTAAAATGGATCAGGATATGGAGTCTTCATGGGAGCAGACCAACTAGGGGTGCCCCAGAAGCAAGAACTGGGTGGAAGCGTTGCATAGCTTCTTAATCTTGGATTTGAAAAGCGTGGGAAGTAGAAAAACAAATGCTGCAAAATATCTGAAAATGTCAAGTCCTTCGAGGTTTGGAGAAGTGACATAAATTTTATTGTCATTGAATCTTAGATTAAAAGTGGATAGAAAAAAATGTAAATTGAAAAGACAGTGGATTATATTCCACAAATAAGTGCAAGGGCCTTGCCCAACAGTAGTTGGTCAACACGAAATGCACTTAATGGTATTTTTGAAGGTTTGTACTAACCTCACAGGACTTTTGCTATATCATGGTTTCCAATTTTGTGTTTCTGTGAGATTGTTGTATGTGAGAAGGTGAGTGTCTCAAAACTTGGATGTATGTATTATGCTTTTTCTCTGGCTAATTTTGTTTGTTTGTGCTATTTTATGACTTTTTTTTCTAATGAGACAGAGCAAAGAAGAGCATGGATTTGGGAGGATGGGGAAGAATAGAGGACCTACCAGGAGTTGGGGGAGGGGAAACTGTAATCATAATATATTAAACATCCATATTCAATATTTAAAAGAACAGTAGATTATCCAGAAGTATATGGTCTTTATGAAAATGTTATTTTATACAGATGTCATTTATATTGCTAAGAATACAATCAAATTGTCATATTAAGAGAAATCATTGCTCTCAATTTTAATTTTAGTTTTTATAAAATTTTAGACTGTCCCTTACAGTCAGCCACATTCTCAGTTTGGAACCTGATTTAAAAAAAAAAAACAATCCTTAAATTGTTTTGTGCAGTAACTATTGCATATGAAGCTGTGACTGCTCCTAGCACATGTACTCATCCTTTGCTACAATTACTGCTTTCAAACCATCATCTTTTACCCCAGCATAAAAATCTGCTTCCATAAGTCATTATTGTTAGTTGTGTGCTACAAAAGGAAGAGAGCATAAGGTAGGATGGCTGGTCCACCAGGAACTTTTTGTAGAGCCAAAAGCACAGGGAGTGTAGACATTTACTAAGTGCCTATCATGGGAAGGCAGTATATGCTCAGCGTGTTGTGTGGAATCATATTACTTAATCCTTAGAGGGATAAAACTGAGGTTCAATAGGAGGGTGACTCTTTGTCATGACGAGAAAAGAGTGATCACCACACATTTTAAAGCAAGTGCTGCTAATTTAATTGACATAGTAGCTAAGAATGTTCGTCTCAGTCAACCCTTTAAAAGAATCTCTTTCATTTTCTCCTTTCCCGCTCCACGGCATATGCTTAATGCTGTATCTCATTTATTGTCATGATTTTCAATGTACTTTCTTAGGCATGACTAAAACTGTGGCATGTCCCTTGAAAGGTTGGTTCATTGTCCTCTAATCTATACTTTAAGACAAATCCAGCATTGTTATTTGAAAAATTTGCCATCAATTATGGGATTTCTGATGTCAACAAGCATAGGACACACAGAGGGGATTTGTCAGTGTGGGTCTAGGAACAAGATATTCTTTTGGGATCTTCAAACAAAAGTGTGTCCATTAATTCTGAGAGAACTAGGTTTTATACAGCTAAGCTCAGCAACTTTGCTTCAGCACATGATGAGTTTCAGTTTAGATGTTGTGGATAGAACCCAGGATATATACTAAATTCCTTCTCTACCACTGTGCTGGTTTGAATAGAATTGGCCCCCATAGTTTCATAGTTTTGAATGCTTAGTCACCAGAAAGTGGCACTATTAGGGGGTGTGGTCTTGTTGGAGTATATATGGCCTTGTTGAAGGAAGTGTGTCACGGAGAGTGGAGCTTTTGCATTTCAAATGCTCAAGTCAGGCCCAGTGCCTCTTTCTTGCTGCTGCCTACCAATCCAGATGCAGAAGTCTCAGCTCCTTTTCCAGCACCGTGTCTGCCTGCATGCCGCATGCTTCCTACCTTGATGACAATGGACTAAACCTCTGAATCTATAAACTGGACCCAAGTAAATGTTCCTTTACAAGAGTTGGTGTGGTTATGATGTTTCTTCACAACAATACAGCAATGGCTGAGACAACCACTGAGCTATAGTCCAAACTTTATACATTTTCTTTCTTTCTTTTTTTAATATTTTTATTATGTATTTTCCTCAATTACATTTCCAATGCTATCCCAAAAGTCCCCCATACCCTCCCCCCAACTCCCCTACCCACCCATTCCCACTTTTTGGCCCTGGCGTTCCCCTGTACTGGGCATATAAAGTTTGTGTGTCCAATGGGCCTCTCTTTCCAGTGATGGCCGACTAGGCCATCTTTTGATACATATGCAGCTAGAGACAAGAGCTCCGGGGTACTGGTTAGTTCATAATGTTGTTGAGTAAATGTACATGTGGGTCATCTTCCAGAAAGTGAAAGACAACAAGGAGATTAACCCTATGAACTAAATGGTGCTCTTAACTTCTTTCCATTTCACAAGAAGGAATCCTGAAGTCCTGGGTCCAGTTACCTGCTCAGCAACATAGAAGGACTACAACAGATGCTGTCAATCCCAAAATCATAAACTCTACTAACCCACTGAAAACATAAGCCCAATACCTTTTAAAAATATGCTTGGTCCATGGTGTTTTATCACAGCAATAGAAAGGTAACTAAGCACAGATGTCCAAAACATGCTTATTAAATGTGGAAGCTTTGCTTAAAAGACTTCTATCCAACAATAGTAATTTAGCATTTGAAAGGACATATAAATATAATAAAAGACTTTTTATCATCATGCCAGTCCCCGTGAGATAGACTTCCTCCTCCACCTTCTCACTTGTCCCAGCCTCTCAGCTAACACTTCCTTCCATCCTTCTCTTAGTGCCATATTCTCCCTTGTGGCTGGATGCTGGTTCCTTTGCTTTGTTGCGTTTTTCTGGAAAAGGAATTCATCTTTTTACCACTTCCAAAGTTTCATGACCTCCCTCCCTCACACTTTTAGGGAAAAATATACTTGGTTTACAAGCTATGCTAATTGGTAATAGCCTACCTGACATTGCAGAAGGGTTGCTTTTAAGTGTTCACCAATTTACAAAAGGAAGTCATAAACATTTTGTTTGATGACATTTGCCATATGCTATGCTGATTCTAGAAACACTATTCAAATTGTCTTTTTTAGATAGATCATGATAAAGTTTTAAAAAGTCTGTCAGGTAAAATTTGCAATGGTACATTGTATTTTCTTTTGTATCCTTACCATTTTGGTAAAGATAAATTTATAATATAAAGGAAAGTGTCCCGTGCTTGTAAAGACTCTTTTTCTGCAAACACTCTTCTATGATAGTGCTTGAGTGATATTTTATTCTATGTGAACAGAAGACTGGGCGAGGTCATTCGTTAAGCGCATTTAATTGGTGATGGAAAGACATTATGAGCAAACAATCCATTTTGTTCATGGTGCTTGGATTTTTTATATTTGCTTCAGAGTGAACTATAGATGAATTAATTTCTATCACCACATAAACGACTTATTGATCATTTCATAAAACTCCACTATTGAACATCTCCAAAATTTCATGATTTCTTAGGTATTGATTTTTATCCAGAATCTATCCTCTGGTATCTTATACAGGATGGACTGTATATTTTTTAAGATAGTTAAAATTTATAAACATAATCAAAGATTGTTTACTTCTTTTTATCTTCTGATACAATGACTGGCATGACATATAGTGTCCATACCCCTGAAAATACAGGAATTATGATAAACAGGTATGGGAAGTTCTCTACGCATCGTAAATTAAGATTTCTGACATATTAAAGCATTTAACCATCTCACGGAAAAAATAGTCATCAAGAATCCACAGATCCTGAGTGAGGCAGAAAAGTCGGCTCCTCTTAGACACAGTGCCTTGTAAGATTTTACTTTAAGACTTTTGGTGGTTATATTTTCACTTGAGACTTCCTTTGATTAAATCTGAAGAAGTATGCACACCAGCTCTTACCAAGACTAATTATGTAGCTGGATGTGCCTTGCATAGGGAATCTTGAATGTTTGCAAAGGCATTTTGTCAGCAGTTTTCTATAGTCTCTAAAAGATCATTGTCTAATGGGATTAATCTGGATAATCAAATAACAAGCTGAGACCTGGGTACACTGTTTGCTGTTTGTGGAATACTTTCTTGATGAATATAAATGACAACTGTCTTTGGTTAGGGACAGAAGTCACTGTGTGTCACTGCAGGACATTTCTGCTAAGTCAGCACCTTGTCTTGAACTTGAGACACAGCTGGAGGGGTGAATGAAGAGAAGACAAAGATATAGAGGGCTTTCCTTACTGGAATAGAAAATATCACATGCTTCTTTCAATGACAGCAGATTTTGTAATAATGAAAGGGGAAAACTAAGCCAAATGAATGCATAGGATCATGGCAAGATGAATCTTTAATGTCTCAACAGGATGTGTTCTAGGTCAACCCTTTGGGCATCATTTGCCCAATCTCTTGTATAATGTTGTCTCTCCTTCTTACACTGCCAGTCCTCATCATCACCTACATGGTGACTCATGACATATATAGTATATTCTCCTTCCCTCTATATAGAATACCACTTAGCAGCTCATTCTTGTTTTAAAAAACATTAACTTGAAGAATGGGTGGGTGAGTTTGTAGTTCTGTGGGAGAGTGTGCTTAGGCTTGGAACCTGATACCAAACCAGGATAAAAATAAAAAGAATAAAAAGAGGAGAAAAATAAAAGTGATATCTAATGATTTCTATATATACTACCATTATAGAGGCCAGAATGCTAAAGACTAATACAGAGAAAATAATTTTTTTGCAGGCAACTGGACTGCCTATTGTCAAGGGTAGTAAAAATCATAGGTGCTACAATTGTCCATGGCATGTACAAAACTTGACCTTCAAACAGTGTAGAAGGCAGTTTGTGTTCATGTACACCTTCCTGTGGATTTTCTCCAAACCTATTGCAGATCTTTACATGTGTAATATAAAAAAATTTGAACTCAAGTTAACATATATTATATGTAATACATATGACACATGATATAAAAGATTGTCTAGGACAAGAAAACCATATACAAAGCACAAATTAGTAGTGTGATCATTTTATATTCTTTAAGAGGTACTTACAAATGATATAGTTTCATATAAATGGAATTCATCTTTCATTAAGAATGTAAGCAGCCTAGACGATTGCTGATTCACTGTAAATGTCATCTGTGTAATGTAAATATATTTTTTCTAACCTAAATGTTGATTTTCGATACACTTTTCATTCATTTGTGTGCTTCCAGATGGATTCTTCTTTTAAAAACTTAATAAAAATCCACAGCACTGAGTGAACTATATTTGTTTGACAACTTGTGAACCAGCTCATACATTTAACAGCCATAATAAAACATACATTCTTCAGGGTTATTCAGAGACCTCCAGTCCTAATGTGCTCCTAGAAAAATAATATGTCACAACAGGGCATCTTAGAGTTGGGTCTGGGTCCTTCACAGCTGAGCTTAGAGACAGTTTCTTTGTTGTCATTGTTCTCATAACCCTAAATAATCTTCAATTGTTGCTGTAGTTAATACAGAGCATATAAAAGAACTATTTGAAAGATCAGCATCTTATTTCATTTTTATTGCAATCACTGTCAAAAGAAAGTTTAAAAGACAAAAGAAATAATATTATTGTATGCATGGAGTTCACAAATTCCTATTAAATAAAAAAAATCAGGCTCTATAGTATGGATATACTCACATATGAAATTCTCTGGCTCTGGTTGGTTGAATGAGAATGCCCTCACCCCCATAGCTCATATATTTGAATCCTTAGCCTCCAGGGAATGGAACTGTTTGAAAAGATCAGAAGGATTATTGGGTGTGGCTTCAGTGGAAGAAATGTTTCACAAGGTATAGGTTTCGAGGTTTCAAAAACCCACACCAGGCCCAGGTTCTCTCTCTTTATTTCTGCTGCCAGCAGATTAAAATGTAGAACTCTATGCTACCACTCCAGCACCCTGTCTGACTACCTGCTGCCTTGCTCCCACCATGATAATGGCCTAAGTATCTCCAAAACTCTAAAAAAGCTCCAAATTAAATGCTTTATTTTATAAGAGTTGCTTTGATCATGATGACTCTTCCAGTAATAGAACGAGATCCTGGAATATTACAAAGATGATTGTGATTGATTTCTAAAGCCTTATATATAGTTATAAAAACAAATATAAACTTTGTCTTTTCACTAGCTTTGGTTACAGACCTTCTTACAGGCCTTCTTAGTACCCTCAGTTAGATGATGCTAAAGGTACCCCATGAGTGATCCTAAGGTAGAGTCATATTTAGATTTTGTAGTATTATTTAGTGATAGATACATCTCCAATGCAAAGTGAAAATTATGTCTTTCATATAACATTACATTTATATCTCCAATTTATGTGGTTAACATCTATTTTTAAGGAAAGTTGGACACAATCTTTTAAAATAAATGTACTATAAATCAATTTCTAAGTATAAATTTTGTTTGAGACAAGATCTCACTTTGTAGTCCAGATTGTGTTAAAGCAAACTCTGTCAGCAGTCCTGGCAAGAGAGGCCCCTTGGTTTTGCAAACTTTATATGCCCCAGTATAGGGGAATGCCAGAGCCAAGAAGTAGGAGTGAGTGGGTAGGGGAGCATGGTATGGGGAGGGTATAGGGAACTTTCGGTATAGCATTTGAAATGTAAATAAAGAAAATATCTAATTAAAAAAATAAAAAAAGCTAACTCTGTAGCCCAGGCTAGCTTAAACTCATCGTCACTCTCCTGGTTAATATGTTTCAGCTAGACTCAGTTCTAAATGACATGACTCCAAAAGAAACAGAGGGGCAAAGCCCTAACTAACATCTCTCACCATAAAATAAAATCTCCAGTGCTAGGAATGGGTTATATATATTTGAGTTGTTGACCCAGGGTTCCCCATGGAATCCCCCAAACAGCCCAGGCTATTACTAAGCCTATTTGTTGCTCTTCTTAAAGTGATAATAAGGCTGTGAGTGCAAGTGTTTGTGTCTTAGCATCTGTATGTGTTCCTCATTGTAAGGCTGTAAATCATACTTTACACATACATTTTTTGCGTTTGGAAGTCTCAGTGCCTTGTGTTGAAGCCTGACCAGCCACAACGAGGGGAGCATATGATGGATGAGCGATGTGCTTTGCCAACATTATACCACCCTTTGATCCTGTGAACATAGTATCAGAGAACTGGGTCTTCTAGACCTTGTTGAGTGGCCCTGCATGATGCCATGAATAGCGAGAAAGAATAGTTCCTTTCACGCTCCATTCATTTTTCAAAATTATAAGCAAATCAGTGCTTATGTTATTTTAGTCATAGAGGGCTTGGGTGCCCTTGTTATGAAACAATAGGTAATAGAAACCATGGAGATGATATTGCAGAAGAAGGTTAGAAAATGCGGCTTTTCCCAAGTCACATTAAGAAGTACTGCTTTGCAAAGGAAATGCCAGAAGATATGATTTGCAATTTGCAATTGTTATGATTGCATGGTGCTTAACAGATTGAAACTGTCATTTAAGGGTATACAGGCAGATCTATGAGGACGAGTTATCAAGATGCTGCGTTTCTCTAGTGAAAGGTGATACAGGATTGAGCATAGAAAGTTGATGTAGTAGAAAGAGTCAGGGCTATATCATTTTGTGCAATAGAACCACGATAAATCAGTGCATCATAATTTCCCTGAAAATGTGGGTAATGCTAAAGCTAACTTGTTTCAGTTACTGACCACTTTCTAATTTTCCCTCTTGTTTCTCTAAGAATTTGCTGCCATTGACTCTTGACCAAGAAGCCAGAAGAATCAGAAAACATTTTTAGATGCACTGACAAAATTTTTTACCATATAGTGTCCAATGTATCCTATCCATATCTTATTTCCTTGTGAAGGGTAGTGACGGGGGAACAAAGAAGAAGAGCTATTTTGGAAGAGTCTGAGAACTGATTTGTTACACATCTTCGTTAATTCATGGTGGCTCAATTCAATCTCATGAGTGTATAGGATGTGTGCTTTAGCTAGTAGGTAGGAAGCTTTTTACAGCAGCCTATAATTGAGTCTATGATGCTGTAAAGTTAGATGAAAGAGGTATACAAAGTTTTATGTAGTCCTATATATCTGGTTTCCATCTATTAGTTACATGCTTCCTTCAAATATTTGACCATTTGCTTAAGAATACATAGAATCATCCAGCAAGAACACCCTAAACTTGTTAATTTTACAAAGAACTGTGCTTATCACATGTGTGTGTGTTGTGTGTGCAAGTGTGTATATATGATCTCTCTCTTTGTCTCTTTGTGTGTGTATGAGTGTGTGTTTGTGTGTGTGTGTCCGAGAGAGAGAGAGAGAGAGAGAGAGAGAGAGAGAGAGAGAGAGACAGACAGACAGACACAGAGACAGACACAGAGACAGACATAGAAACAGAGAGAGCATACTCATGGCTGCATGCGTGCAGTCCCTAATAGCATCATCTTTTGTAGCCTTAGAATATTTAAAATTCAGAGAAAGGAGTGCATTATTTAAATTGAAAATTTAAATGAGGTATGGTGCAAGTCAGATGTGTCAAGAAGACCAATTCAAATAATTTTAATGTTTGGGTTTATCCAAAGCCTCAATATCCCTTTCAAAAACATTAAACATCATTGCTAGCAGAGACTTCATAATTTTCAATTTCTAATAGATAAGTATCTTTGATGTTCAAAGGTCCTGGAAAATACCATTTGCCCTGAGCCCCGTTAATCTGTTACTTAGTGAAAGAGCCATAGACCAAGCACCTAGGTGCTAGCCCACCTGTTTCTGCTGCAGACAGACTTTGATGCATTAAGCAAGTCATAATCTCCTGTCCCTTTGCTTTGTTTGTTTGTTTCTCGAATCTTGTAACCATCTGGCTTTGTTATTGGTCCACATCATACAGTAGATTAAGGGAGATGGCAGTGAATATGAAGGGTATTTAAAGGAAAAGGCTCTAAACAACAGTTTCAAATGGTCTATATTTATTTTAAATGCTATAATGTGAGGAATCATATACAATATACACTTATATATGAACTATATCCATATGCATTTGTTCTAGTAACAATGTTAAAGGTCAGGTTTAAGTGATTTTATTTTACAAGAATAATGAGGTGACTTACAAAATAATCCTGTTTTCATTTGGGTTTAGATGGATCACAACTGGATAGATTTGGTAAAGGTAGAGTATGCCTGTGTACCTTTCTATGAATGGTATCATCGAGAACAGAATTTTACAATGGGGGAATTTGTGAGTATTAATTTAAAATGGCAGGATTTCATACTCCAGAAACTGAGGTGTTTTTTGTTTGTTTATTTTTTGCTTTTTGTTTAGTTTTGTCTTGTTTTGTGTTTGTGAAATAGCATCTGCTGATACTGAGGACACAGGGGCTCATTCTCAAACGCCTGTGCAGATTTCCCAGTGAGCAGCACTCTGGATTAAGTAAGTGTGTTTTTCTTTCCTAGTTAGCATTGTTTAGTTAGCATAGTTAGAAGTGTTTTCAGCCAGGTAGGGTTAGCTACGTTTCTGAAATCAGTTAGAAACTCTCATTTTATATCCCATAGCTATAGAGGCTAAGCACACAATTATGGACTAAGGTTTACTCTCTACCTTTCCCTAAGCCACTTTTCTTTTTTCCTTTTTTTAAAGAGAGATGAGATTTGCTAATGTCCCAGTGAGTGAGGTTGTGGGCAGTGCCTCTTTAATGGTCTACTACTCTTGTGACAACAGAACGAGTTCTTTATTTCCCTATTTCCTAGAGAAAATGGGGCCCTGTCACTGAACGAGAGACTTGGAGTTGTGAAGCCCGAGGACATGGAGATAAACATATTCCTGAACTGCTGCTGATGTCATGGGTTCTCGAAAAGGAATATTTTTTTTCAGACCTTAAATTGATTCAGAAAGTGAAACACATGTTAGTCTATAAAAAGTAGGCATTTTATTGCTAAGCAGAAGTAAAACCATGTTTTGAGTTCAGCTGAAATGTCACAATAATCTTTTTCTGGTGACATAGCCAACTATCAAGTGGAAATATGTAAAAGAAAATTGGATATTATATATAATTGACCCAGGTTTTTTTTTGTTTTAGTTTAATAGGTAAAAATAAAAGTATTATTAAAAATTTTTCATCAGTATCCCTTATTTTCAACTGTAAGACCATAATAATAGGCTTTTCTTTTAAAACAGTAATTACCTATGTATATCTGATGTTGTAAACCCTATTTTTATATAATTATTTCATGAGGACATTCTGATGGATCCACAATAGAAGGATATATACTTTTTCAAGTATAAATGGTATAAGTTTGAGAAATAAATGCTCAATTTAGGAAACTCAAATTGTAACTTCAATTTTTTCAATCTAAGTTTGTTGTTGGTTACTAATTTTTATATAGCCTTGTTTTAATTAGATAATCAACCTAAATAATTATTATAAATAATAATTGAATGATTTTGTTTGTATGTTTTTAATTCAATATTCCAAATACAAGATCAAGTCACAAGCAACATGGTGAGTTGACTATTGTTAGAGGAGATAAAAATCAAATTTCCATCCTTGGCTGACTGTGAGATATTCACAATATATTTCAATTTATTCTTTCCAAATTGGCTCAGATTTTCCTTTTACCATTTCTTACAAACAGAGTCACTTTTTTCCTTCTGCTCCACTCTCTAGCCTTTCCTTTCTATGGTTTTGTGAATATATGACACCACAAACCAACCTGAGCAATTTCTTGTTAGCATTTTATACAAATACTATGTTAAGAGGTTTTAGTGTTAGGGATGTTCAATTTCAGAAACTGCTGAATATATAAACAGTATTTGTCATTTTTTTATTTAAAAACTTCATTAAAAATGTTCATTCATTTATTCATTCATGTCTGTAAGATATTGATTCCCCCCCCCCCCAACTACTATTATGAGACTTACTTTGTCTTGTCAACTGACATGGGTCACTGAGAATTCAGTACTTTGGAATATTTGGTCACTATTGACCTAATGAATTTAGAAGAGGTTGTCTTTATTTCCTATTAGGGGTTCAGACATTTGTTTATCTCTATGTATATCCTTAGGTTTCAGTACAGAGAAGTGCTTCACTGATGATACTCTGTTCTCATTCCTTATCTAATTAAAAAATCAATTCTGGTTTCATGCATGCATGCCTGTGTATAAGGAGCTAAGCTATTGTATTTGGTATAAAAACAAATGAAAGCATTGTCCCCATTTAACTATTGCTATTCAAGTAATCTGCAACATATAACTTTTCAATCAACTGACTTAATGGTTCTTAACTTCCAAACAAGCTATATGAAGATCCAAGGTCCCAATTCTCTGTAGACACATTTTCAGTGTTTAAATATAATTAGCCACATCATTAATCAATAACAAATGGCCCTGTGTATTTTGCTCTTTTGGGTGTAACTTATTTATTTTCATAAATATACAGACATTCCTGTGTAGCTAATAGTCTATATAATAAATATATCATAAGAATCTGACCAAAACACCTACGTCTGGTCACCATTTTTAAACAATGAGGTTATGATCTCTTAGGATGGGGCTCTATCATAGGTAGCCTATCTCTAAATTTTTATGGTTATCATTATTCAGAAATCCACCAGTTCTCCAAATAGCACACAGACAGGAACAAAACCTAACCAAAAGACAGTAAAAGATTTAATACACAAATGTTTTTTTTCCAAATAAAATTCCTTTCAGTTATACAATACATTTCTTTAACTTTTAGGATGACCCAAAGAAAACAGGTCCTCTAAATCAACACAATCAACACACATGACTTCAGAGAGAATGCACAGATCTTGAATGGGTCTACACCATTCTTAGTGCATGTCTCAGTGATGAAAGGAAAAGTGAAGACACCCTCCAGACCTTGCCCAGACATTCGCTACAATTGGCAATCAGTTGGAAATGAAAATTTAGTTTCCTCCAAGGGAGTTTTATTGGAAAAAAACAATCTGCTCTTAAGGTTAAGCTGGGTGTCCAGCAGTAAGTGACCTGCAGAAAACCAATGCAATGGCATGTTTGGAGGTTCCCCGTCTCATAATGTCATGTCAGGGTCTTCCTTTTTGTGAAAACAATTCACACACACACACACAGAGACACAGACACAGACACAGACACACACAGACGCGCGCGCGTGTGTGTGTGTGTGTGTATATATATAATATATATATATATATATATTCAATCTTCTTTTTATCCTATAGATCCTTTGTCTGTATTATTCCTTCCAGTTTATTGGTTTTACAGTATTCCTGGGTGTATGAAGAAGTGGATCTTTGTTACTTGTGTCTTTTTTTCTTTCCTTGGACTCTTTTCCAACTGTTTGTTTCATTCAATTCAAGCATTTTTTAAATTTTATTATTATCCCATAGAAGCCTGCTTGTTCTCTGCTGAAAGAGAGAAAGGGATGGAACCATGTGGATGGAGAGGTGAGAGGGTCTGGGAGGTGTAAGGAGAAGGGGAAACATGGTCTTAATACGTTATATGAGGGAAAAAAATCTGATTTCAATTAAAAAAAAAAAAAAGAATAGGGTAAAAAAATTACTGCCAGAACAAAACAATCAAAAAATCACTTCAGTTGGCTTGGTATTTAAAGAGTGGCTTTTAGATAAATTTTCATAGGTATTGGCCACCACTGTAGATAAGTTATTAAGTTATTTAACTTAAGAAGATCAAATTGGTAAAGGCCATACATGTTAGTGTAGGAACACTTTGTGACAGCCATGGGAAATGCAAGGGTAGGATGAAAGATGTGCTGATCTACAAAGTCAACGCCACATGGTGACCTGTCATTATGATTGGCGATATCCATCATCTTGTTATGTGGTCCTTTCTAGTCTTTAGCAGAAGCTGATGCAAACAAACAGAATTCTTGGAGGCGTGTCTTAGCAAAACAGCCAGAACAACATTAGAAAAGGATGTTCTTTCCATTGTGATGGCAATATGCTCCAAGCATTCAGATGGCAGGAGTTTCCAGAGCTGTACTCCTCCTTGCTATGTATGAGAACTCCAGCACAGTGCTCAACTTTCCACAACTCATGTTTCAGTTGTACAATTGCATTCTTCCTCATTCTTAGGGCCCGTGGAAAAATTAAGTGAAAAATGTGTGAAGAATTCAACCACAATCTTGCAAATAGCTGCAACTAAGTGTGCATATAGAGAGAGCTATAGTTGACATTTTACTCTGACTTTTCTTAATGGTTCCTAAAGAGTGTTAATATTGTTCTATTAAGGCTGGAGAGATGGCTCCCCATTTAAGAACATCTTTTACTCTTTCAAAGGACCTGGGTTTGGTTGCTAGCACTCATACAGTGAATCACAAACATCTGTGAATCTATTTCTAGAGGATTAGACATCCTCCTCTAATCTCAGAGAGAAACTGTCATGCACATGTTTCATATATATACATATATATATATATATATATATATATATATATATATATATATATGCGCATAGGCAAGACATTCATACAAGTAAAATGAATAAATAATTTAAAAAGTTGCTCTAAACTGATCAAATTGTAGTTATGGTCCAGCATTTCCTATTCTTCATGCATTGTTAGAAAGAGAAAAATATATTAGCACAACAACTGAAACCTGTAAATATCATTAGCATAATGATATTTATATTAGATCTGGAAACCTAAGGCCATGAGTTTTAGAATTTAACTGTTTTCATTTAGGGAGCCTTTTCATACTTCATGAAGGTGTGTAATAAAGTAATTATCACAATGATTTTCTGAAAATTCTCTCCCTCTATATATGTATATATATAGATCTATATAGATCTCTCTCTTTATAAATGTGTGTTTATATATAAACATATACACACATATATGTAAATATATTCAATGCACACACATATATGTATGTGCATATAAATATTTATTCATGCATACAAATAACTTTTATGTATTAAGTACGCACAATTCACATTTCATTGTTAAGACCATTATAGGTAGGGTTGGCTACAACAAAAGATGCGTGTCAGTAGCACAGTGTACAATGTATCTTGATACTTTCTGTATAGACAAAAGGAACCAGCAATATTGGAGCAACAGCAAGAGGCATTTTTGAACAGACTGGTTGCTGTCTCCTCAGTGTAGGACACATGAGTACTGAAAGGGTTAATGGGAGTTTTAAAACAATACTTACCTTAAGTGCCAGTGGTTTTTATGGCTCGCTGGAATCAGAATCCTTACCATTCTATTTCCCCTGTGTCTTGTCCACGTAGTCTAGCAACAGTGGCCCTGTACCTTGGATTAGCAAACACGAATTAACAATGCTTCAGTTGACCTTAAGTTGTCCTACATACAAACCATTACAAATAATACTTTTTACTCTTCTAGCTATCAAGTTTTAGCAGAGTGTTATTTTTGGCAGAAAGTGGCCTTTGACATTACTCTGGAATGACTTCCTTTGGCTGCATCAACCTCAGGTCACTGGAGAAGAACAGAAGCTTTGAGGCTGACAGAAATGAAGAGGTGACTTGTGGGCCAGCGCTTCAAAGCAAGGAGCAGGTGCATATGAAGAGCCATGTCCTCCAGCTGGGACTCTAAGCCCACATTTCTTTCCTTAGAGGGGCCTATAATTTTCACAAAGCACGAAATGAAAAGCTTTCAATCTGTTTCTGACACTTAAAAAAAAATGTCTTAAATTAAGAATTTCTCTCAAACGCCCAGTTTCTCTATTTAGGATGAAATGGATAATTAGAATGTAATGAACGTACTAACACAAATGATTTCATTATGTTATAATGCTAGCTGGTAGGGGCTTTTGAATGTTTTACATAATTCTTGATTTTTGAGGGGGGGAGGGTTGCTTGGTTTTTAAGAAATTAAATTGTGGTTACTTTGCTTTTTCAAATACATTCTGATCAAAATTTTATCTGTTGAGAGCTAGAGTTTTTCAAAAATCCTTAGTGTACTAAAGTTCAAGGCCGCACATCAGATTATACTATTAAATTGATATTTTTCAGTCTCGAATAAAAAAAAAGAGCTAGCGGATTATCTGAGAACAGAGACAATTCCTTTTACTTTTATGAACTAATATTAATAAGTGCTATACCACTGGAGCTGATTGTGTACGAAAGTGTACGGTTTTACTATTACATCAGATTCACTTTTGTTGAATACATGAAGTCGGGCATTTAAAATAATCATTAATAACCATTTATCAACAGTCAGTTTTCCCAGTATGATGTGTTCTGTTAGGTTTTTTTCCCCCACAACTGTGAAATGTCCTTTATCTAATTGTGACACTTGTCTTCATCAGATTTTATCCTCAAATTGGCTTGTTCTGAGAGACTTGAATAGAGCCAGATAAGTGCAGCTTCCTCCTGTCTTTTGTAAGGAGCTGCTGTGGTGTCTACGTCTTAAATGGCATAGGCTCAACACAGTCTTATTCTGACATTTGGTTGTGAATCTTCCCTTTCAACAGCACTGTGCTTTTATTTCTGTGGTGCAGACACATAGGGTTTCTGATCCTAATTTTCATGCTGAACAAAGTCTGCTCAGTAAATTTTCTTTTAAAACTCACCATCATGCCTGCAAACAATAATTTATTTAGTGCCTGAGAGAATTCAGAAATCAGACAGCTATATGGATATGGCTTTAAACCAAAACCAAAACAAAGAACCTATTCAAGGTCATTTTGTAAACTACATCACTCTGCTTATAGTTGGTTTGCACAGCCGAAGTTTATTTTTTTAAAAAATATCTGCTTTAGAAAGAGTTTCAAACAGGAAAATTGTGCAAATCATTTTTTTGAGTGAATATAGACCTCATCAAGGTGATGGGTTCTCTTCTCTTAGTGTTGTTTCTTTTCCCTACGAGTGCTGTTCTCTTTCTCAAACATCTTTCCCATATTTGTAAGATTCAGGTCGACAGTTACACATCCTTATTGTATTTTTAAATAAAAGCATAATTGTCTTAAAGAAGATTAAACTTTTCTAGCAACATAATTTCATCGAAGCAAAATGTTTATAATCATTTTTATAAATTTTATAGTTAGTGCAGAAATTTCAGATATAAATTTTGCAATTAGTCAAACATCATAATCTGTCATCTGTGTGCTACCATTCCTATCATGTACTGACTATCTGTCAGCCTATCTTTCCTATCATCTATCTGTCTGTTTATCTGTCTATCTATCTATCTATCTATCTATCTATCTATCTATCTATCTATCTATCTATCTATCTATCAATCATTTATCTATCTATTCTGTATCTATCATCTCTCTGTTTGGCTGTCTGTCTGCCTGCCTGCCTGATTATCTATCTACCTATCATCTATCTATTTATCTATCTATCATCTACCTTTTTGTGTGTCTATTGACCTGTCATCTATTTATCTATCCTTTATCATATTTGTATAGATTATATAACATATAGAGTACATATATCCATATATACTTTACTCCCAAGAGCATTACAGTTTCTCATGAATTTCATCACCAACTGAGATCTAAGCATTTTCCCTTTAATAGTGCTTACTCATGATTTTATTTTATTTTGGCTTCTCTACATTAAATTTCAGCAAATTATTTTGTGCCATAAATGTGGAAACTCCAAATGAAGGGCATATATTAATCGATGGTTTCTAGTGTTTGAGCTTCATATGACTGTGTTGTGATGGGTACTTTGATGTAGCTGTCCGTGGGCTGTGGGGACAGCTGACTCCTTCACGTGCTTCTATGACCCAATGTCTCCGATGAACAGAATGCTGCTGGATTGAAGTTTATATTTTTTTCTGTTTTGATTTATTTAAAAACTGGTGGCGATTAGAACTGCTGATTTAATGTAAACTTTCTCTTATAGTTCCAACTTCATATTAAAAAGTCACTTAGTAATGGGGTATTCCAAAATATTTATTTTAATAATGAAATTTCATTTGAGTTTTAGATTGGTTAATTTGATATTTGCTCAGAATGAAGAGTGGGGAATTGCTTTTTTTATGTATTCTGAAGTTTTTTCATATTAGCTGGTTATATCGTTCCATTATAATAGTACGAGATCCTTGCTAAGGGCTTCCTACTTCATATGTGTTGCAGCAGCTTTTAGTTTTTAAAACAACTTATCATGCAGTATAAATCGTTTTTCTACTTTTCCCTTCTGGGAATAGGAAACAACTGGGCTGTATGTCTAAGTTCGGTGCATCTTCATTGTGCATACTCTGTGAAGACGCAAACTACAGAATAATCGAAAAATGCAACCAGACACATTCACTCTTCTGTCTGAAGAAAACAATACTGTTTATTCTAAAGAAGTCAGAGCTGCTAGGGATGTCATTTGTGTAATGAGATTACGTCTACTTTATTTGTTAAAAGACACAGAAAAAAACATTCATACTTGTTTACTTTTGTTTTGTAAAGGGCATCCAAGAATATGGTGGTGAAGATAAAGTCTGTGTTCTGTTAAGTGGGATGCTAATTTTATAGCATATCACATAAGCTACTTTTATTTTCAGATGGCTACGATTTTAAAACAGCCTTCGGTAAAAACAAGAATTTTATTTCATGAGTCAAGTCTATTTAAGCTTTATAGTTTCTATGAATTGAAATGAACATTTCAGATGCTTTGATGTGTTCTTTTTCTATGAAATGAGACTTGACAGTATAGTCTCCATTTTATCATTGAAAGAAAGTCCTTTGAGTTTTACTGCAGTAATATTAGATTTGATTACCATTCTATTTTCTGTTTTTACATACTAGGCAAACAAAGCAAAAACACTACCTCACTACCAGAAGTTTGGCTTACTTTGACAGTATGCATACAAATATAGCTTGTATCTTTCAATCGTTGCAGCCAATGACATTAGATAAATTATAGAAAATTGTACTTCTCATATATTGATGCCTTAAAATGCAAAAGTTTCGTGTTTCACCTAATAATCCTACCCACTGGCACTCATTGATTTATAATATGTTTTATAGTAAAAATATAAATCAATATATAGCAACTTGAATTCATTATTCATAAACTGGCTCAGGAATGGAGACCTTAGTGAACTTATTGATTTAGGTAATTATTATTGGTCTCAGTAAAGATCTAAAAACCCTAAAATATAAACACAACAAACATGATGAGGCTGTGTTGTGTGACTGTGATAGCAGACTAGGCTGACAGTCAGTAAATTAGATGAGGTTGTGCCAGGAATGGCTTGTGCCCAGGAGATGTATTTGAACCAGAATTGCATCACATAAGACAGGGTCACTGATGTTTGGAGGCATCATCAGGCTGAAAGTACAGTTATATTGATTGGATCCGCAATATCAGAGGCGGAGGAAGAGACTAAGTGGTCTCCTGGAGAATTATACCAATGTGGGGCTTCTGAAGAACTGGAGACATGTCTAGGCTAAGAAGAGCAGTACTCAATGTCCAAGTTTAGAACACAACACTGCCAGTTAGGTCTCTTTCTTCTCGTATCCTCTTCCTCAGTTACAGCTCCTTAGGAGTAAGTCATCTCAATAGAGGAAAGGAAGGAAAGCAGACACAGGGTGCGGGGAAAAGTATCAAAACAGATGTTCTTTTTCATCTCAGTGTTTGAACCCAGAACCAATGATTATGGAACAAGTGAACACCTCGTGGGATGAAAAAGCTTGTTGACTAAACGTCATTTGGTAGAATTCGTAGTCTGTAAGAATAATAGACTTTGGGACACAGAGAAGATTTGGGATAAAAGGGAAGAGAAGAATCATAATGTATGAGAGAGTTGGAACACGTATTGGTGGGAAAAGATGTGTTTGTTTCATGTTGTATCTCACGGGGTGCTGTTTTCCAGGACATATATATATATTCAGGGATACATGTAGTCGAGTGTGTGACATTTAGTGTCTTCATCCATTGAACTATTCCATGGTCTACAAAACCACATTTTTTTTCCTAAAAAGGATAACTTGTGCCTTTTTGGACTCTCATCCTAGCTACTGTAACAAGTACTGAGTTTGAAATTACTGTTTTGTTTTGCTGAAAAAAAAATGCTTGCCTTTCTTTAAGAGGATGATTGACTATCAGAATTATCAGAATTAAAACATTCAGCATGTCATAGTGATGGGAGACGTTATTTTCACTGTGGCTGGCACGAATACATAGGCTGTATCTGTGTGTGGTGGTACACATCTATTATCCTGGCATTTGTGAGGCAGAGAAACGTGATTGAAGACAGTCCAGGCTATAGAGTGAGATTCTGTCTCAAAAAAAAATACAGGAACTATTTCACTCTTTAGATTTAGTTTGTTATTCAAAAATTGGAAACACTTGAAAGTCTCAAAAACTTGAACTGTGTGGCTTTTTTCTTCCTGTTTTCTACAGAACAGAACCAGAGAACTGGTAAGAAAGTAGGAGATGAGATCTTACAGATCCTCTGGCAGTTCTTCACTACCCTGTGACTTTGACATATGACTTCTTTGTTTTGTTTTTTTTTTTTTGATTTTTTTGTTGTTGTTCTGTTCATTTACACTATTCAGGGTACTGGTATAAACATTAATTAAATTATGATTATATCTTCATTTGAGAAATGTTGTTGAGTTTTAATTTTCTACCTTAATGTCACCCATCATTTGAAAAAAAGGAGCTAAATGAATCAAGAAGACTGTAACTGTAACATGGTAACTGTTGCTAGGGAAACAATTCTGTCATAAGCATTTTGGTGATGGGTGAATTTAAATCAAGGTAGTTTTCAAAGAGAAATGATAATATTAAATGAAGTATATAGTTCTTTCTGTAAATGCAAAATGAAACCATGTGTACCACGTGCATGATGGCAAAAATTTGGGGATCTATTATATCAAATCTACAATTAAATAGCTATACTTCCCTTTTGTGTATACAACAGAAAGAGCAAATTTTTCAAACTAAATTAAGTAGCTTTCCACATATGCTAATAATTTAGTGAATGTGAATATTTAGGAAAAATTCAACTACTATGTATAAGAATGATAAGAGATCTCCTCTCATTGGTGTCCAACAAGGACATCCTCTGCTACATACGCAGCTGGAGCCATGGGTACCTCCATGTGTACTCTTTGGTTGGTGGCTTGGTCCTGAGAAGGCTTGATGCCCCAGTGTAGGGGAATGCCAGGACAGGGAAGCAGGATGGGTGGGTTGGTGAGCAGTGGGAGGGGGGATGAGACAGGGGGTTTTCAAAGGGGAAACCAGGAAAGTGGATAACATTTGAAATGTAGATAAAGAAAGTATCTACAAAAAAAAGATAAGAAGTATAAGAAGTAAGAGAGATGTGTACTTAGTCCTTATTGTCTTTTCTCTTTATATAATCATTATTCTGGTAAAAATACTTCTAATGCAATGTGCAAAAATGAAAGTTTGCAGAAATATACACACATTAAAAATATGAAAGGTTTTTAAGCAGAGTCCCCTTGTAATAATGGGACAGTGCTTCTGCTAAATAGCATAGGCTATCAAAAAAAATCTCAGTATGAGGTATAGGATACCCAGTTTTGAGTCCCATAGATGTTTCTCCCTAAAAACCTTACAGACATGACAGTCTGTTGAATACATGAACTTCTAGAGGCTGTGGATATATGGTCAAAGCACATAAAGATGATATCAGTTGAAATCCTGTCATGGAAGCTGGATGACCTCATGACACTCCATCACTAGATGAGGATATATTAGAAACTGACTGACCCATGTGTGAGCTCACAGAGACTTAGGCAGCATGCGTAGGACCTGCGTGGGTCTGCACTAGACAGGGCCCAATAGCTGAAAGGGCAAGTAGACCAGAAGCTATCTTCCAATAATACCCACATGTACATAAAATATTTTCTCCAGGGAGTCTCACTGGGTATGCAAACAAACTATTCCTAAAGGTAGACCATGTCTCCAGCAGTGGACATCCAACAGGAAAAAGAACTCAATGGCTGTAATACAGCAATACAGCAATCTGAATTTTACAAGCACAATAATTATAATAAGCAATTCTAGACTTTTCAGGGTCATAGGAGAGAATCTTTGACTATGTCTATCATAAACAAGAATGTATAATTATCAACACGTTTGTAATATAGCAATGTGACATTTATAAGCACAATAGTTATTACCACTGTTACTCATTAAATTCCTGAAACAGGAGTGTAAACAATTAAGCATATTAATTTTAAGTACAGTGAATTGAGTAACAGTGAATATTGGCAGCAACAATGGAAACAGAAAAGCCAGTTAGCAACTCATGACTTACTACACAATGTAGAACCACATGATGAAGGATGAAGGCTGGGTAAGAGAATGGCCATTACCAGAAGCTGTCAATCACAATTCTTTACCATATAACTGGTGTCATGGTAGCACATAAATGTAACCCTGTCTTTGGGAGTCCAAAGAGGATGATGAATGGTAAATCTGAGTCCAGAATGGACTACACAGAGAGATGTTCCATCAAAACAACAACCAGCCACCCACAAATGAAAAGGCATCAATGTGAAGATAATGGAAGTTTTGAAATGTTAGAGACATATTTTCCATAGGCTTCATAAGGCAGACAATCAAGAAATTCAACAAAGAAACTTTAGCAATTCTGTGATTACCACTTTTTTGACAACCTTTTAGAAGTTCAGGATGTTTTATTTTATGTTTATAATGCTTTATGCAGTTTAACAGCAAAAACAAGTTAGTGACCGCCAGATGGATACTTGAAGATAATATTTTTAAGACAGTAGATAAAGGGTCCATGGGAATTAATAACTCAAGTTATAAAGTAAGGACAAAATATCAGATTTATAATGACTAAAATAAAAACCACTTTCCTTGGATTGAATGTTGTGTAGGACCATTGCAAATTAAGAACATAAATATTAATAGATCTGTCACTTTATATTTAAATGTATATAGAAATACACACATATATCATTTTCTCATTTGCATGTTTATATGCAAAGACAAAGTGAATTAATACAGAGTGGCTGCCTAGCTTTTAAAATACTGCATAAATGGAAAACTAAAAACCATTAACAATAGATCAATTGCATACACTATATAAAATAATCTACCATTATTTGAAAGCTACTATGTATAAAATAATGAAGTTGGCTTCAAATGCAGAAATGAAAGCCATAAATTGGTATAGCTTTTATCAAAATACTTTAAAAAATTTAAAAATACAAAGTAGAGTTGTTTAAATTGGAAAAAAGGATGCTAATATTTGAAATATGTATGTGTTGAACATCAATAAATTTAAGTGCATTTCTGAAATGAATATGGCATATTTTTATATAAAGAGAAAGAATACTCATTTTACTATCTTAAAGTCATATTTATAAACACATTATTCACTTATCTCCAGGAATAGTAACAAGAATATATTTCTTTTACTAATGATTTGTTCGATAGTATATTGGTACAATTTTTCCAGAGGGTTTTGTGATGAAAGACTTCCTTCATAAATTGTATTTCCTTTGTGTTATTGGACAAACTAAGCCTCCATAAGTGAGAAATGTACAAGACAAACTAAATGTACATTCAGCTGAGATTTTATAAATTCACATTCATGAATGAGAAGTGGTGAAATGAAGTTAAAAATCAAGAAACTGACTTTAATCATTTCCCCAGGCAGAGTTTGTCTTCCCTGTCAACTTCAGCCACTGAGTGTATTTCCTTCTTCACTGTATTATATATTCTAAAAAATCCCACAAGGCTTTTTGTTCATTCAAACTGTATTTATCTAATGCCTAACATATGTCGGGCACCCTACTAGGTGTTAGAATGGCTGCTAATATTATGACATGTACTTCTAAGCTCCAGAAATTTGACTTTTAGTAGCAAAAGAAAGCACATGTGTTTGCTCCTGGTGGGTCAGGGGCAGCCATTTCTTTCTTATTTATGAACATATGAACAGTTTTCATAGTTGATTTCCTCACAGCTCAGAATTTCGCTTTTTGCCTGTGGTTATAATTGTGCTCTTCTCTTCCACCTAAATTGTAGGTATCTCTACGGAAGAAACGAAGACAGAGATGTTTATCCAGGCTGCCATTCCCTCTCCTTCTGAACAAGGCTTTTCCTCTAAACTCCCACTCTGACACAATTGTTGAGATGCCTACATGGAGTGTGGAAGGGAGTGTTTAATTAGATGCCATGAGTTTTACCTTCTGAGCAGTATTTTTAGTGCATGCTGAAGAACAATACTGTTGAGACCTTCTCTAGAATATCTCCATGTTATATAACAGGAACTCTTAATTTCCCCTGTTTCTTCTTCTCCCAAGCATAGGTTAAAAACCATTCCAGAGTCTCAGTTGGGTTATTAAGGTATTTTGTGTGTGTGTATGAAAATTTAATCTTTTATTTATTTATTTATTTATTTATTTATTTATTTATTTATTTACACTCTGGGTGTACCCTCCAACTGTACCACATCCCATACCTCCTCCACGGCCCCATCTCCACGAGGATGTCCCCACCCCCACCCCCACCAGACCTCTAAACTCCCTGGAGCCTCTAGTCTCTTGAGAGTTAGATGCATTATTTTTGACTGAACCTAGACCCGGCAGTCCTCTGCTGTATATGTGGTGTGGGCTTCATATCAGCTGGTGTATGCTGCCTGGTTGGTGGTCCAATGTCTGAGATCTTGGGGGACCAGGTTAATTGAGACTACTGGTTCTCCTACAGGCTCACCCTCCTCCTTAGAGCGTGAGCCATTGGAGTTCTGTTTAGGAAATTTCCCCCTGTGCCAATGAGCTCAAGGCTCTTTCCCACTTTCTCTTCTATTAGATTCAGGGTATCTTGTTTTATGTTTAGGTCCTTGATCCACTTGGCCTTGAGCTTTCTGCAAGGTGACAAATATGTGACTATTTTCATTCTTCTACATACAGCCACCTAGTTAGACTAGCACCATTTATTTGAAGATGATTTCTTTTTTTCATTGCATATTTTTGGCTTCTTTTTCAAAGATCAAGTGTCCATAATTGTGTGCTTTTATTTATGGGTCTTCAATTCTATTCCATTGGTCCACTAGCATTAGTCTTTTTTCTTTTAAATAGTTATGTGCAATATATCTATCTCTATCTCTATCTCTATCTATCTATCTATCTATCTATCTATCTATCTATCTATCTATCTATCTATCTATCTCATGTGTGATAGCCTATGTGTGTTTAACTTGAGTGTTGCTTGAGTGTTGTGTCTGGTGCTGGTAGGGATCAAGGTAGCTCAGATCCTATGTGACTAGAGTTACAGATAGTTGATAAGTTGCCATGTGGGTACTGAGAACTGAATCTAGGTTCCCTGCAAAAGCAAGTGCCATCTCTTTAGCTCAGATATGTCTGTTTTCCCAATGCTTTATTTTAGACAGTCTCTGAACATTTTATCCAGGATGTAATCTACATGAGGATTTCTTCTTTTGCAATAGCAAAACATGCACTCCAGTATCCATACTTACCACATATACTTTATCCATTCATTCATGAATTTGCTTTCCACTATCCCTGTGCTATTGTGAATAACATGGCAATGGACATCGGATTCAAATATTTGAAGTCCTGATTCTCATTATTTTGAGTGAGTAGCTAGAAATGAGACCATGAACCTATAATTCTATGTTTAACTTACTCTAATAATGTTGACACTGTTTTATTTGGTAAGTATACTATTTTTACCTCCATGAGCATGGCTTGAAGAATTAGTAGAGCATCTCAGTTTATAAAACTCTTAGTCCAAAGTGTAGGGAAAAATACATACTGGGTAATGGAACACCAATAACAGCTATGCAGAACAACCCCTCACAAAAGGAAAGAAAACAAAATGTCTCAACTTTCCATCTCTTTAAACATCTAGTTTTGATATTGTTTTATGTAGAAGAGGTAAATAAAGTATCCTTGTTTTGTCTATTGCGGAGTTATAGCACTGTTATTGATAATCATTTGCCTTTATATATATACAGATGTACTTCTAGGCACTCTATTTCCTTACACATGTTGTATATTTGATGTAATATGTATATTTTAAAAATAATTCTTTCGTGAACACAGAGAATCTTTTTATTTCTTCAAATCTTGTTTGCTTTTCTAGGCTTTGGTGAACAAGAGTTTCACCTCTTTGACCAAATTTATTTCTAACCATTCTGTTATGTTGCCTCTGTTATCATTGTTACAGTTCCTTTGATTTTATTCCTGTTGTTATTTCATGAATATACAATAGATTCTTATAACAAAACCCTTGTTGAATTTATTAACCTCTGATATTTATTTTGGGGAACTACAATTAAGTTTATACAGTCTGTAAGAAAAGATGATTTTAGGTTTTTTGTTCTATTGCTCTTCCTAGTATTTCTGTTGCTATGTTGACTAGTGAGAGTTGGCCTCTTGTATAAACCTAAAGGAAATGGTTTAGCTTTCCATCATGGAGTATGATGTTAGTATTAGGTTTTAAAAATACATTATTCATTATTCTGAGATAATTTTATTCTGTCCCTAGTTTATTGACTGCTTTTATCATGAGAGATTATTGAAAGTATGACCAATTTTTCTAAATATGTTGGTAGGTTTATATAATTTTTATTCTTACTTCTATAGTATAACTAATCATAGTTATAGATACATATATTTTAAGTTTCCTTGCATTTTGGGGATACATTTTAATTAGTTAGTGTGGGTGGTATTTTTAAAGAACAAGTGGGTGTTCAAAAGGCTTATGTGTCTATGCTTAGCTTATCTGTTTGTTTGGCCCATTAATAAAGTTATTGATAGGTAAACTGATTATTTCATTACATGATTTATGCATATACACTCAATCTACCCAATACACTATGAGGCTGATTGCTATGTAGATGAGGAGACTTGAATTCTTATTTCCTTTTTTAAAGTTTTTTTCTGTCAGTTTCATGCATGTAGCTATACATTTTATTATGATCATATTCACCCACCCATTATTCTGTTGTATCTTCCCACCCCTACTACTGCTAAACTTCTGCTTCCCAAACTAATTCTATTTTTATGTCTATTTAGGCCTTGGATAGGTAACCACACCATCTCTAAGTTCATGATTGACATAGTCCTGTCTAGTGGACAGCAAAAAGCTATAGCTGCAGCAACAACAACAACAACAACAACAACAACAACAACAACAGCAATAAAAGAAAAACAGAAAACAAGAAAGACCAGATTCTTATTTCCTACTTCATTTAATTTTTCCTTATTCCTGAACATTTTGTACTGTGAATGTTCTGATCAAGATGATCCATTTCATAGCCAACTGTGTCCTACCATCCCCCTTTCTTCAGCTGGAAGTAGAATCCTCATGTTATGCACTTACAGAATTGGTTTGTCTTGCTCCTGATAGCAGTCACTCACAACTTTCCCCTCATGTCAGTGGTTCATGGTCATCTAAACCGTTAAGCTATATTTTCCCTTCATTCCTAAAAGAAATAAGACAGAACCCAGTTCCTCAGTCTACATGTCCCTAAGGATAGAATGTTGAATGCATAGTTCACTTTAATCTTCCTCTCTTGGCCTGATTTCCATGCCCAGTGTTGTTTCCTGTAATGACCTGGGTTGCTTTAGTCTAGCAGTCGATGTAAACAACATGGAAAGAATGTCCCTTCTGCTTGTTTCAATGTGGTAGTTCTTAGACTTGTGTTCATCCAGGACACACTCTCTTCTATGAATTCTTGTGTATTTATACTGACATGTGTAATTATTGGATTTTAATTTCTGTGGGCAGCTTGGCCTTAGACTTCATGTTTCACTCTCTTGCTGGGTCTATTGTTCAGGAAGGACATACTGTCATTAGGCCATTACACAACTATCAGTTCAGGAACTCTGACAGTGTCATAATACTATTTTTAATATCTGTTCAAATTCAATATTTGTTTTATATAACATTTCCTTTTAGCCTTTATAATACTCTTCTGGAAAGTCAGAGTTGTTTTAATCTTTGCATTTCATTTATGAGTCTGACAGCTGAGGGAGTGTGTTGTGTTGGAACCCATGTTGTGAGGATTAAGTCTTGGTCAATCCTGAGAGTTTCTGGTCCCTTCCTCATAGTTCCTCAATGAGATTCCTTTAGTGGTCTTATACTGCAACTACCTCGAGGTAGCTTCTCTGTGGGACAGTTAAATAAAACCTACTTGATTAGTCCTGAAGATCACTATAGCTTACCTAGACAGGTCACTAGAGTAACAAGCCGTGGGTCACAGTGGGTAATGGGAAATGTTTGACTCTTTTTTTGAAACACATCAACTAAAATTACTGGCCATTGTGTCAGTCTGGCTCCCTATTTCTCTCAGTCCTGTGCATTTTTTAATGACCTTTCCACGTACCCACTACATGTCACTAAATAACTGAGGACGACAAGTAGTAAAATATTGATTTCTGTTATATATTTTTCCTAATCATCGAAAGGACGAGCTCCATGTAAATCTTAAAATAAAATGTCATGTTGTACTTTAATACTATTGATGTATAGCAATGGACTTTGAGGCTTTTGTCTTTAGCCACTTATATCCTTACATGTATAATATTTATATATATGTACATAAAGTATATTCTCCATACAAATTAACATTCTTCATAAACCAGTGGTTTACATTCTACTTACGAAAACTTTACTGTTCAAGTACTTCTAGATTTGGTAGGTGTGAACCTTTTAAGATGACCTGTGGATTATGTTGATATGATAGGCAATATCCTTACTTTATTATTTTCAGAAAAACACATACTCAATGAAAAAGAGAAATTAGAAAAAATTAAATCAAGGAGTGGCTTTGAGAGGTGAGGACATACTGAGTGGCAGTGTCATTGGTCCGTAATCCTCTTTCTGGCAAGGACACCAGCCCCTGCATTGAATCATCAGAGCCATCTTAATAGCTTACTTATAACTTGATTATCTCTTCCTAAGCTCTACTCCAAAACCTGTAAGATATTTGTGTCTTAACACTTAGTGATTTAACATCCTCATTTTTTAGAGTTGCAATCAATACTACAGCTTCTATTACTGATTCTATATTTGTTATGTATTGGTATTATAAGATCTTTCCACATTTGCAATTCTGTTATTCATGTATTTCCATGTATATATTTATAATACTATTATGAATATGGATCTCTGAGCAGTTTATGGATCATTGTTTTTATAATAACTTCCATGTTCAAATTGTTCTGGATTTGGTTGGTTAGAGCCCTTTTCAAGGTGACCTTTATAATATGTTAATGTGAAACCCTTATTTACCGAAAAGTTCCTTATTTTCAGAAAAAAGCACACTACACTTATCTTGTGCGTTACCTACTGAATGCCTGGACTCATTCACTTTTTAGAAGAATCCTGATTCATTAATGGCTAAGCATCTGAGCTCACTCATGTATCTTCAATAATATATGAAACACAAAATAAGATTGAGTCAAATGTAATTAAATGGACATTAGATAAGATCATACAATAAATCCAAAATTATCGAAACATGGGATTCTAGTAGAAAATGCTAAAACATATTATTTTTAATGAAAAAACAATATGGAACAGATTTATATTAGACTATATTAGAATCTTAAGGGATATTATTTGTCAAATGTAAATCACTGAAGGGAAAGTCACCCACAATATTTTCCCCATAGGTATGTGTGCAGGGAGGGAATATACTTCTCTTAGAGTGGTTTCTTTTCCAGGCTTCTGGGTTTTCATTCAGGTTCCTAAATGATTTCCTGGAAAATCAAGTTAAAAATGACCTTTGGAGTAATGTGTAACAATCAGAAATAAAAATGAAAGGATAAATTCAAATTCTGCTGGATGAACAGAAGATATTGCTGACATAAGTTGTTAATAATGGAAAAACTGACCAGCAAAGAAACTCAGTGATGTAGAATATGTCTGAAAGCATATTGATTCTTCAGTACATTAATCCCTTATAGATAAGAATTAATGTCAAAGAGTGAGCCATGGGCCAAAGGATAAGATACTTTCAAATGCATTTTCTGTGCTTACAGTGTGCTCATTTGTGTCAACCCCTGGTTATTAAACAATTCAGATACTTTCTATTTCTTGATTCTACAATGCATCAGGAAAAAAAATTGATGTAAAAGGAACTATTCCATTTCAGCATTTTTAAAGCAGAAAAGAAGCAATTAGTAGTCTGGGAAGACGTAATTTATCATTTCAAATAAGAATGGTTTTAAAGAGAAGCACACATGTTATGATCATGAAGTCTCTCCTGTAGTGTTTTAGACACTGCCATGTTATAATGAAATTTTCAGTCATCATATTTGGTAGTCATTGCCACTTTGTAGTTGTGTCAAAGTAGTTTTGAGGTGCAAATTATTTTGATCATTGAGTACAGTTTAAGCCAAGGAATATCAAAGACTCAAGTTAAAAGAAAATGCTTAGCTCAAAAATTCTGTACATTTTAATGATTTGGTAGCACTAACCCTTGTACCAATCTAGATTATTTTTCCAAAGTATAAATCTGATCCAAACAAACCATGATTAAAAGTTGAATTTGTTCAGCATGTTGAGATGGAATTAAATATCAGCTATCAAACATGACAGTAATTTCCACTTACAGGAAACTGGTGTAGATCTCCCTGTCATGTCCTCTGCATATAGAGTCACTGAAGATTCTGGGTATTCTATAATCTGGAAATGTAGTTTATGAAAGTGAAAATGGCTGACAAGATTGAAAGGGCAATGGCTGATGGTAGGTTGAGGCTTTCTCATTTCCTCTAGAGATTGGAGTTTATTGTCAGGGAGATGCCAGCATGAGTGAGGGCAACCAGAAAGTCAAGAAGAGCTTTGTATCCCCCACGCACGGCCCAGGGAGGCCGACTGACTCATCAGTGTGAAGACATTTTTGTAGTATCTGTTTCACTCTTCTGAGCCATACTGAAAACACTTCAGTTCTTTCCCACGCTCAGCAGCAAAGGCCAGATGGGGAACCTAGGTTTGCACTTTTGCCAGGCTGCAATCAAATACTATGGCCCTTCTAATGGTGTTGATGGAGAAGTTCAGGTGGAAGCTGGACTTTGATTTTATCCAGAAGATAATGATACTCCACACTCTGATGAACAGACTGAGTGAGTAGTCTGGACTCTAGCCCAAAGCCATGGCTTCACTTTGTTTATTGATGCTTGATCAGAGGAAGCCTACCAGAATTTTCCCATGACACCATAGCAATGAAGATGCACACTATGCTGTCTCGGTGGCAATGGCGGCATAGAGGGAACCATGTAGACAACCTTCTGTTCCCACTTGTGAGTAGGTTGCCTGATCTCTAGCATATCCACCAGAAATCAGGAGCCCATCTGTCTTTGAGAGTCACTGCATGAAAGTGAAATTGAGGACCTGGGTTCCAATCCAAGTGAACAGCAACTCACCTACACATCATTCTCTCTACAGTATTGCCAGAGGAAGTCTCCTGAGACAGGAGATTCAAATGATACCCAGAATTTATATACTGAAACATCCCACACAGCAATGATCTGTTACACCGAGAGTGACAAAAAGCTCAACTTGATTGAGAATAGATAATAGACATTTAAAACAAAGTGATAGAAATAATGTGATAGAAATAATTGTTTTGCAAAGAGCTTAAAGCCATGATGATATTCAATGGCAATTAGCTATATCTCTGAAACAAAAATAGCAAAGAAATAAAATATATTGGTAAAAATACAAATCTGGAGTTTTTGACCTGAGAAGTGGAACAATCCAATTGGAAGCATTTGTGGATTGACAGCAAAGAATACTAGTCTCTGCCAGGTTGAGCTTGGGTCATGGAAGCCAGTCTCAGCATGTCAAACATGCCGTTTCCTCTCATTTGTGTTTCCTAGATTTTATATAAATATCTAAAATCACATATGCTGTTGTGACAAGAAAGTAGAAGTGAGATTGTCCAGGAAATTGAAGGGATATGTTGGGAGTGGAGAGTGAGAAAGGGAAGAGAAGATAGTTCATTATTTAAGATAGTTCATTATTTAATTCCAGAAGACCCCCACCCTGGCTCCATCAACTTTCAGCTGCTCTCTAGTTAGGGCTTTTTGGAATTTCTTAAACTCTGCTGGGGCCTCTTTAACCCTTTGTAGCCATTCTACAACCTACACACACACACACACACACACACACACACACACACACACACACACACACACACACACATATATATATATATATATATATATATATATATATATATATATATATACATATTTACTGTATGATGTTTCTGATTGGAGGGTTAACTGTAGTGGTTAAGAATGAAATTAATAAACCTTTGTTCACCCTGACTAGCTATGACCAGAAATCAGGACTATTTGGCAAATAGTAGTTAGCTACAAATACTATGTAACTTTTCCATTTACTGCTAGTCAACATATTCTGACATCATAGAAAGACACAAGCAGATCTATCTGTATTTTTGGAATAGTGATCTCATGACACCATGATAAATTATTAATTATATATTCAATAATTCCTTGAAACATTAGAAGCAGATACTTTTTAAAATTACATAAAATGTCTCAGATCTTAACGTTTTTTTGAAATTAAAAGTGCTAAATAATTGCAGTTCTTTTTACTGAAGTTTCTTTTAAAAAGTGAACTGTTTCACCCAAAAAGTACAATTTAATAATACAGATTCGCATTCAATCCATATGCATTTCAAGCAAGCTGTTACTTCTTTAAATAGAAATAACAAAGAAATAAGTACCTTTTAACATAATGTGTCACTTGCTGTTCTTTTTCCATATTAAAAATATAAATACAAGTTGCAAATGAAATAAGTACCTTTTAGCGTAATGTGTTGTAGGAGTATTTCATTTCCCTTTGCTCTTGAGTGATTTCTCCTCTTGTTTTTGTTGTGGGTTTTTCTTTTCATACTTTACAAATTGTATCTTATTAATACTTCATTGTTCTAGCATGTATTTCTTTATCAACACAAAGCTTTAATAATGTGCCTCATTTTAGAGTTGTATTTAAGTAATTTATTTTCTTTCTTTCCTTCTGTCTTTTTTTTCATTCTTTTTCTTTGTCCCTTTAGATTTGGAATCTGGCCTTAGTTTTTACTATTATATCTTTATGTTCTGATACATGTAAAAGGAGAAAAGATCATTGTGTGAAAGATTAAATTTGTATTTCTTAGCCCAAAGCTAAGTGACAAGGGTTTGGCTTGTGCAAGTGACTGTCACATTAGCGTAGGAGAATGTGGTCCTCTAAAACTTGGCCTAACCATCTGCACTGGGTGAGTCTCATTAAATGTATTACCTTTAATTGTTTTTTCTAGATACAAAGAAGTTCTTAAATACTCTGTTCTCCTTTCTGAAGCTTTCAAATTGGTGGATTTTGCTTTGTTTTGTTTTACAAAATCAAATAAATTTTGTAACTTTAAAACTCATCAGTTGAGGAAAGAACTCACCTGCTAAGTGAGTCTATACAATTGAGCAAAGGAAATTTGGGCTTTTGAGTTATAGATGCTTTTCTTTCCTTTTTTGTGCTCTCTCTCTCTCTCTCTCTCTCTCTCTCTCTCTCTCTCTCTTTCTTTCTTTTTCTTCCTCCTGTTTCTCCTCCTCCTGCTCTCCTCCTCCTTCTCTTTTTTTTTCAGTTTTATTTTAAAAAAACAACAAGGCCTGTAGAGATGGCTTAGCAATTAAGAGCACTTACTGGCCTCTTTGGGTCCAGATATTCATGGGGGAATTTACAAATGCACTCAGGCAAAATAAATACACATTTAGAAGTAAGTTTTTAAAAGTAAGAAGAGCCAGGTAGTGGTGGGGCATTCCTTTAAAAGCAGCACCTGGGATACAGAGGCAGGCTGATTTCTATGCATTCAAGGCCAATAAATAAATAAATAAATAAATAAATAAATAAATAAATAAATAAAAAGTTCTTCTCAAACTTTAAAGCCTAACCTTGCAAGGAGAAACCAAGTAGTTTATTTATTTATTTATTTATGTATTTATTTATTTATCTATATTTTCTGGATGAGATAACTTACTCAGGCTTTTGATCCTACTGCAGTTCTTGTGGTCCTGCCCTGGGAGAGCCCTTCTCCCTGGTTCTGTGTCTGGAGATAAGGCCTACCATAAAGGTGTGCTTAT
Organism: Mus musculus; assembly: GCF_000001635.26. Lineage (NCBI taxonomy): Eukaryota > Metazoa > Chordata > Mammalia > Rodentia > Muridae > Mus > Mus musculus. Next base: position 115,326,518 of record NC_000079.6, read on the forward strand.
CACTCCACAGCTGGCAGGCTTTACATTTCTGTCTGTGTATTTTTGTAGTTTAAAGAAATTTAGTTATAAATAATTCACTTAGGTAAAAAAATAAATATTTCAATAGCCAGAGACTCTCTGTTTAGATGACAGAGACGTTGGTGTTTTAGACAAATGATAACGCTTTACCTGGGACTGGCCAGAAATCTTGCATTATGATTACCACAAGAATGAAACTGATCATCTGCAATCACTATCATTTTAAGCCCAAGAACAGGTATTTAAAATGCAGAAATAAGCAAACTAGCACAACAACAATAACAACACCCCCCCCCAAAAAAAAAACAAACAAAACCAAAAAAACCCTAGCCTACCAACTCAAGGATATTTACAAGAGATCTTTAGCCATTATGTGGATGAGTTCTTGAAAAACAGTGATTAAATGTAGAAAAATACAAGTACAATCCACTAACAATGTAATGGTCATGAAAAGAAAGTTAAGTTGTTTTTCCTATGGGGTTGCATATCAACCAACCAGACCCTTCAGAGCTACCAGAGACTAAACTGTCAAGCAAAGAGTACACATGGAGGGATCTATGGCTCCAGCTGCATATGTAGCAGAGAATGCCATTGTCAGGCATCAATGGGAGAAGAGGCCCTTGGTCCTGTGAAGTCTTGATTCCCCAGTGTATGGGAATGCCAGGACAGGGAGGCAGGAGTGGGTGGGTAGGCAGTAGAACACCCTCATAGAAGCAGGGGTAGTGGGGATAACATAGGGGGTTTGCAGAGGGGAAACCAGGAAAAGGAATAACATTTGAAAAATAAATAAAGAAAATATCCAATAGAAAGAAAAGAGGAAAGAAAAGAAAAGAAAAGAAAAGAAAAAGATAAGTCGTTTAGGTTTCCATCTTAGATTATATAATCTCAAATGACCGAAATTTCTGTTTTATGAAACCTAAGCATTCAAGCTGTGGAGTAGTCCTATTTGCATGCAGAAACTCAGTAGTTTGGGACAGTGTATAGTTCTTTGTCTTTTTTACTTACGGCGATGGAACCTAATGGGTGAGTGTGTCAAATTGGCATCCGGTCTAATAATTCTGATCAAGGTATTCTCTTTAAGCTTTATGATGAGTTGTTATACAACCAACTACACCTTCAGGAGATGCTTAGTGTTCTGAGGTATGTGCGCTGGTATTTGAATACAAAATTAGTCATTCATATTCATGTCAGTATGTGACTGTGTACAGAGACAGGAAAGTCACTAAAAATCAGAAGGCTTACACCCCAGCCCACCCTTCAGCAGCAGGTCAAAGGAACTTTTAGCTCAGCCTCCCAGGATTTCTTTCTATTACAAATATGAAAGGGGGGAGGGTTGCTAAAAGAAAGGGCCTGAAATTTAATAATAATAAAAACGTTGTCCAAGGCTGTGTTCTGCTTGATGGCTCCAGAGAGGAGAAAGAGATTATGTTAAAGCATAAATGGAGCTTTAACATTTTTAAATCCAGAAGATCTAATCTAATCTAATCCTTTTCAATCCAATTTTTAAAACTGCAGCCTAGACATCAGATTAAAGCGAGTGCTTTACTTTCTAGGCCATTTTAAACAGACTCAGCATCTGTGCTTCTGACCCTCCATGAAGTGCTTTTTAAAAAAGCAGTGGTTTAGAAGAAACAAAAATAGAATCAGAGATATGTGAGCATATACACACATATGTACAGAGGTATGCACCCATGATTTTACTAAGACTGATTAAAGAATTGTTGCTATGTATTCGTGAATGCACCGAAACGGCCAATAGATTAGAGGACACTGTACAGATAATACCATCCTACAGTATTAGTCAATGGTTTCTGGTTTCTGCTTCACTCCGTGCCCAATGCCTGGTGCCCATTGCTGCTTCATTTCACATCAAGTTTACTTTCCATCTGAGGGCTGGAGGCCCACACGTAGTTTAGCAAAGCTGGCTCCACTTCCAGCTATTTCCAGTTTGCTTGAATTATCCCTTATGTGAAAGCTACTGCTGGGTTAATTAACTTTAATTCTCTTTCTTGCAATCCCCCAGTCAACACAGGCCTGGGGCCCTCAGAGGCTCACCCACCAGGCTCCCCTTCCACCCTGCAGCCTGCTCTTTAAAAACAACCTTCTGCTCTCCCCTTGCATCTTCCCATGTTTATTACAGGGAAAAAAAACAAAAAGAATAAAACCTTTGCCATACGACTTTTCTTATATTGGTCCTGAAAACCTTTCATACTCAACTTGAAATTACGATACATTTCCTGAATGAATAAACTCCTAGGACCTTCCCTGCCTTACCCTCTAGTAGTTTAGTCTAAAATTCAGCCCCGTTGCTTTCTGTGATTTCAATTAAAATAATTTACTTGGGTAAAGTTTGAATTCTATAAATTTTTTGTCCCCTTTTTTCACACTTGTGGCCAACTGTGCTGTTCCTATTTCTAAAATATGGATTTATTCAAATCCAGATGTTTAAGGCAGTGGTGGGAGAGTGATAATCTTGCTAAATTTTGACACACATTCTGAAAATTATTGAACAGCATGACACAGCCATTCACTGGCTCCTGAATTACTACACCCTCCAGTTGCAAAGCTGGAGTCTAGACCCAGGCATCGCAATTTGCAGCTACAGTCTTGCAGGGTGCTTTGTTCATTCTGCAGGTAGCTGCTTCCCGTGGTGGCTCATACGCTCAGATACACGGTAACACTAGGATCCTAACAGCAAGGCACACTCTCAGACCTTAGACACTACCTCGGAAACCCACATCTTCATCAGACCTTCAGGCAAATTGTGTATAAATTAAAGTCAGAGAAGCAGATTTGTAAAGCACTGCCAGTCTGCAAGGGCAGCTGGCAGTCTGTCTTCAATGCGTTAAAGCTGTGTTGAAGCCACATATTTGCATAAACTTAAAATCCAGTTTCAATTCCTGTGCTTAAAAACAAATCATTCACTGATTTCATATGTGTGCATGAATGTTACATTTAATATATGCATGCATATAATATGTGTCCAATTACATAAACGCATAGAGTTACACATAAAAGAGGTGCATAAATAAGACTATAATTTTATTTTATTGCATGCATAACACATACTCATATTTGAAAAATAGTTCATCTGAAATAATTAAACTATGTTTTTAGTACAACAGTGATATGTAGCAAAATAAGGAAAGACTGACACTAAGCTACACTAGAGACTTTAGCTGCTCCTCTCCGTTCTGATTCCTGTATATTTATGAAACCTGCTCCTGGGTCTGTCTATGCACTAGTAAGCACAGAAGAGAATCACCGATGTGACAGAATGTTAACAAAGGAATTCCAAGCAGAGGGCTGGTTTGTCAGGCTTACATTTTGTTTCTTCCCAGGCAAGCAACTGTCTCTTGAACAGATACAAAACCCTCAGTGTGTTTCTGTTTGTAATGAGGACTCTCAAATGGGTCCTTTCTGTGTTAAAGTTCTTTCAGCATTTACTTCTTTAAAATATAAGTCCTTGATTTGTTTTCTACATTTCACCTTACATCAGAGCAGTCAAATAGGATATCCCCATACTTTTATCTAAATAAGGTATTCACTTCACAACTCTCAGTTTGCCCAGTTCCTCCCCTGGGACACGAACACTACCCAGGTTATGCATCCATCCTCATATCTGAACATTGGCTGACGTCTCTCTCGGCCAATGGTTCTCAACCTTCCTAGTACTGCCAGCCTTTGATACAGTTCTTCATATTGTGGTGACCCCGGATCATAAAATTATTTCCACTCCTAGTTCATAACTGTAACCTTGCTCCTGTTATGAATCATAATGTAAATACATCCTCTCCTATTCCCACATCTGTCCACTCATTCCAACTCAATCAGTTTCCCTAAAACTCCCTCTTTGTGATCTCATCAAATTGACCTTTGTATAAGATGAAAACTAGCAGACTTGCTGAACAAAACTTCTCCACCATGTCATTCACCAGCTTCATGGATTGAGGCATTTTTAAAAGACTTGGTTTACTAATATATATCAGAAAATTGTATGCAGAAGGCTCACACTTTTAAAATGTACATTGTACAGCCAGTGTTTTCCATAGCTTTCAGTATTGTTACAGTGGCTATGGCCCTAACTTAATGCTAAGATCTGTCATGATATCCTTTTGAAGGTTTTGTGTCCCTTG